>NW_027491745.1:0-600000 GCF_021521415.1 Bidens hawaiensis
ACTTTATGGATTGGTATCGCAACTTGAGAATAGTTCTCAAGCAAGAAGAGATATCATATGTCTTAGACGATCCTATTCCCGACGAGCCTGACGTGGAAAATGAGGAGGCTTATAACGATTGGGTCAAGTACACCAAAGATTCGGTGCAAGCCTCATGCCTCATGTTAGGGACTATGATTCCCGAAATCCAAAAGGATTTCGAGCATCATGGGGCATACGACATGATAACTCAATTGAAGGAAATGTTCCTTCAACAAGCTAGAGCGGAACGTTTCGAAACGGTTCGAGCGTTTCATGCATGTCGTATGGAGGAAACCCAAACCGTCTCATCTTATGTCCTAAAGATGAAAAGCTACATCGAAAAGCTTCGTAGGTTGAATTGTCCCGTGTCTAATGAGTTGGCTACGGATTTGATCCTCAACTCTTTGACCAAAAGGTTTGAAACCTTTGTCATGAATTATAACATGAATGGGTGGGACAAAAGCATTGGTGAGCTTCACGCAATGCTAAGAACGGCCGAAGCGGGAATGGGTAAAAAGGCTTTACCCGTTCTAACAATCGATGAAGGAAAAAGGGGACATAACTCCAACCCCAAAGCAAGTGTTGCTAAGGGCAAGGGCCACGTCCGAGGAAAGGGAAAGAGGAAAGCCATCACGCCCACCAAACCGAAGGAAAAGAAGCAAAAGGTTGCGGCGCAAGATCCATGCTTTGAGTGTGGAGAGATAGGTCATTGGAAAAGGAATTGTCCGACCTATCTCAAAGCGTTAAAAGATAAGAGGGATGCGGGGCATACCTCAGGTATTATCTTTACTATACATATTGAACTAAATGTTATTTCTTCAAATACATGGGTACTTGATACCGGATGTGGAACTCACATTTGCAATTTGTTGCAGGGGTTCAAAAGAAGTAAACAACTCAACAAAGGGGACATTAGTCTCTTTATGGGCAATGGAGCAAGAGTTGAAGTCCAAGCCCAAGGAGACTACATGTTAAAGCTTCCAAGTGGTTTGGAAGTAATTTTGAAGAATGTTTTGTATGCTCCTAAGTTAAGAAGAAACATTATTTCCGTGTCCCTTTTAAAACAATGTGGCTTTGATCTTAAATTTATAGATTATGATATTCATGTTTTGATGAATGGCATATTTTATTTTAAAGCTATACCCATGAATGGTATATATGAAATAGATCAAATTGGTGCGTCACATAGTAGTTCAATGTACAATGTCAACACCAAGAAACTCAAGAAGGACTTGGGTGATTCCTATCTTTGGCATTGTCGCCTTGGACATATAAGCAAGAATCGCATGCAAACTCTTCGCAAGAATGGTATTCTAGAAACAAATGAGTATGATTCATTTGATGTATGTGAATCTTGTTTACAAGGCAAAATGACAAAGCAACCCTTTAATAAAACTTTTGAAAGGTCAAAAGAATTATTGGGTATCATACATTCGGATGTATGTGGTCCTTTTAGACCAATGACTAGGAATGGTGAAAGATACTTCATTACCTTTATTGACGATTATAGTCGATATGGTTATGTGTACTTAATGAAACACAAAGATGAAGCTTTTGAAATGTTCAAAGACTTCAAAACTGAAGTAGAAAGACAACTCAAGACCACAATCAAAGTACTTCGTAGTGATAGAGGAGGTGAATACCTAAGTGGTGTTTTTCAAGATCATCTTAAGAGTTGTGGAATTATTTCACAACTTACTCCACCTGGAACACCACAACATAATGGTGTGTCTGAAAGGAGAAATCGTACCCTATTAGATATGGTTCGATCGATGATGGCTAGAAGCACTTTACCTCTATCATTTTGGGGCTATGCTTTACTTTCCGTCGTTCGCATATTGAATATGGCTCCAACCAAGAAAGTGGAGAAGACACCTTTTGAAATATGGCATGGAAGGGTTCCATCGCTATCATTCTTAAAAGTTTGGGGTTGTGAAGCTTATGTAAAGCAATACACCCCAAACAAATTAGAAGTCCGATCCACTAAGTGTATCTTTATAGGTTATCCTAAAGATGATTTAGGATATTACTTTTACGACCCTAGTGAGCAAAAGGTTATTATTGCTCGAAAGGGTAAGTTCTTGGAAACTAAGTTCCTTAAGGAAGGAACTAATAATAGAACAATGAAATTTGATGAGGATCAAGAACAACAAGATGATACAGAATTGGTTGATACTAGCACTCAACAAGAGGTTGTTGAAAGTGATCAAATGGTTGATCAAAACACACAAAACGTTCACAGATCTGGTAGAGTTAGCAATCCACCTGAAAGATATGGATTTTTTGTAGAAGGTTGCTACGTGGTAGATTCGGATGAACCAACCACATACCGTGATGCAATGTCCAAGAATGATTGTGACAAATGGCTTGAAGCCATGAACGTTGAGATGCAATCCATGTATGACAACCAAGTTTGGGAATTGGTTGAACCACCACTCAACTCCAAAGCTGTTGGAAGTAAGTGGGTTTTCAAAAGGAAAACTGATATGCATGGAAACTTGGATACTTATAAAGCAAGACTTGTAGCTAAGGGTTTCACTCAAACTCAAGGGGTTGATTATGATGAAACTTTTTCGCCTGTGGCAATGCTAAAGTCTATTAGGATATTATTTGCCATAGCTGCACATTATGATTATGAAATTTGGCAAATGGATGTCAAGACCGCTTTCCTAAATGGATATCTTGAGGAAGATGTCTATATGGTTCAGCCTGAAGGTTTTGTCAATCCGAAACATCCTAATAAAGTATGCAAGTTAAAGAAATCAATCTATGGATTGAAACAAGCATCTAGAACTTGGAATCATCGTTTTGATGAAGAAATAAAAAATTTTGGATTCATCAAGAACGCTGATGAGGCTTGTGTGTATAAGAAAGCTAGTGGGAGTATAATAACCTTCTTAGTATTATATGTCGATGACATTCTACTATTTGGAAATGACGTTCCAACCATGGAAAGCGTTAAGGCTTGGCTTGGAAGTAGATTTTCCATCAAGGATCTTGGTGAAGCTGCCTATATTTTGGGAATAAAGATCTATAGGGATAGGTCAAGGCGCTTGATAGGTTTGAACCAAAGTACATACATTGATAAAATCTTGAAAAGGTTCAAGATGGAAAACTCCAAGAAAGGTTTGGTACCTATTCAAAGAGGGACTATATTGAGTTCAGCTCAATGTCCAAGCTCAAAGGGTGAGCAAGAGATAATGAAACAAATCCCATATGCTTCTGCTATAGGATCCATCATGTATGCGATGATATGTACTAGACCGGATGTGTCATGCGCTTTGAGCATGACAAGCAGATACCAACAGAATCCAGGAAACAGTCATTGGATGGCTGTTAAGAACATATTGAAATACCTTAGAAGAACTAAGGATATGTTTCTGATATATGGATCTGGTGAGGAGGAACTCGCTATAAAAGGTTACACGGATGCGAGCTTCCAAACTGATCGAGATGATTCTCGATCACAATCTGGGTATGTGTTCACTCTTAATGGAGGAGCTGTCTCTTGGAAGAGCTCAAAACAGGAAGTGGTAGCATTGTCCACTACAGAATCAGAATACATCGCCGCTTCATTGGCAGCTCAGGAAGCTGCATGGTTGAAGAAATTCATTACTGATCTAGGGGTGGTCCCTACCATTCAAGACCCCCTAGAAATCTTTTGTGACAACGAGGGTGCGATTGCTCAAATCAAGGAACCTCGTTCGCACCAAAAGACAAGGCACATAGAGCGGAGATTCAACTACATAAGGGATGAAGTTGAAAAAGGAAAGATATGTATTCGCAAAGTTGGAACTGATCAAAATCTTGCGGATCCATTCACGAAGCTCCTAGAAAGACCGAAACATGAGCGTCATGCGAGTGGCTTAGGACTTCGATATTCTAGTAATTGGATTTGATCTATTTTGTATTTACGTTTAAAAGACTTTTGTAATTTAACTCTTTTATATGATTATGGAATCTTGAGTTAAATTCTAATTTTGCATGTTTAATCCATGAATAAGTTATCTTATTCTAAAAGTCCGTAGTCGATCACATTTGTGGGAACAAATATGAAGCAAGACTATTATGAACTAGAATTGGTGGATATTCATAAGGAATGAATATGGAGCATAGGTTTGCTGCCAAGGTTCATAGATATTTGTGGGATACAAATATTGGACTGACCCGCTCTCAATATTACTACATGGAGTCGATGGACCTGATCATTAGTAATTTTGAGTAAAGGAGAATTTCATATTATCCTTAGACCTGAGATGTATACTGGGTCTTGATTTTCACTAAGTATTACACTTTGACTCTCCCCTTCGCTATTCGTAAAAGATGGTACATAAGGATGAGCTCGGGTGGAGTATAAAGTGATAGTGAGAGGCGTATACAGTCAAGATGGAATTTGTTCTTCTTATGTGTTGAGAGTTTAGATGTCTAAGGCCTGATAAAGTTGAATTGTAAAGAGAATGATCGCCTATGTCTCTTAGATCCAACATGACATCTAGTAACAAAGGGATATAATGATAGATTCACCTAAATCATATCAAGTAAGGGACTTGAAGGGATGATGTTATTGAATGGCACTTCGTCAAACACATTAAGGGTGGTGAACTGTTGTTAGGCGGTATTCACCACTTGCATTAATTTTCTATGTATCTCGTGCAAGTGGGAGATTGTTGGAATTTCATATACCCGAGACACATATTTATATTAATGTGGCTAACTGTGTTTGATCCAAGTCGGGTCATACCCAATAACAAGCTAGACAACACCAAATGTATTCTTTTAGTGATTTGATCACTTAAACGAATACCGAACACTGCGCAATTAGAAAATTGGTTTTCTAAATAATTACACTTGATGATTTAAATAAATTATCTGGATAATTTATTTATATAAAAATTAATTATTTAATTGGTTAAATAATTAAGATAGCATGTATGTTTTATAAAATTAGTTTTATAAAGTATGAGATGGAGATGTTTTAATTGTTAAAACAAAACAAAAAAAAAAAAAAAAAAAAAAAGGGAAACCGTCCACCCCTCAAGTGGGTGGAGGTTTTGGTCCAATTAGATTGCATGCTACCTTTGCATGTTATGATGTCTTGTTTTAAAAACACTCCATACAACATACATGCAATTGACCTACTCTTGGTTTTCTTTTTCAAGTGTTTTACAAGCTTCAAAATCTCTCTCTCCCTCTCCATAAACTCACGGCAGCAGCAGCAGAAAAAGGAGAGCTTTGTGAGCTTGTTTTGTGTTCATAAATCCTAGCAAAACAACTTGGTGTTGTCACAAATAGCTTGGGGTATCACACTCTTGAGGTCTTCTTCTTTGGAGGCTTGTCATTCATCCACCATCCCTTCAACAACCCACTTGTTCTTCTAAAGGTAGAAGAAGGTACAATTTACATTTTGTGAGCATCTTGTTCTTGTAATTTTGATCCTTGGCTTCGGGTTTTTAGTTTTAACATAATGGTATGTTCATAACAAGTTTTATAACACTAGCTTCCGTTGCGTTTTCTAGTTAAATATGGTTAACTTAGACTTTGATAAACTTGCATAAAAACCAACAAATGTGCTGATGAACACGTATGACTTTAAAAAAATTTAAAGTACAGTTACAATACAAATATATTTTTCTTTACAAACTCAGCAGAAAGTATTTTAGTCCTAGGATTTGTACCACTCCCCTACATGCACAAAAGTGTTCCCCGAGCCACGTAGCCCTAATGGAGAAATGACTATGAGTGTTAGTCCGCGGCCACGTAGCATTTGATTGTTTAGGCTAGATAGTTATGTATGGATCCAAACAAATATGTAACCGGTCTAAGTTACTTTTATTTTCTAATTTGTATTATTACGTTTTAGAGATCACGTAATCTCATGTACACGTTGACTGACTCTTTAAGATAAACAACAAGTTCATCTTATAGAGAATCGGTATGTTTTCACTGTTTGTGTAGGTTTAACGTATTCACCTATTCCGTCGGTGTGCATTTGAAAACCTTTCTTGATTGTAAATGAGAATGATATTAACCTATACATAAATAGGTTCTTATATAATTTGAATGGTGTTTCTTGAGTAAGCTATTGCCCTTGAGCTCAACCTTGATAAAGTTTTCAACTTTGATTTTGAATAAAATACTTGTTTTAATGTGACATTTGATATAGCATGCTTTGGCTTAATAGCTTCTAACATATTGGTGAGTTTCTCCAGGTAAGTAAACAGGTCCCGCTGTTGATTGGGATTTATACGAATTACTTACCTTTAGCAAGAAACTCACTACTAGTGATATCCCCTTTATAGTTACTACATGCCCATCAAAATATAACTTTGTTAACATTACTTTGTGAAGAGGTAACGCTTATGAAAAATTTTGGTGAATGTTATAAAATATTTTCAAGGTTTAAAGGCCATAGCCTCGTCTAATGTCTAAGCTATGACTTGAATGACTTAAACATAATTCCTACCTTAATTCGGGTACACAGAATACTAATAACAAGAAACAAATGGAATCTAGAAGGGTAGGAACACGCTTAGATGATTAATAACACGTTTGGGACTTCGATATTTACACGTACTTCGAGAATATGGAACGTTAGTTCACCGTAGAAATCGGGCACGCTTCCTTAGCCTGTGTGTGTGTAATATGAAGGTGTCTTGGGATGATTGGATTTCAATCCCGTAGCCTCCTATTTATAGGCAAGTTTTGCACTTCATGGCGATACGCGATGGAGTCTATTGCTGGTCGTCGCATATCGCGACGCCGCAAATTTGTGAGAATGCCACGTATGGACACATGGCCTGTTAAAATGTGCCACGTGTTGACACATGGTTAGACACGTGTACACGGTAGCTTAATAAGGTCATCGCATAACACGGTGATCCAATTGACCTGTTCATCGCGTATCGCGAAGCCGCCAATTATCGATTTCAGTGAAGATTCATCACGTAACGCGATGGCTCTTTTAATTTTTCTATCGTGTATCGCGATGGGTCCAGATTTTCAGAATTTCTTTTTTTAGTCCCTATTCTTTAAGAATTGGCATTTTTAGCTTTTTTACTATAGTGGAAATTTATGTGTTGTTACAGATGGACAAGGGGAAGACATGGTATATATTGAAGAATAGAGATTACAGGTAGAAGTGTTTATAGGTGGAACAATTGAAGACGTTACGAGCCTCTAAGTGGGAGATTGTAAATATATATCTCAAATTGCGGCTCATGTATTTTATATTTTTGTATTTGTATTCGTTAAACCGACCCATTTTGTCGTTTCAAAGTATTTTTACTTGTCGTTCATCATTTAAACAATATTACCGGTGATTTAAGCATATATCTCGTTCGTTTCAATTCGTATTGTTCAAATGACGAAACACTGAAGTTTAATTTTATTATAGTTAATCGATTCGCAAAGTATCGGGTATAATATGAAAATAATCCAAGTATATAAGATTTATCAAGTGTATATAACCTTCTAAAGTCCAAGGTTCATTTTGTAATCATACTTTAATTTCTATTTTAATATAACTTGAATGATCATGGGCTAAATGTGAAATATATTTAAATATAATATTTTAATAAAAAATCCATACACATCAACTTCCTTCCCCGTCGATTTTCCGGTGAGCCAGTTCTAGCCATCGAAATCCGGCTCTGGCGAGTCTCAAACTCATACAATAACTCGTTTTTCATCCAATTAAAATCCATAACATGCGTAGACCATAACAAAAAGTCGTAATCATCAATAATAACTTTTTTGGATGACTAAACCGGGTTTAATTATAGCCTTAATGGTGGGAATATTTTTTAAACCACAATAACACCCATTATCTATCTACACTAATATTCTCTCTAATTGTTAGTATAAATATGACCTAAATCAATATCTAAACTCATCCCAATCATCAATCTACACTAATATACTCTCTATAATCTATAACAAAGCGTTAAAGTTTATTTTTCCGGCGAGATCCGTTCATCATCAATCTATAACATCACCAGGTAATACATATATGCAAACTGACTGGTTTTAGACGTATAACAAAACCCCTAATATAAATTATGCAACACATGGAACGGATTAACGGATCTCAAATCTAGGGTTTTGAATGTAGAAGATGAAGTTGTATATTAATATATATATTTATTGTTTCTGTCATAAACACAAGTAATAAGCTGGTCCAGTTGGTAGATCATGTGTGTCATAAGGACTCAGGTTCGAACCCGGGTCAGGTCGTTTATTTTTTGTTGTTCTTATTTTGAAAACCTCTTTCTTTTATTTTTATAATATATATATTAAAAATCATTATAAACTTAATAAAATTAATTTAAGTTAACTAACATTAGTTATAAATCATATTTTTCGTTTTTCACCTAAACACCGACTTTTGTTTTCATTAAAGTTTCGTGAAAACTCAATTAATATTATATTATTAAATATCATTTCATTAACTTTATAACACGCTAACGTAATTTTTTTCAAGTTAAAAAACCCATTAAAATCATATATTATAAACATTATAATTCTCCTATAAAATTACTAATTTAAATAATATTAAAATAATTATAAATCGTTGAAATTCGGCTAAAGTTTAAAATAATATTATAATATCGAATGCTATAAAATAATAAAATAGATATATAAAAAGGTTCAAAATATCCAAAACCAAGATAATTAACTTTTATCCCGATAGTAGTCTTTACATTTTTGTATTTTCAATTTTAGTTCGTGAAGTTCGATTGCTTCGGCTTCCTTAACTCGCTTTCGATTTTATTTCAAGGTGAGTTTCTCACACCCATTTTTAATGTTTTTTTATTACTTTTGGGGGTAACATATGTATCCTACAAAACTCAATTATTTACAATTTTGCTTACAAACTATAATTCGCTACATGGACTTGTGTGTTTACTTGTTACTTGCTCAAAATTACTTGCACATAGATTTTTAAAGAAAGTATGATCATACGCTACCCTTTGCAATAAGGACCTTGTTGTTATGAGCTGAAAAAGGGCCTCATTATCTGAGTATGTTGGTTGTTACCATCTGGAAATGACCTTATTTGTTTTTCACAAGTTTTCATGCAACTGTATGGTTTCTATGTATTATATCAAACTGTGTGTGTAACATCCTACTTTTGATAATATTAAATAAAAGGAAATGTGTTTGTTTAAAAGTGTGTTAATAATTAATTAAGTTAAATAATAGAGTATGGACTTGGTTAATGAAATATCGAATATGGGTGGTGATGGACCTTAGGTCCATGGGCTTAAGAGAATATAAATACTCCTTAAACCTCCTTAAAACGCTCATTCTTATCTTCTTGCCTCCTACACACTCAAAAACACATACAAACACTCTCTAGTATTTTGGCCAAGGTTCAAGACCAATAAGAGCTTGGGTTTTGATAGACCTTGACTATACAACCAAGATACGAGTCCTTAGTTGCATGTCGAAGCTAGCCGTAGCCTAAAAAACGTAAAAAGGTATATTCTTTACACATAAAGGTTACGTTTTTTAAGAATGGTTTGCATCAAGACATGGTACTAAGGCAAATCAGATGTAGTTATACCATAAATACAAACTTGACATTAAAAATGGACTTATTAAACCCGTTAATATATACGGTTCACTTAGAAACCCTAGATCTAGCTCAAATACGTTTAAAACAATAAAGGTTCATGCTTTGTGAATGAACAAACTAGATCTTAGTCAGGGATAGAAAAAATAATATTTAAAAGGTGATATGAAACCTTACTAGGAGATAAGGATGGTATGGTCAACCTACAGTGGGTGTATTCAAATGGGGCTACCATTCGAATAAAAGATCACAAGTGGGGGTATTCGAATCCTCTCCTTCCATTTGAATGCAGAAAAGAAAGAAAGACAAAAAAGAAAGGATACAAGTGTTCTATTCGAATACTTGGCCCTTCGAATACAATGTAACTTGGATAAAGGGCCATTCGAATACAATGTTATTTACAAGTCCCAATTGAATACAAGTCTGTCCAAATATAAGCAAGCCTATTCAAACACGTGTCCATTTGAATACATGTTGTATTCGAATACATGTCCATTTGAATACATGTTGTATTCGAATACATGTTGTAATCTGGCACAAATCCCATTCGCATACAAACCTCAATTCTAATACATTCCCCTTGATCCCTTGAATGCAACCCTATTCTAATACAGGGGTATTCAAATACAAGGGTGATTGAATAATGTGGACCATTGGAATACAATCTCAATTCGAATACAATTCCCTTGATCCCTTGAATACAATCCTATTAGAATACAAGGGTATTCGAATACAAAAGTGTACAAATGAGGAGGATCATTCGAATAAAATGCCTTACAAGGCTATTTGAATAATCTAGACTAAACAATGTGTTTATGGTTAGCTAATTAATACATATAATTGATATGCAGTTAGCCGAGCCAAATTAAAGAATGGAATAACTATTAACTCAGAGAGAAACAGGAAGCAGGTGAGTTTCTAGCCCCATTTCCTTGTTATGTTTTCGGGGCTGTATGCATACTCAATGTAAATGTTAATACACTTACCTTGAAAGGTAAGTGTATGCTATGATGACTGATGTGATAGTATGTATGAATGTTATGAATGAATGCTTGTCGGTGCGTGAACGATCTTCGAATATTGCACGTATTGACATGGAAAGTAATGTATAGAATGCCTAGTATGAGATATGTATATGTCTGAAGGTATGTAATAGAATGAGTATGTACGAAGGTATGACTATATAAAGAAATGTATGGCACGGTTAAGAGGGAACATACCCTAATAGTATCTGCGAATGTAGGGAACAGACCCAAATAATATCTGCGAATATAGGGAACAGACCCTAATAATATCTGCGAATGTAGGGAACATGCCCTAATAATATCTGCGAAGGTTATAGGGCGGAATGCTCTTTAAAACATATATGAATGAATGAAAGAATGTATGTGTGTAAGAATGAAAGAATGAATGAATGAATGTATGTATGTATGTATGTATGTATGTATGTATGTATGTATGTATGTATGTATGTATGTATGTATGTATGTATGATGTATGTATGTATGTATGTATGTATGTATGTATGTATGTATGTATGTATGTATGTATGTGTGTAAGTAAAAATTAAGTTATGTATCTTCGAATATGTAATTATGTAAGTATGTGAATGAAATGTATGTTGCATAATTAACTAGAACTCACTCAGCGTAGCTAGCTTTTTGCATGCACGCAGATGAGTAGGATGAGGCAGCTAGCTTGAGAAGGACACATGGCAGGAGAATAAGAAGCTGGCATCTGAAGATTTATGAAATATTTATGAATGATGTTTTATTATGAAAGACAAAGATGTTTGTTTAAGACAAGTTGTTGAATAATATGAAATGTTTATTGAAGTTTTATATTCCACGAAAACTTTAATTAACTCTGATTTGTAGAACTATGTTTATGAGTAAATCCAACGTCCAATGTAGAGCACCGTGAGCGGGGCCTTACAATGTGAACTCAACAACAATTAAGTTAGTTGACATTTTTTGTACATATGTTACATGTATGCTTATTAGAGGATGAAACAAAAGAAGACACTAGACTTACGATTATTAATAAAGTGTTTGATATGTTTCATTTCCTTGCAACTTTCTTATTTTCAAAACAACTTTTTATTTGAATCATCAATGAAATTGTAATAATATTGTCACTTAATAATGTCACATGTGTTTTAAACAATCTGTACTTCATACTCGAATGTGTTGCGCTTTAGTCGGGGTGTTACAAATTGATATCAAAGCCGTGACTATAATATAGGACATTAGACGTAGTGTTCTAGTTAGTTATAGTTTATTTGTTAATTTGTTTATGTTGCATGATTAGAAATTATGTGGGCCTTATGTGATTGTTCAAAGAACTTACTTTTTTACTATTTTACTGATGATTCAATTACTTCAATTACACAAGCAAACACAAGTCCAAGGCTTATGCCTAAAACAAAAATTTTCAAGTGTTAAAACAATCGATTTTTTTTTGTTTCTCGATATTTCTTTTCTTAAATATGGTTTGTGGGTATGCAGTAACTGGAAGGGGGTCGAGCTTATTTTCTAAACTCTTGACACCAAGGTTATTGAAACCTAAGGATAAGCAATGCGCATAAATCCCAATCAGATGCGGAACCTGGTTGTTAACCTTGAGAGTTCGGAAAGGGCATGAAACCTATTAGGCCAAAACATACCACTTCAACGACATATGAATCACAAATTTAAAGCTTTCAACGCGACCATGTCCTCTTTTTTAAAAGGAATATGGTTGCACTCCTAAGGATGTCATACAAGTCATGGTCGTTGATGCGGCGTGTGACTCCAACCCTCAATGTTTTACCATGTGTTTTAACTGAAAGTCTTCCAAGTCGTGGTGATACACGAATACCCAGCTTTTGGTTCGATTAAATTACGCATTTTGATTTTGTGTTATGATATGAGAATAGTCGAGTTTCAATGTGATTATTTAAATTATTTATTCATTTATTATTATGGTTTAAAATTGAAAATTCGAAAAGTAATGGTGATACATGAATAGTCGAGTTACAATTCGATTATTTTATTTATATATTCATTTACTAATATGGTTTAAAATTGAAAATTTTAAATTCATGGTGATGCATAAATAGTCAAATTTAAATTTGTTTTTTATATATGTATATAGTCATTTATTTTTATGGTTTGAATTCGGAATACAATGAATCATGGTGTTACAAAACGCACGATTTTCAATTCGATTTCATTACTTAAATTAAGTTTGATATATTTTTCATTTGGTTATTCAAAATTTGTGAGATGGAAATGAGCATTCCAATTTGAATATCAAATTTTAATTCATGTGATTTTGTTTCTTTACTTATTTTTCTTTTAGGTTTATATGGATTAATTCTGATGTTTCTTTTGGTTGTTAATACGAATTTCATATTTACGCCCTATGTCACTCAAATCATTCACGTTTCCTAGCATATTTCTTCTTTTCCTCGATGTAGCCCTCAAAACTTAATTCGCGAAGTGACAATTCATACAATCGCACTATTGGCCATCATGATCCCAACCATGACCCAAAACCCATCTAAACCCGTATTAACCATGACAGTAGATCCAATAACTATGCTTGAACCGAGCTAAAACCCAACACAACTCTTGGAAACTCAAACGGACCCCAACAAAAAGCTTGGCAAGGGGACACACCCTTTGTATAACGTGTGTAAATTCCACCACTCCATTGCCATACAAATGTGATAATTCGGCCACCACCGCTTACCAAAAAAACACCTATACATATCAACATCGCCTATTCCCACAGCCTGTTATCAACCATTTATCCCAACTGTATCCCTAATGCTCGTACTTCAGGCATGCTATCAGTATAGTGACCCGAGTACCCCCGCAATACTCAAAAAGGCCTTACTTGTTTCCGCCATGCAATATCTTAAATCTCATCCTCTGATCACTTTGAGCTCACTCATAGCCTTACACCCTACTTAGCCCCTTCATACTCGTCAAACATACTTAGTTCTATTATTTTTTCTAAAATTCATGAACGTTTCTCCGCATTCAATATATTATTTTTACGAGCACCTTATATTTATAATTTCAAATCCTCAAAATTATTTTAAAATAGATAATTAAATCCTTTCTATGGGCTCGTACGTGGCAGCTGGTATAGATGAAGAAAGACGGACCGCTTGAACGGGACCCATGCATAGCACTAAATAGGGAGCCGCCGAATACACCAGCTACGCCTAGCATGTAAAACTGGTGCATAAGGATATTGTGCTCAGCCTATAATACAATCATGAAGTTAAAAGTACTAGAAATTCCTAGAGGCATACAATCATGGTCACTACTATTATTATAAGTATCGCTATTATCATTATTATTTCATTACTACTATTATGGTCACTACTATTATTATTACCACTATACTTCTTATTATATATAATATTTTTCAAGGTTAAATGAAAACGTTAAAGAAAGTGAATTCATTTTTTCAAACAAGTCCTAAACCTTTGAGGACATTATAATATCATCATAACAGTTCTATCAAAACGAATCATTTTTAGTGGAGATCCTCTTTAAAGTTTTCATACGACGCCGCCATAAGGGAAACCCTTATTTTACATTAAAAATTTCATAAAGTGTCGCAAAGTTTAGCACTAGGTAAGAAATACTTTTGTTATTATTACTTAGCTTTTTCAAAAGTTATTATTATAAAAGCATCACATTCTTTTTCGATTTTCATAAACTTAAGCGAATTTTAAAGAGAGTATTTTCCTGTCCCCTTCGTCAATGCCAACAAATTCAGTTGATAAATCATGGCACCACCCTCACCATAACCTTCATACCTCAAACCTACCGTCGAGAAGACAAGTATCCAAGTTTCATCTTGTTTTATTTTATTTATTATTATTTTATTTTTCACACACACACACACATATATATATATATAATTCTATTTGAATATAACCAAATCAATTTTACATATGAAATCCTTTTGAGGATTATTTATAAAATTTATAACTGAGTTTGGCTATTTGTGATTGTCGAGCCGTTTTCATTGTCATTTATGGTTGCATGCTAAATTTTATTTACTATTATCTGAATCTCACGTTCATGACGTATTTCCCATAAACATAATCGTTTAGTGGATGTTGGGATTTCAAACATGTTGAGGTACATGTTAAATTTATATTACTTTTACACGAATTTTTTTTATTTTTGTTTAGTGCTCTTTTCGTCCAATGTTTCACCGAATTATTTTCTTGATGTCTCATCAATCTGAGACCAATGTTTTACTTTGATTTAGAAGTTTCAAGTATATACTTGGTTAATCTTGATGTTATTTAAAATTAATGTTTTATGGAAAATTTTCATTCGTTAAACGAAGTTTCAAATTAATGTTTTACGTTGTTTGACTCTAAGAACTCAAACTATTTTGATATTTCGATATTAAAGTTTCATTTATCTATTTTATTTCAATGCGTTATCGATTGACGTGTTGATATTTTGTTAGCTCAATGCTACCTTTAATTGGCATTTTCTTCTCGACCCCGTTATTTACAACTAAATACTGTGAAGGTCATGACTTTGATGTTTTATCCGTGTTGTTATTGATAACCTAAGTTTTCCTGATTTCAGTGGTACTATTTCAGGAATCAAAAGTTTTATTCATCAATTTTATTATTCTTGAACCTCAATGTTATTTATAGCGGTATTATGGACTTTGAAAGTTTCATTTATTTAATTTTGTTATTTCGAATCTCAATAGCTCATTTATCAAACATATGTGATTTTGAATTATAAAGTTTTGTACATTAATGAGTTCTCTTTTATTGATGTCTTGCAAAATCACACAATATGGCAAACTATGTGGACCATACGACGAACTAAGTACTTGTAAGTCCCGAATCTTGATCACTACAACTATGATATCAACCAAACACGATGTTAGTGCGGAATCCTAACACAGTGGTGATTCAAGAACAATTATAAGAAATATATAAATATGATGAAATATGGTTTCAATGCATACGATTCTATTATCAATAAATCGTCAGATACAAAAACCACTTAGCCAAACAATATAATGCTCTCTAGAGATTATGATGGCTCTCTACAACTGCTCAACCACACTGAACTAGCAACCTAGAACCCTATACAATGCAATCTATATATAGGTTACTCAATACACAAGCCCAACCATAGCCCAAAGCCCACCGAGATCCATAAGGATCTTGATTTACATTCATACCCCAATACGAACCCCAATAAACATATAACTAAGTACTAACCTCTAAATATGGACCCAACAATCTCCCCCTTGGTTTGTAGCTTCGTTCTTGTTTATTTCACTTCAGACTAGCCTAACCGAAATCCATAGGGATTTCGGTATTACACCAATGCAATTCTTCAACTCGTCTTTGTTTATGTCACTTTAGTCTTGATCATGTCATGGCCTTTTGATATGCGTAAGTCTAACCAATTTATGACCCAACAATCTTGCCCTTAGACTGATGCTTTCAAGATCTTCAGAATCTTTACTAGAACATAATCAACAACTTTAGCATCTGCATCCAATACTCTACCATCTCCCCCTTTTTGATTGCATCATCCAATTTGAGTCTCAGATACTTCATATTCTTCCATTTCAAGAAATCTGTCTTAAAAGAACAATCAACTTTGATAGAAAGATCAACCAAAATATTTTTGAAAACAATTAAATAAAACAAAATAAGACAGACATATTTTTGTAATTTTTATTTTTCTGTTTTTTTTTTAATTTCCTTGAAAAGACTTGAAATGAGATCATACCAGCTAAACCAACTATAACACAATAACCGATATCATATTTCATGAGCTGAAAACTTCCAAACAATTTATTAACACATTTGTTTCGACAAGAGTAATCAAGAAGTAAAAATAAAATAAATGAAATAAAATAAAACCAAAAACAACAAATAAAACAAATTTAATAACCCGGACCTCTTGTAACATAGAAAATTAGGGATCAAATTTCAGTTTTGATAAAAAAACCGCCTTTTATGAAAAGATCCGAACATGGAATCATATTGTTTAAGGTGTTGTCACAAAGATTCATGTTCAGCGTTATTATGACATAAAGAGACAGGTTGATAGCAGGTATAATGAACTTAGCATGATTTTCATTGCATCAGTGATATGAATTAGGTTCAGTTCGGCGTAAAGCTTAGATGGACATCACTCATGGACCTGCAGTGCCTCCTATCTCTTCTCAAAGCGTATTTGGCTTTCCACAGATCACCCCAATTTGACTCCAACACCCTAGTGCTTGATCAAAAGATTATATATAAAAGCAAATTTTAAGCATTAAGGTTGAACGTTGGACTTAGTGCCAGTAAACTGACAAGCCTTTCATTCGAGACATGACAGGACTTACTCGTGTGCCCCCGTCTCTGTAGTTCTAGTTTGACCCTTTAAGCTTTTAAAATACCAAGTTTTTAACATCACAAATTATATACATACTCATAATAAGTTTTATTTTTATGATTTTTTTCATCTTTTCATTTTTTTACAATAATAAAAATAATAGCACAATATTTTTGGTGATCAAGACACTAACAGGCTCGTGTATGACTGGGTAATTGCTTTTCTGTCTATCCTTCGGAGAGATGTATATGAAGACATGCACATTTCTTCAAAATGACTCTCCACAGTAAGTTTAGCATATTTAGTTTATATCACCTCAACTTTTACCCATCATGGAAAGCTACCATACAAATCAGTGACTATTTTAGAGCCATTTAAGCTTAATAACTTCACCCGTTAAGCACACAGAAACAATTTATCTATCACTTTCCAAAGGTTGGATCAATTCTCATTTAAAAATATTTTAAAGCTTCTAAAAAGCTGTTAACTGAATAATGAAATCACTTCCCAGAAGACACACAAGTTAATAACTCAGTCTCCCCGGTCACTCTTTAGTTTTTAGGTAAATGGCTATCCCGTATGACCACTAGTGGTTAACAGGACCAAAACACATACGAAAATACGTGTCCCTCCAACTTGGAATTACCGACATAATTTTAAGTGAAAGAATTCAAAACACAAAAAACACATCACAATCGCCACGGGTGCTTTCAGTCGTTAGATAAATGGTTATCCTGTGAATCTAAGTAGATCACCGGACCAAACATATACAAATATATGTTCTTCAAACTTGAGCAGCCGACATAATTTTAAGCGAGAGTGAAGTTTGAAAGACATAAATAATATATTTATTTATTAAACGCAAATATATTTTTTTATTAAACGCACACACACTCTTTTTGAATTTCTTTAATTCCCACCACCCCCCCCCCCCTCCCTAAATTTTTGCAAAAATTTTGATCAAAAGGAAAACTTTTATGTACAAATTTAACCTCAAAAAGAATCAATCGTCGAAACGTAGTATTTAATAAAAACTTTTATGAAGTGTGATAGTCAGCCAACTAATGTACTATCATTTCTCATGCAAGTTCAAGTCATTTTCTCATTTTTGGGAAATAAAATACACTATACTTGAAAAACTATACGTGAACATATTTTTGTATTTTTTATAAAAATTTAAAATTTTAAAATCTTTTTGACTGATCAATCTTTCATACCAAAGTGATATGGCTACCTTTTATCTTCAAGACATCATCTTTCCATTTGTTAGAATCTCCCCTAGGAATAAGCTTGTTTTGAGATTCTGCATCCTTGCGAGTTGAATGTCTGGAACAAACATTTTAATATGCAATGAATTCCCTGATTTGTTCCTACACACTTAGAGAGCAGATTAAAAAAGTTCCATCACCCTAAATTCCCGTCCAGGCAACAAATAATCCATTTTATGGTTTAAAGATTTAAAAATAATGGATATTTTCCCTGTCATGTGCTTGGAACAACTCATTTAATAAACAATGAATTTGTGGTTGTTCCTACACACATAGCGGGATTAGTTGGACATAGGAACCCAAGTCATAAATGTCTTGGGGTTCCCTTGAGCATCAATGTATGTGACCTCTTGCTAACTCATATCATTCTCATCTTTAACAGAATCATTTGTTATAACAAATTCTCGTTGCTGAGTTTTAAGTTTCCAAGTCTGTCTTGGTTTAGTGAAATTTGATAGAACAGACTTTGGAGTGGAGCAATTCGAATTCGAATTATTATAACTCTTAACACTCTTTTACTTCTAAAAAATTATTTTTCTTTTAACAGTTTCTAAATCATTTGAGTGCAAACCTGTCATATTAACTTTGAATCCTTGAGTATCTGTGACCCGTTGTACAGATACTTGGGGTTTTGTAAAATAACCATTTTGTTTAACCACTGGATTTGGTTGAAACCTATTACCTTTCACCTGAGGAGCTTGTTTATTAACAGCATAGTAGTGACACTCCTTTGCCAAATGCCCTTCGTTCCCACAGACGAAACACGCCTTCATCCTTCTTCTAATGTCAACGGAAGCACTTGCTTCATGTTGGAATTCCTTCTTAGGAAAGGTTTCCATTCTTCTTTCCCCTTGGCACAACCTTCTGATTTTGCTTATAGTATATAACATATAGACGATGGACACAATTTCTGGCTATATGTCCTGGCGTGCCACAATGGTAATATGTTTGCCTCTTGATATAAGTAGTACCCGATGATTTATCAACAAATGGAGATCCGTAGGATCTATGAGGACGAGACTATCCTTGTTGTGCTGATTTGTTACGTGCCTTCCCTTTGTTGCTACAACTCTGTGTATTACTATTAGTACAATTTTGAGTTGTGGTGTCATCTGAGTTTGATGGCACGTTAGAATGAGATTCATTTTCACCAGCCTGAACCCCTTTACTATCAGAACCAACATCATTTACTATATCTGCACATGAAGTAGAAGCATCAAAAATGTTCACACATTTAAAAGCAGGCTTGATTTCCTCTAGGGATCCTAATACAATAGTTTTAGACTGAACCTGTTTACCATACTTCATGTCTTTTATCTTTTCCTCCTGTTCTTTGGTAAGAGGAAGACTAGTATAGTTGTCATTGTATGGTGGGGGTACTTGACTATATCCTATACCCTCGCCTTCGTTTTCTTTCCACCATAATTGATTTTTAATCAATGAGTTAACTACTTTACTTGAACCATCGAATTTTTTAAAATCAAGTTCAGCCTTTTCAAACTTACTTGTTAGATTCAAGATTTCTAACTTGGAAGCTTCCAGTTTAGAAGTTAATTCAACAATTTCTTATTTGGCATCTAGGTGGTGACAACTTTTTATGCTAAAATCAGATTTAAGCCTTTTAATGTCCTTGTTCTGAGCCTCTATTTTGTCTAGAAAGCCCTTTTCATTTTTCTTAAGTTTAAAATTTTCTGATTTTATTCTCTCCATATCTCTACTTAGACAGTCGTTATGAAGCTTATACATTTCTATTTTTTCACCACAATTTAAAGAACATGGTTGAAACCTTATCTTAGATGACTCATTTTCCCGCCAAATTTCACCGAAAATCACCCGAAAAAAAATATTTTCGCCAAAATTTTCAAGGATGGATTTTTACTAATAAGGAGTATTCTAGAAAAATTTTGTTCAAGAAAAACTTTTCCCGCCAAAATACTCTTTTTTTTTAATTTCTTGACCGAGAACTCCTTTGACCGAAAACTCAGGATATTGACCGAGATCTCAAACAGTTGACCAAGAACTAGTTGTGTTAACCGAGAACTAGAACAGTTGACCGAGATCTCAAACAGTTGACCGAGAACTAAGAATTTTGACCAATTCTTTGACAGAAAACTCAAGTCTTTGACCTAATCTTGACCTAGAACTGTTCTGAGCCGAGAACTGATGGTTACCGAGAACTACTAGTGGCCGAAAACAAATGATTTTTCTACTAATTTGCAACAAACTTCCGAAAAACAATTCTTTTATCAATAAATCGTCAGATACATAAACCACTTAGCCAAACAATATAATGCTCTCTAGAGATTATGATGGCTCTCTACAACTGCTCAACCACACTGAACTAGCAACCTAGAACCCTATACAATGCATTCTATATATAGGGTACTCAATACACAAGCCCAACCATAGCCCAAAGCCCACCGAGATCCATAAGGATCTTGGTTTACATTCATAGCCCAATACGAAACCCAAAAAACATATAACTATGTACAAACCACCAAATATGGACCCAACAGTACTTACGGGTGCACACATAATTATCAAAGTCCTCACATGGAAATCATAGTAAGGACAGTTGTGTGCAATAACTTGAAACTTGGAATGAATTTTGGAAAAACGGGGCAAATGCAATATGATAAGTGCATGGTGGATACGCCGCTGGTACATCCTATATATAAGTGTCGTTGTCAATATTTCCCATTTGTGCCGTCTTTCGGTTCATTCAAAAGTCTGCGTTATTCCTTTTTATTAAATTATTCTGAAAATTATTTAAATCTTGTAAACAACTTCATTTAGTAGTTGTTTTCTTATAAAATTTTATTTTTATTTTAATTTCGGGACGAAATTTTTAAAAGTTGTGAATCCTGTAACATTCGTTAATTTTCGAACCCAAAAACCTGGCCCATTTTAAATCTTCGGTTTTGTTTATAAAAATACATATATAAATATATATCTCAAGTTTCGTTTCATGTATTTTATATTTTTGTATTTGTATTCGTTAAACTGGCCCATTTTCTCGTTTGAAGTGTTCTTTCTTGTCGTTCATCATTTAAATAATATTAACGATGATTTTAGCATATAGCTCGTTCTTTTCTATTCGTATTGTTCAAATTACGAAACACCGTGGTTTAAAGTTTACTAAAGTTAATCAATTCGCAAACTATCCAAAGTCCAAAGTATATAACTTCTATTAAGTGTATGCGAGTGCAACATTTGTAATCGAGTTCTTTATATGCAATCAGGTCACATAGTAATCGGCTATGTACATGTATTCGAGTCACATGTGATCGAATGTAACCATGTAATCGATTTGCGTATTGTAATCGAATATAACGCTGTAATCGAGTTAACCATTGAAATCGAACAGCTCCATGTATTCGATTTTCTCCATTGTATTCGAACTGGTCCATTGTATTCGAATTATGTGCATGTATTCGACCCCTATAAATGTATTCAAACAAGCTGAAGCTGTTCGACTTTTTATAATTATTATCAATATATTTCACGATCTTAACACCTTATTATGGTTCGTTATTAACTCGTAAATGTTTTCCCTAATCGTTTTTGGGCAAAACTTAACCCGGGTGACCATAAAGCTTAGACCTTTATGGTTTAAAAAGGTCAAGCTAGATCCACGGTTCATTCATGAGACATAACCTTAACCATGTTCATCTAGTTCATTTTAAACGTCAAGTTTGTAACTTTAAGACTCATTCATACCCGATCTACTATAGGGTTAAGTTTCATGTCCATTCGTTCATAAAAGCGTAACCATTAAGATAAAGAACATACCTTTACTCGTTTTTAGGCTACGGGTTTGCTTGGTTATGAACTTCAATCTTGTATCTTGCTTAAGTATCCAAGATATATCAACCTTTATCACGGTTTTTGGTCTCGGATTACTCCCTTGCCTGCGGCCATGAGTATGGTTGTGTATGTGTGTGTGTTTTGAGTGTATAGAGAATAAGATGGATTGAAATGAGGGTTTTAGGGTTTTAGGGAGGTTTAAGGGAGTATTTATACTCTCTTAAGCCCATGGACCTAAGGCCCATCCCACCCCTTATTCCATCTTTCCCATTCAAGTCCATACTCCTTATCTTAATTAATTCTTTAATTAAATATAAACACACGTTTAAGTAAACGAAAACTCGTTTCCTTTTATTTATTATTATAAATTTTATGATGTTACATCATATAAGTCCATATCTATCGTTTACGTACCTATACGTCGTTTATCTTTCATTTATTTGGAAAATCATCTTGACTCGTATAAGTTTCTGGGCGTATAAGTCCAACCCCAGCGTATAAGTTTACTCTCGTATAAGTTTATTAACGTACAAGTACCTCCGGATAACTTATATGCCCGTATAAGTTATACGCGTAAGTGACTTATGCGCTCCTAACATACTTATACGTTACATCATACTTATACGTTGATCATACATGTACGTTTAATCATTCATATACTACGAATCCGACTTACACGGCTATACATACTTATACCGTGCACATACATACACGTTATATATTTATACGTTGCACACACTTATACAGCGTATATACTTATACGCTCGTATAAGTGCAGGTCAGCCTCTTTTATCGCATTTCGTATAAGTGCAAGTCAGCCTCTTTTATCGCGTTTTTAGGGTTTTCTTCGATTCTGGCGCCGTCAGCAGCCGTTAACCACCATGGTTAATCGGAGTTTTATCGTTTATCACCTAGGTAGCTTATGGGTGTTTAGATCTGAGCTAAGGTGATCCTTAAGCTTGTTTTTGGTTGATTAAACACCCGAATAAAGCTATATCAAGATTCAAATGGCTCATTCGGCATCAGGGGCTGCGGTGTCGGGTTCTAGTATGTTGAATCAGCTGAGATAAATGATTTCTTACCTTCGGTTGGTCTTGGATCGTTGAATAGAATAGAGTAGAGAGCGTTTGGCTTAAGTGTGTGTTTTTGGTGGTGTAGGCTAAGGTGTAGAATGATGGAGATGGAAAGGATCTAGGGTTTTAAGGGTTATTTATACTCCCTAAGCCCATGGACCTTAGGCACATCTTCCTATTAAGACCATGATTTATTCTATCTAAGGTAGCCCACCACCCTTTTATCTTTATTATTATATTATTATTATTACTTTAGTAACTCAATTAATTCTTCCGACGTAAATAATTTATTAAATATTCATAGAAATTTCGGGATGTTTCATTGTTTCTGTCATAAAAACATGTAATAAGCTAGTCCGGTTGGTACATCATGTGTGTATAAACATAAGGATCCGGATTGGACCCGGGTCAGGCCGTTTTTTTGTTTTGGTTGTTGTTCTTATTTTAAAAACCTTTTCTTTTATATTTATAAATCATAAATATATTAAAAATCGTTATAAGTTTAATAAAATTAATTTAAGTAATATTAATTATAAATCATATTTATCATTTTTTACCTAAAAACGACTTTTGTTTTCATTAAAGTTCCGTGAAGACCAGATTAATATTATATGATTACATATCATTTCATTAACATTATAACATGCTAACGTAATTGTTTTCAAGTTAACATTTCCGTTATAAGCATTATAATTTTCTTATAAATGATAAATTACTAATTTAAATAACAAAAAAAATAATTATAAATTATTAAATTTCTGTTAAAGTTTAAAATAATATTATAATATCAAATGCTATATAATATATATATATAAGGTGCAAAATATCCTAAACCAAGTTAATTAACTTTTATAATCCCGATAGTAGTCTTTAATTTTTTTTATTTTCAATTTTAGTTCCTGAGGTTCGATCGCTTCGGTTTCGTTAACTCGCTTTCGATTTTATTTCAAGTTGAGCTTCAATTTTAAGGTGAGTTTCTCATACCCTTTTTAAACGTTTTTTTATTACTTTTAAGGGTAACATATTTTTCCTACAACACTCAATTATTTACGATTTGTAGGCCTGTAAACGAACCGAACGTTCGGTGAACTGTTCGTGAACCGTTCGGCGGGAAGTTCGTTTAAGTTCGTTTATTAAATAAACGAACGAACATGAACACAAAATTTGTGTTCGTTTAATTAAATGAACGGACATGAACAAATGTTCCGTTTGTTTATTTATGTTTATGAACGTTCGTTTACGTATTAATAGAAAATAATTAAATATTATCTGTATATGTCATCCGCTTATAGGTTTAATATATGTTAATTTATGTTCATATATGTGTTTTCAGATTTAAGTTTGTTTATATTTGTTTGTGTTCATTCACATTGGTTCATATATGTTTATTTATGTTCGTTTATCTTTGTTTAGTTACGTTTGTTTAGATATTAAACAAACGAACACAAATGTCCATTTTTAAATAAATGCACATGAACATAAATTTTTGTTCGATTAATTTTAAAGTTAAACGAACGAAAAAGAATATCCCCTTGTTCGTGTTCATTCGATTCATTTACGAGATTTCAATATTCACATTCATGAATACATCGGTCTTATTCTCTAGCCTCTACCGATTTTATTTGTATCCGTTTGTGTTCATGAACACATTAACTTTCTAAATGAAAGAACACGAACATAAAATCTCGTTCGGTAAGTGTTCGTGAAACGTTCGTGAACACAATATTTTCTTAACGAACGAACATGAACAAGGCCTTGTTCGTGTTCGATCGGTTCGTTTACAGCCCTAATGATTTGGCTTACAAACTACAATTCGTTACATAGGCTTGTGTGTTTACTCGTTACTTGCACATAGATTTCTTCAAGAAAGTATGATATTACGCTCCCCTTTGCACTTAGGACCTTGTGGTTATGAGTGGAAAAGGGTCTCATTATCCGAGTACGTTGGTTGTTAGCATCGGGAAAGGGCCTTAATTGATTTTCCCAAGTTTTCATGGAATTTTATGGTTTCTACCTATTATATTAAAATGTGTGAGCTCACCAACTATTAAGTTAGTCAACACTATTTTCAACATATATTACAAGTACGCTTATTAGAGGATGAAACAAGAGTAAACACTAGACTTAGGATTATTAATAAAGTGTTTGATATGATTTACTTCCTTGCAACTTTCTTATTTGCAAAACAACTTTTTATTTGAATCAACAATGAAATAATGATAATATTGTCAGTTAATAGTGTCATATGTGTTTTCAACAATCTTTACGTCACAATCGGGCGTATTCCGCTTTAGCCGGGGTTTGGGTTTGATTCGAGTGTAGCCCTGACCTGTCTTTGGTTGGGAGCCGCCCACTCAACTTTAGTAGCTCGTTTATTTTTTTCTTGTAAGAAATCAACCTTACCTACATATACAAAAAACGTTGTATTGTGTTGATTCTATAACCTACGTCCGTGGGAAGAAAGCTCTCCAGAACCCAAGTCTTGTTATTGTTTAGTGAATCCATCTCTTCTCTCACAACTCTCTCCTAGTTAGACGAGTTTTTCAAGCTCATTACTTTATTTTAACATTGTGATTCACCGTTCTCCATCGATAGAAGGTAATTAACCAAAGGGGAATATCTCTAAGGAGATCTAAAGGTTCTAGAAGACCTCCTAACCTCTAGTTGAGGGGTAACTAGTTCTTGTTCTAGTAGAGACTGTTTAGTATTAGACTCTGAACTCCCAATGTCAACGAAATCCTCAAATTCATATGCATTTTCTTTCTTAACCTCTTATGATATTTCTAAACAATGACTATCAACCTTCTCACTTATATCTTCAAACTCAACATTTTCTTTATTAACTTATTGTGTTAATGACTTTCTGTCCTTGTAAAGTCATGTTTCATTTAAAACCGGATCACTAGCCATGCATACTTTTCTGGCAACTGGATCCCGAAGCTTATAGCCCTTCTTCGTGTCTCATAGCCTATAAAAGTACACTTGTTCACCTTGGGGTCAAGATTTTCCCTCTCAGTGTTTTTCGGCTACTTCATTCTGCTGTAACGTACCAGGAATGGTATCAATCATCTTATTTATTGCATATGGTGTTATTATTGTTTCTTGCTATTGTGTCCGTAACCTACTGACGCCACAACATATATATATATATATATATATATATATATATATATATATATATATATATATATATATATATATATATATATATATATATTGGGATATAATATTGCTGTTAAAGTGTGTTTTCATTACCATCGCCCTGTCCGGCTCCATTCGGATCAGGCGCGTACATGTAATACCTAACACAAACCATATGGCACTTTTACATCACACAATATCGATTCACAAATAAATATAATTGGTTTTATTTTAGATTAATATGATTGTGCGAGGGGTCGGCTAACCACTATGAATTTTATTTTTAGTTTTATGTATAGGTTAAAATCCTAATCGACCCTTGTGAAATTTTGACACCGACCCCTGTGAAACCGGTGAGAATGTAAGATGAAAGATAAAAATTAAACTTGAAATTGTAGAAAATTTTCCGGTGGCATGTGTGGATATGGAAGACACCGAAGCTATGCTCTATGAAGAAGACGATACCTAATATTTTAAAGTGTTAAGTTATAATTTAGGCTTATGCAAAAGGTAGGTCCCCTGTAAAAATAAATGTCGAGTAAAAACATTTTAATATTATTAGTTATTTATTTTTAGACAATATTAATTAATGTGGAATTTGGATTGATAATAAACTTTTCGTTTTCCCCTCATCGTGTTTTATTTATTCACATTCTCTTATTTACTTTTTATTTAGTATATGTTTTGAAGGAATTTTATTTATTTGATGACCTATTAAACTTTAATAATTTATTTTAACATTTAGTGTGTATATATTGATGTAACAAAAAACAAGATGAATAGATAATTAAGTAACCCGACTTGAATCGAAAACTTTACTAGATATGTATACAGCGGTAAATTTTCAACCCATGAAAAACGTTATGGTCCATGATATTTAAGAAAGTTGAGTGAACCTTCCAAGAATCTAGTCGCGTCGATACATCGATTACACAATACGATTACAAATACGTTAAATACGGTTTATTGATAATTTAGAGTAAATACATTATGGTGGAAATAACTTATAGAGAGCATAACTTATACTATGTATACTAGCTCTCTCACATAATCTACCTATTTGTAGGCCAAAGCCCAATTCACAATAAATATATATTAAATACAAAGACTAAACCGCCTATAACTTATTCGATCGTTACGGACACCAAAATCGTGCACTAACAAAAGTTAAGGATAAAGGATAGTTGTGTTTGTTTAATATTCAACTATAAACATCCAACCATAAAAAAAATTCCGACGATAAATTACGTAAAATCCGATTTGTGTAATCAGTTGTATTTATTTTATGCAAAAACTTGTTTAGAAATGTGAAACTAGATTATGTTATGATTAGATTTCAAAAAAATGAAAATTAATGGAGAACAACTTTAGATATATATTGTAGTTTAGTTATGTAACAACCCGAAATTTCTAAAAAAATAATATTTAATATATTATTTATTTATGATGGAAAGTTTACTTGAGTTAGTAGAGAAATAATAAATTAATAAAGATAGAAGGATAAATCGGCTTTAAAGATAAATTAAATATGGACTAAAATGGAAAGATTGGTCTCAGGTCCATGGGCTTAATGGAGTATAAATACCTCTTAAACCCTAATCCTTTCCATTTCCATTCATTCTACACCATCAAAAACACACACTTAAGCCAAACACTCCCTACTATATTATATTCAATGATCCAAGACCAACCGAAGGTAAGAAATTATTTATCTCAGCTGACCCAACATAGTAGAACCTGACATCGCAGCGCCGTGATGTCGTACGAGCCGTTTGGGTGTTTAATAAATCAAAAAACGAGCTTAAGGGCCACCTTAGCCTAGATTTGGACGCCCCGAAGCTACCTATGCCATAAACGATCAAACCCCGAAGAACCATGGTGGTTAATGGCGGCTGACGGCGCCGAAATCAAAGAAAAACCTTAAAAACGCGTGAAAAGGGTGCTGACATGCACTTATACGCTGTATAAGTTTATACTCCGTATAAGTGTAGTGTATATAACACCCCGGCTAAAGCGGAATAGGCCCGGGTTCAACGTACAAATTGCCCAAAACACATGTGACACTATTAAGTGGCAATAATATCATTAATTCATTGATGATTCAAATAACAGGTATTTTTGCAAATAAGAAAAATTACAAGGAAATAAACAAGTCAAACACTTTATTATTGATAATCTTATTTCTAGTGTCTTCTCTTGTTTCATCCTCTAATAAGCGTACCTGTAACATATGTATAAAATAATGTCAATTAACTTAATAGTTGGTGAGCTCCCATAGTTTTTATATAATACATAAAACCATACAATTCCATGAAACTCGTGAAAGCAAATAAGATCCTTTCCAATTGGGATTGTGCACCAATGTACTCGGTTAATGAGGCCTTTTTCCACTCATAACAACAAGGTCTTGAGTGCAAAGGGGAGCGTATGATCATACTATATTGAAGTAATCCATAAGCAAGTAATATTGAGCAAGTAACAAGTAAGCACACAAGTCCATGTATGAATTGTAGTTTGTAAGCAAAATCATAAACAGTTGGGTTTTTGTAGGATATATATGCTACCCCCAAACCAATAAAAGAGTAAAAAGGGGGGGGGGGTGAGAAACTCACCTTTGAAATAGGAATGGCAACTTGGAAACGAAATAGGAAGCGCGTTAAATGAAACCGAACGATCTAATCTCGCGAGCTAAAATAATAAACACTATAATTACTAACTAAATAATGGAGATAACATCTTGATCTTAAAGTTCATGTATTATAATTTGTATATATACTTTTACCTTTTTAAAGTATATTAAGGTTTAACGATTCTAACGATATATCATTATAATATTATTTATGAGTTTATATAATAATGTTACGGGATTTTAGTGTTATCGGTATGATTTAGTATAACATTTTATGGTTTAGTTTCTATAAGGTTATAACGATTTTATATTATATTATACATATTTACATATATATTGCGAGTTTTAACGAGTGGTTCGGGTTTGTGAAAGTTGATTCTTGAACAAAAATGCTAACGAGAAACAAAATAACCTTTATTTAACTATAAAACTAATTTTATTCATTTTATATGATTTATAATATATATATTTTATTTATTTTATCTAATAAAAACGGTTATAAAAAAATGGATTAACAGATCTTCTGTGAACCGGGTTCGAACCCGGGTCTCCACAACCATACTAAGTAGACACAACCACTGGACCAAACCATCACTTTTGTTAAAGTATGGAAACGATTACTTATAAACAAAAAGAACTCATGTTCGTCATCTTCCCCAAAAAACCCTGGAACCGTTTCTCCAAAATCGTTCCATGTTTGTTAAATTAGAGTTAGGGGTTTCGTTTGTCGGGTTAAAACGAATCAAAACCATGTAATAAGTACCTTAAATCGTGCCGGAATGTCGGTGAACGAGTCTCAGCCGGAAACGGATATGGGTGAACGAATTTGAGGTTATAAAGAGTGTTAGAGGGGACATTGAAGATTGGTGCAAGTTTGTATATTGATTTGGGTCCTATTTATAGGCTTAATTCGATTAATTCGTGTTAAATTCGAGTTACTTGTGTTTTAATAATTTCCGGCGGATCTATTATTAATTACGAGTTAATAGTGTCTAAATGATGAAATAAATCGCGGATTAATGTCTATAATTAGTGGAGAGATCGTTTGGGATGATTAACGGATTGAAAAGGACGTTAAATCATCGTTTTTGAGGTCGCCGGAGTTCATACACCGCCGCCGGATTTTGTCTGCCGGAAAAACGAAGAGGAAGGAAGCAGGGGGCGGCTAGGGTTTTATTATATTAATATATTTTAAATAATTTACATATTAAGCCCTTGAACTTCCTATATATATATAAAATGTTTTTTTACTTTATTAATCTTTAACCCTTCAACTTTATAATCATATGTAACTTAAACGAAACATGGTATATTTAATTATCTTGGGATTGTTTACTTTTATGCTCGAATAGTTTTAAACCTTGATTATTTTATAAACTTTTTATAGCTCGGAGATCGTTAATTGACTTAAACGAATAGACAATGAACTTGTAATACTTTATAAATCCTCCGAAATAATAAAATGATACACGAAAAACACGGATTTATTTAAACGACACCACGAGTCGGTTTAATGAATACATATCAAATACATATACAAATAAAAATTGACAAATGTCAAAGCATTACCTACTTTTGAGAATTTCGTCCCGAAATTAAGTAGAAGAATCTGTAACAAAAAGATGAGGATACTTTGTTCGCATGTGATCTTTCCGTTCCCAAGTGAATTCAGTGCCACGCTTGGATTCCCAACGAAACTTTACCAAAGGTATACGGCTACGTTTAGTTTCCTTGTCTTTGTGGTCCATGATTTCCTCCGGTTTCTCGACAAGGTGTAATGTTTCATCAATACGCACTTTGTCGAGTGGTACATGGAGGTTTCCCTCGGCAAGTCATTTCTTCATATTTGTAACATGAAACGTCGGATGGACGTTAGAAAGCTCTTGACGAAGTTCGAGTGTATAAGCAACACTAACAACACGAGCAAGAATCTTGAAAGGTCCAACGAATCGAGGAGATAGCTTGCCTTTCTTGCCAAAACGAACAACACCTTTCCAAGGGGATACCTTGAGAAGGACACGGTCACCAACATTAAACTCAAGGGGGCGTCCTTGGTTATCGGCGTAACTCTTTTGACGGCTATGACCGGTTAAGAGGTTTTGTCGGATTTGAGCAATTAAATCGGTTGTCTCTTGAACAAGTTCCGGGCCGGAGATTTGGGTTTCACCAATTTCACTCCAACAAATAGGTGATTGACATTTACGACCATAGAGAGCTTGGAACGGAGCCATACGGATACTCGAATGATTACTTATAAACAAAAAGAACTCATATTCATCATCTTCCCCACAAAACCCTAGAATCATTTCTCCAAAATCGTTCCATGTTTATTTAATTAGAGTTAGGGGTTTCGTTTGTCGAGTTAAAACGAATCAAAACCATGTAATAAGTACCTTAAATCGTGCCGGAATGTGGGAGAACAAGTCTCGGCCGTTAACAGATATGGGTGAACGAATTTGAGGTTATAAAGAGTGTTAGAGGGGATACTGAAGATTGGTGCAAGTTTGTATGTTGATTTGGGTCCTATTTATAGGCTTAATTTGATTAATTCGTGTTAAATTCGAGTTATTGGTGTTTTAATAATTTCCGGCGGATCTATGATTAATTACGAGTTAATAGTGAATCGCGGATTAATGTGTATTATTAGTGGAGAGATCATTTGGGATGATTAACGGATTAAAAAGGACGTTAAATCGTCGTTTTTGAGGTCGCCGGAGTTCATACACCGCCGTCGGATTTTGTCCGCCGGAAAAACAAAGAGGAAGGGAGCAGGGGGGCGGCTAGGGTTTTATTATATTAATATATTTTAAATAATTTACATATTAAGCCCTTGAACTTCCTATATATATATATATATATATATATATATATATATATATATATATATATATACTAGACAAGTGCCCGAGCGATGCAGCGGGAAATAAAGGCCTTAATAATCACGTAAGAGATTTTTGGGTGCTCATCATTGCATTTGAAACTGTGGATTAAGAATTTTTATTTTAAACTCAATTTAGTAGCGGAGTACAAATGAAACCGAAATCTAACCATTGTTAATGTTTTGTTTTTGTTGGGTTTTAATTTTCAGAGGTTTGGTTTCAGTTTTCGATGACAAAAAACGGCTTGGCTCACGGCTTAGTTTAAAACCATCAAAACTGGACCACTAACGCCTATACGTAAAATGTTATTTTTTAACTGAAAACAAACTATGACAATATCATACTCAAATTAAAGAGAATTAAATGCTCGTTTTTATGGTGCAATGTTTTTAAAAAATTATTAACGTATGTAAAAGTTATGACCGTTTAAAAATCATGGGGGAATTTGGGTTAAAAGTGAAATTATAATTAATATATAGTTAAAAGATGGAGGATTAAAGTTGTAACTATTCTTTAAATTTCCAATTATTGATTAAAGTTGAGGGGGCATTGTTGTAAATAATTTGAAGAAATATGAAAGAAACGTTAAATTTAGTGTTAAAATGTCTATTATGCCTCTATTTAAGGTTGTACTATGTGTTTAAAAATTGTAAATTACTTAAAATTAAGTGTCTTAATTTGCCCATGGGTGGTGCATTATATATAGTATAGATAAACTGTTTTTTTACTTTATTAATCTTTAACCCTTCAACTTTATAATCATATGTAACTTAAACGAAACATGGTATATTTAATTATCTTGGGATTGTTTACGTTTTATGCTCGAATAGTTTTAAACCTTGATTATTTTATAAACTTTTTATAGCTCATAGATCGTTAATTGACTTAAACGAATAGACAATGAACATGTAATACTTTATAAATCGTCCGAAATAATATTAAATGATAAACAACAAAAACGAATTTATTGAAACGACACCACGGGTCGGTTTAACGAATACAAATACAAATACGATACAAATAAAAATTGACAAATGTCAAAGCATTCCCTACTTTTGAGAATTTCATCCCGAAATTAAGTATAAGAATCCGTAACAAATAGATGTGGATACTTTGTTCACATTGTATCTTCCCGTTCCCAAGTGAATTCAGTGCCACGCTTGGATACCCAACGAACCTTTACCAAAGGTATACGGCTACGTTTAGTTTCCTTGTTTTTGCGGTCCATGATTTCCACCGGTTTCTCGACAAGGTGCATTGTTTCATCTATACGCACTTTGTCGAGTGGTACATGGAGGTTTCCCTCGGCAAGACATTTCTTCATATTTGAAACATGAAACGTCGGATGGACGTTAGAAAGATCTTGAGGAAGTTCGAGTGTATAAGCAACACTATCTACACGAGCAAGAATCTTGAAAGGTCCAACGAATCGAGGAGATAGTTTTCCTTTCTTGCCAAAACAATCAACACCTTTCTAAGGGGATACCTTGAGAAGGACACGGTCACCAACATTAAACTCAAGAGGGCGTCGTCGGTTGTCGGCGTAACTTTTTTGACGGCTACGAGCGGTTAAGAGGTTTTGTCGGATTTGAGCAATTAAATCGGTAGTCTCTTGAACAAGTTTCGGGCCGGTGATTTGGGTTTCACCAATTTCACTCCAACAAATAGGTGATCGACATTTACAACCATAGAGAGCTTGGAACGGAGCCATACGGATACTTGAATGATTACTTATAAACAAAAAGAACTCATATTCATCATCTTCCCCACAAAACCCTAGAATCATTTCTCCAAAATCGTTCCATGTTTATTTAATTAGAGTTAGGGGTTTCGTTTGTCGGGTTAAAACGAATCAAAACCATGTAATAAGTACCTTAAATCGTGCCGGAATGTGGGTGAACGAGTCTCAGCATGAAACGGATATGGGTGAACGAATTTGAGGTTATAAATAGTGTTAGAGGGGATATTGAAGATTGGTGCTATTTATTGGCTTAATTCGATTATTTCGTGTTAAATTCGAGTTATTGGTGTTTTAATAATTTCCGGCGGATCTATGATTAATTACGAGTTAATAGTGTTTAAATGATGAAATAAATCGCGGATTAATGTGTATAATTAGTGGAGAGATCGTTTGGGATGATTAACGGATTGAAAAGGACGTTAAATCGTCCTTTTTAGAGGTCGTCGGAGTTCATACACCGCCGCCGTATTTTTCCGCCAGAAAAACGAAGAGGAAGTGAGTAGGGGGCGGCTAGGGTTTTATTATATTAATATATTTTAAATAATTTACATATTAAGCCCTTGAACTTTCTATATATATATACTGTTTTTTTTACTTTATTAATCATTAACCCTTCAACTTTATAATCATATGTAACTTAAACGAAACATGGTATATTTAATTATCTTGGGATTTTTTACGTTTTATTCTCGAATGGTTTTAAACCTTGATTATTTTATAAACTTTTTATAGCTCAGAGATCGTTAATTGACTTAAACGAATAGACAATGAACGGGTAATACTTTATTAATCGTCCGAAATAATATTAAATGATAAACGACAAACACGAATTTATTGAAACAACACCACGGGTCGGTTTTACGAATACAAATACAAATACGAATAAAAATAAAAATTGACAAATGTCACAGCACGCCCTACTTTTGAGAATTTTGTCCCGAAATTAAGTAGAAGAATCCGTAACAAAAAGATGAGGATACTTTGTTCGCATTTGATCTTCCCGTTCCCAAGTGAATTCAGTGCCACACTTGGATTCCCAATGAACCTTTACCAAAGGTGTACGGCTACGTTTAGTTTCCTTGATTTTGTGGTCCATGATTTCCACGGTTTCTCGACAAGGTACATTGTTTCATCAATACGCACTTCATTGAGTGGTACATGGAGGTTTCCCTCGGCAAGACATTTCTTCAGATTTGAAACATGAAACGTCGGATGGACGTTAGAAAGCTCTTTAGGAAGTTCGAGTGTATAAGCAACACTACCAACACGAGCAAGAATCTTGAAAGGTCCAACAAATCGAGGAGATAGCTTGCCTTTCTTGCCAAAACGAACAAAACCTTTCCAAGGGGATACCTTGAGAAGGACACAGTCACCAACATTAAACTCAAGAGGGCGTCGTCGATTATCGGCGTAACTCTTTTGACGGCTACAAGCGGTTAAGAGGTTTTGTCGGATTTAAGTAATTAAATCGGTAGTCTCTTGAACAAGTTCCGGGCCGGTGATTTGGGTTTCACCAATTTCACTTCAACAAATAGGTGATCGACATTTGCGACCATAGAGAGCTTGGAACGGAGCCATACGGATACTCAAATGATAGCTATTATTGTACAAGAACTCAATCAAGTGAAGGTGAGAATCTCAGTTTCCACCGAAATCCATGACACATGACCTAAGCATGTCTTCGAGCGTTTGAATCGTGCGCTCGGATTGCCCATTGGTTTGAGGATAATAGGCGGTGCTAAGATCCAATCGGGTTCCCAACGCCTTTTGAAGCGATGACCAGAAGTGAGAAGTAAAACGGCTATCACGATCGGAAATGATACGCAAAGGTATTCCATGACGACAAACAATACATTGAACATAAATCTGAGCGAGTTGATCAACCGAAAACTTTTCGTTAATCTAGATGAAATGTGCTGATTTAGTCAAACGGTCAACTATAACCCATATACCGTCGTGACGGTTTCGAGTTGTCGGAAGCTTGAACACAAAATCCATAGAGATATCTTCCCATTTCCAAACACGGACCTGTGGTTGAACGAGCGAACCAGATGGTCGTTGGTGCTCGGCCTTAACTTTAGCGCAAGTAAGGCATTTTCCCACATACAACGCGATGTCTTTTTTCATACCGGGCCACCAAAATGTGGTCCGCAGATCAAAATACATCTTATCCGCACTGGGATGAACGGAATATCAAGACTTATGAGCTTCGTCCTTGATGAATGTGCGAAGGTTGTCACGATTAGGAACCCATAAACGATCGAGGTAATACAACAAACCATCGTGCTTAGTTTCAAGTTGATTCTCGACACACATGACATTTCTTCGTACATATTACCCTCGGTGACCGAGACATGCTGGGCTTCAAAGATACGAAGTTGGAGATCGGTTTGAACAGTCACACAATGAAGCAGAATTGATTTCACATGGGTTTTTCGACTAAGGGTGTCAGCTACAACATTCGCTTTACCAGGTCGATAACGAATTTCGCAGTCGTAGTCGCTAAGTAGTTCAGCCCATCGTCGTTGCCGCATGTTTAGATCTTTTTGTTCGAAAATATGTTGAAGACTCTTGTGGTCGGTGAATACCACGCACTTAGTGCCATAGAGGTAATATTTTCAACGCGAATACAATGGCACCGAGTTCGAGATCGTGCGTTGTATAATTCCTTTCATTAACCATAAGTTGTCGTGAAGCATAAGCGATAACTTTACCTCGTTGCATTAGGACACAACCGAGGCCTTGATTGGAAGCATCGCAATAGATAACAAAATCCTCATTGCCCTTGCGAAGAGAAAGGATCGGTTAGGGGCAAAGCGATCTTGGAAAAATTAAGAATGAAGCGACGATAATAACCCGCAAGACCAAGAAATGAACGAACTTCGGTAGGAGTGGTTGGAGTTTTCCAATTCTTAACGGCTTTGATTTTGGCTGGGTCAACGTGGATACCCTTTTCGTTTACTATATGCCCTAAGAACAGAATTTCCTTCAACCAGAATTCGCACTTTGACAACTTAACATAGAGTTTTTCCTTCTTTAAGAGATCAAGGATGGAATGGAGATGTTTCTCGTGCTCGGCTTTGGACTTGGAATAAATAAGAATGTCGTCAATAAAAAAAACAATTATGAATTTATTTAAGTAAGGTTTGCATACGTGGTTGATGAGATCCATAAATACCGCGGGTGCATTGGTTAGCCTAAAAGGCATAACCATAAATTAATAATGCCCATAACGAGTCCGAAAAGCGTTTTTGGGTATGTCATCTTCATGCACGCGTATTTGATGATAACCCGAACGAACAACAATCTTTGAGAAGCATGAAGCTCCTTGGAGTTGATCAAAAAGATCGTCAATACGAGGCAAAGGAAAGCGATTCTTGATTGTGAGTTTGTTGAGCTCAAGATAATCAATGCACATTCGGAAAGATCCGTCTTTCTTCTTGACGAAAAGAACGGGTGCGCCCCATGGAGATGAACTAGGGCGAATGAATCCTTTGTCCAAAAGTTCTTGGAGTTGGTTAGACAATTCTTGCATCTCGGAGGTTGTAAGACGATAAGGATCCCTCGCAATTGGGGTTGCACCAGGAACGAGATCTATTCGAAATTCCACATCACGATTAGGAGGAAGACCAGAACCATCATCGGGAAACACCTCAGGATACTTTCGAACAACAGGAATGTCTTCAATTTTTTGTTCTTTCTTTTCCACCACATGGGCTACGAATGCTTCATACTTCTTGCGTAAGTACGTTTGGGCTTGAAAACAAGTGATAAAATTTAGGCTCAAGGGAGAAGGCTTTTCACCAGATACATGAAGAATTTGACCATCAGAAAGCGGAATACGAATGAACTTCACGAAGCAAAAAATTTCAGCACGATGAACAGATAACCAGTCCATGCCTATTATGATGTCAAAACTTCCCAATTGCATAGGAATGAGGTCAATTGAGAATTTGTGGCCATTTAAATCTAACTTGCAATTTCGAATAACCGAGTCAATTGATATAGATTTACCATTAGCTACCTCAACAGAATACGAGTTTGTAAGCTTAGATTGGGTTTTAGCAAGTAAAGGCTCAAATTCAAAAGACACAAAGCTCATATCGGCACCGGTATCAAATAAAATGGTTGCAAAGTGGTCATTTACGAGGAACGTACCGTTCACCACATCGCTGCTTTGCTGAGCTTGATTGGCGTTAATCATGAAAGCACGCCAACGATTTTCTTGAGGAGCTTGAGCAGCTGGAACGGCTTGACCAACTTGTGGTGCAAGAGCTTGGATAGCTTGATGCGGCTGCACTTGAGCTTGGTTAGCCAACAACAGTGAAACTTGCGGTTGATAAGCTTGTTGGGTTTGATAAGTTTGCACTTAGTATAGCGGAGTTGGTGCAAGCTGAAGCGAGTTTACAGATGCGAGTCATGGACACGTGTTGCTAAAGTACTTAGGATCACCACTGTCACACCCTCAAAATCCACTAACGGAGTTTTACCGTCAGAGGGTGTGAACTGGCAGGATCGGAATCATCAGTTATAATCAAACCATAAAATAAAGTTTCAAAACCATGAAAACGTTTACGAGTAATTAAATGCGGAAGAGTAAATACCTTTAATCAAAAGTTGCGTCACGCAGGACGACTTAAACCAAATATAACCGTTAAAATATAAGTTTGCAGGACAAAAGCGTTTTCAATCAATGCATGTTCCTAAACCGCGCGCCCGCCTCGGCTACCTGAGAATAACATACTAAAAGTGTCAACACAAGGTTGGTGAGTTCACAAGTTATATAGAAATAAATCGTTTAGCGTTTGCGTTCAGCGTTACAGCGTTTTGCGTTTCAGCGTTTTGCGTTACAGCGTTTTGCGTTATAGGGTTACCAGATAGTGTTATGTCAAATTATATATCGATAGGTAGCTAGTCTATACAACAAGTATTACTAAGTGTTCGACATCGAAGCTGACTCCTTTATTAAGTGCCTTGTCACCAGGTCCTCCAGACCATGGTACGTGTTAGCCAAAATTACACCCGCTCGACCTCCAGTCGAGTTTAGCGTTGGGTGGGGTTTGTCAAACCTAGTAGTACTACTCAACAGTGACTCGCTATTCTAAATATTAACCGGTTCGATGTGTAGGACTTCAAATGTTTCGTTTGCCACTTAGCCCTTACAAGTGATATATAATTTATAACAAAATCTTAAATGCGTTGTGGAGTATGTTATCTCCCCCAAGTGAAAAACGTTTGAAAACAGTTTAAAGAGGGGAAAGTGAAACTCACTGTTTGCGAAGAATTTCCCAAAATAAATCACCAAGATGCGCGTCACCGAAAAACTCTCTCTAACGTTCTACAACAAAAAGAGATTTTTCTAAGTGTCGGAATATTATCGAGTCTCTAGACCCGGCACATAATACCTATGCACATAACATGTTTCGTGTTTCGTTTGTGAATCGTGGGTGACTTAAACAAGTGTTTTTGTGACACATTACATGTGTAAGCAATCATATACGTGTCATGTATTCATAACGTACGTTACTAGCAATTATTCCCCGTAAGGGCATTTTGGTCAACAAATAACAATTAATTAGCCATTATTCCCCATGAGGGCAATTTGGTCAAATCATGGCAATCAATTAGCAATTTTTCCCCGCAAGGGTATTTTGGTCAAAACATAACAATTATATAACAAGTATCATGTTTCATGCATTTTTACACAACTCAGCAGCTAGTTTCACCAAGACAGAAATCCTACTACAAAAATTGTACTATTTCACCGATCATAGCATCTCAATTAATTTACTAAAAAATCATCACAGAAGCACATATGTCTTAGGTTTCCAGAACATATTTTATTACGTTTTTATTCCTCATAGTTTTCTCACAATCATCAAATCATTACAGCAAACTCATAACAGTCAAATTCATGCGCAACAGAATGTTATTTGCAATTCCTGTTAAACGAAAAATCCAATAAATGCAAGACCACTTGGGTTAGGCTCCTAACTCAATAAGTCAACTTCCAGAAGTGGAACCAACCCAATTGGTCTCGTAGTTCATGAGATATAACATTTACAACACAACCTAACAGCAGGTCTAACAGCTCAGCTTTGCACAATGTTTTTGTAAAATCATAAAAGTTAACTTATACTTGTCCAAAAATTACAAGTTTATATTCTTTAGAAACTAGACTCAGCCTAGTTTACTGTAGTACCAACAATCTCAACCAATTTTCATGTTTACACTTCGTTACAGTCACTTTAACATCAAATACACATTCTGTCCAGAAACTCTTTGCATCCAAACTCAATATATTAACAACCTATGAACTATCATGCATTCATATAACACTCTAGACTCCATAAACACCATCCATGCACATCAATTACATATTACATACTTGATTAGGGTTTGTGTTTGAACTCAAATCAAAGACACAACAATCAACATGCAACAAGATCAATACTAGTTATCAATCATCATTAATTCAACAACAATCATGTTAACTTCCTACATACACATGAAATCGGCTCACTAGGGTTTGTAATTAACCCAACAAACATCAAAATCAAGTAACAAGGATGTAAAGGATGATCAATTATACCTTCCTAGCACCTAGTTCTTCAATCAAACACTTGATTTGAGGGTTGTATGTGTGATTAGAGGTGACGGCAGCCTTGTGGGGATGGGGTTTGGGTTCCGATCGGCAGCTAGGGTGTAGGATAATAATAAGTTAGGGTTTAGTTAATGGTGTATTTATAAACATAACAAGTTACACTCAAGTCCCTCCACTTTCAATTGTTGTTTTTCTAACTTAACTAACTAGTTTACATCTTGAGTTAATGTTCATAACCATGTTATCACGTAACACATAAGTCTAACACATAATTATCACATAATTACTGTTTTGACGTTTTTCGTTTATTCATCAATCGTTTGCGTCAACTCGTTTGCGTTTCGGTGCAATTCCCGAAAGACTACACATGTAGTAAGTGTTAAGCGTTATTTAAACCCTAGTTTAAATGTAATGAAGTGTGCGTTATAGATTCAATGATCTTGAGTTTGAATTGACGAAGTTGAGTTAACGGAGTTAACCTGAAATTGACGATTGTCACAACCACAATGGTAGCAAGCTCGCACTTGGTTCAATGGTTGGGCATAAGACACAGGACGGGGGTTTGGTTGAGCCAATCTTGGATGAGCAATGACAGAGGTTTCTTCAATTTATTCGATGTCAAAGTCCCGGCTTTAACATGATTATCAGTTAAGGTTGCAGCAAGGTTAATCGCGTCTCCAAGTTCTTTGGAAGCACTACTCAACACACTATCTTGGATTTGCCTTGGTAGACCGCGAATGTACTTATCGATGGCACGCAAAGTCGGGGTAACAAGGTGGGGTACCAGCACACTAAGTTCATTGAAACGAGAAGTGTAGGCTGCATGCTCACCACTCTCTTGTTTGAGGTTCTAAAACTCAGCTTCCAAGTTCATAAGCTCACTTGAGGGCAGAATTTCTTGGTCATCAGTTCTTTCAATTCGTTCCATGGCATAGCCATGGCGGCTTCGGCACCACGGGTTGTCTTTTCCTTCACCCACCAGGTAAGTGCCCCTTTTTCAAAGACACTTGTAGCAAAACGGGTTCACTTATCATCGGGACACTCAATCTGGAGGAATTTTCTTTCCATTTGTTCGTACCACTGAAGTAGGGCAATGGCACATTCAGTCCCATCAAACTCCGGGGTTTGGTGCTGGTGAAAGTCTTATACGAACATTGAAATGGTTTAGGCTCGCTTGAAGCATATGCGATACTAGCAGAAAGGTTCTGGTGAATTTGGGTCATCATATCCGGAATGACCACGGCTAGTTGTTTGGTGATTTGAGCAGTTAACTTGTGGCTAGAGGTTTTGGAAGAACGACGCTTGTTCAAATGGATAGACATTCTGCGAACAACAGTAACGAAATTCATGAGACTCGGAATATGGTGTGGTATAAAAGAAATTCCTTGTTAAAGTTTGATTTAAAGAAATAAATAAATAAGTAAATATTTAATTACATTTAAATAAAAATAAAAATAAAAAAAATTCATAACAATGGTAATAAATCTTGGGTGGACACTTATAGAATTCCAGTTTAAAACACATTGTAAAACATAAAGGAGTGCAACCATATTATTTTCACAAAGAGAACTTGGTCACAATGAAAACTTAAATTTGTGATTCATATGGCGTTGAAAGTGGTATGCTTTGGCCTAATAGGATTCATGCTCTTTCCTAACTCTCCAGGTAAGCAACCGGGTCCCGCGTCTGATTGGGATTTATATGCATTGCTTATCCCTAGGTTTCAATAACCTTGGTGTCAAGAGTTTCGGAAAACAGGCACGTCCCCCTTCCAGTTACTACATACCCGCCATAACGAACCATCTTTAAGAAGAAGAAATATCGGAACACCACAATAAAAATCGATAATTGAAAATGTTGGAAAAATCTTTGATTTTAGGCATAAGCCTTGGACTTGTGTGTGCTTGTGTAATTGAAGTAATTGAATCATCAGTATAATGTAGCAAGTACGTGCTTTGAACAATCACTTAAGGCCCACATACTTTCTAATTATGCAACCTAAGCAAGTAAGCAAATAAACTTTAACTAACTAGAACACTACGTCTAATGTCCTATCTTATAGTCACGGCTCTGATACCAATCTCTAACACCCCGGCTAAAGCGGAATACGTCCGGGTGTGACGTACAGATTGCCCAAAACACATGTGACACTATTAAGTGGCAATAATATCATTAATTCATTGATGATTCAAATAATAAGTGCTTTTGCAAATAAGAAAAATTACAAGGAAATAAACAAGTCAAACACTTTATTATTGATAATGTTATTTCTATTGTCTTCTCTTGTTTCATCCTCTAATAAGAGTACCTGTAACATATGCATAAAATAATGTCAACTAACTTAATAGTTGGTGAGTTCCCACAGTTTTTATATAATACATAAAACCATACAATTCCATGAAACTCGTGAAAGCAAATAAGATCCTTTCCAATTGGGATTGTGCACCAATGTACTTGGTTAATGAGGCCTTTTTCCACTCATAACAACAAGGTCTTGAGTGCAAAGGGGAGCGTATGATCATACTATATTGAAGTAATCCATAAGCAAGTAATATTGAGCAAGTAACAAGTAAGCACACAAGTCCATGTATGAATTGTAGTTTGTAAGCAAAATCATAAACAGTTGGGTTTTTGTAGGATATATATGCTACCCCCAAACCAATAAAAGAGTAAAAGAGGGGGGGGTGAGAAACTCACCTTTGAAATAGGAATGGCAACTTGGAACGAAATAGGAAGCGCGTTAAATGAAACCGAACGATCTAATCTCGCAAAGCTAAATAACACTATAATTACTAACTAAATAATGGAGATAACATCTTGATCTTAAAGTTCATGTATTGTTATTTGTATATATACTTTTACCTTTTTAAAGTATATTAATATTAAGGTTTAAGGATTCTAACGATATATCATTATAATATTATTTATGAGTTTTATATAATAATGTTACGGGATTTTAGTGTTATCGATATGCTTTAGTATAACATTTGACGGTTTAGTTTCTATAAGGTTATAACGATTTTATATTATATTTATACATATTTATATATATATATATATATATATATATATATATATATATATATATATATTACGAGTTTTAACGAGCGGATCGGGTTTGTGAAAGTTGATTCTTGAACAAAAATGCTAACGAGAAACAAAAATAACTTTATTTAACTATAAAACTAATTTTATTCATTTTATATGATTTATAAAATATATTTTATTTATTTTAACTAATAAAAACGGTTTTAAAAAAATGGATTAACAGATCTGTTGTGACCCGGGTTCGAACCCGGGTCTCCACAACCATACTAAGCAGACACAACCACTAGACCAAACCATCACTTTTGTTAAAGTATGGAAACGATTACTTATAAACAAAAAGAACTCATATTCATCATCTTCCCCAAAAAACCCTGGAACCATTTCTCCAAAATCGTTCCATGTTTGTTAAATTAGAGTTAGGGGTTTCGTTTGTCGGGTTAAAACGAATCAAAACCATGTAATAAGTACCTTAAATCGTGCCGGAATGTGGGTGAACGAGTCTCGGCCGGAAACGGATTTGGGTGAACGAATTTGAGGTTATAAAGAGTGTTAGAGGGGATATTGAAGACTGGTACAAGTTTGTATGTTGATTTGGGACCTATTTATTGGCTTAATTCGATTAATTCGTGTTAAATTCGAGTTATTGGTGTTTTAATAATTTCCGACGGATCTATGATTAATTACGAGTTAATAGTATTTAAATGATTAAATAAATCGCGGATTAATGAGTATAATTAGTGGAGAGATCGTTTGGGATGATTAACGGATTGAAAAGGACGTTAAATCGTCGTTTTTGAGGTCGTCGGAGTTCATACACCGCCGCCGGATTTTGTCCGCCGGAAAAACAAAGAGGAAGGTTGCAGGAGGGCGGCTAGGGTTTTATTATATTAATATATTTTAAATAATTTACATATTAAGCCCTTGAACTTCCTATATATATATAAACAGTTTTTTTTTTTTAATTTATTAATCTTTAACCCTTCAACTTTATAATCATATGTAACTTAAACGGAACATGGTATATTTAATTATCTTGGGATTGTTTACGTTTTATGCTCGAATAGTTTTAAACCTTGATTATTTTATAAACTTTTTATAGCTCGGAGATCGTTAATTGACTTAAACGAATAGACAATGAACGGGTAATACTTTATAAATCGTCCGAAATAATATTAAATGATAAACGACAAACAAGAATTTATTGAAACGACACCACAGGTCGGCTTAACGAATACAAATACAAATACGAATACAAATAAAAATTGACAAATGTCACAGCGTATAAGTAGGATGCGTATATGTATGGACAACAGCATATATGTATGCAGCGTGTAAGTAGACAACGCATAAGTTTGGACATCATGTAGCGTATAAGTGCAGCGTGTATGTATCTGAAACATATGAGTATGAGCCACGTATATGTATAACTTATGCGCTGGATATCACCTATACTTTGGGATAGACTTATACGTTAAGGACGACTTATACGCCGTAGCAACTTATATGCCCATAATAAACTTATACGCTGGTTGATGATTTTACGAAATAAACGAAAGATAAACAACGTATATGTATGTAAACGATAGATATGGACTTGTATGACAGTTAAGATAAGAATAAGTAAATAATTAATAATGAAAGGTAACGTTTAAAATGAAGATTCGATTTGATTAAATAATTAAACTTCAGTTTTCTGATGAGGTTTTTAGTAAAGACTTATTAATGATTTTTCCAACCTGACATGGAAGCTTAACCCCAGCCAGGGGCTCTGCCCCTTGGACGCCGCTAGGGGCGCCCCCCCCCCCCCCTCCCCAGGGTAACTAGGGGTTACAATAACTTAGAAGTATGGTACATCTAGATGTAGTTAATTGATATTATGATTAGTACACAGTTAACTGTGAGCAACTCAAGAAGGGCATAACCGTAAATTCATAAAGGAATCGCTTACATGTGAGTTTCTAGCCCCATTTCCTTGTTATGTTTTCGGGACTGTGTGCATACTCGATGTGATTAGTTAATACACTTACCTAAAATGCTAAGTGTATGATATGTGAATGTGTTATGAATGATGTATGAATGATATGTGAATGTGTTATTTATGATCCATGAGTGATTTAAGAAATACAAAAAAATAAAAGTAATGAAATGAATGTATGATGGTATGGTTGCATGTAAAGGAGGGTACCGGACCCTAATAATATCCATGGTTGGAGGGTACCGGACCCTAATAATATCCAAGGATGGAGGGTACCGGACCCTAATAATATCCGAGGTATGTAGGGCGAAGTGCTCTTTATAATGTAAGAATAGTTACGGATGTATAGTGTATGTTAAAGAAAGAAAGTATGAAAGAATGAACGTATGTATATATAGAAGAATGATAAACGGGTTAAGTATGTAATACGTACCTTCGGGCACGTATATATGTATGTAAGTATGTTATCTGATTAACTAGAACTCACTCAGCGTAGCTGACTTTTAGTATGTACGCAGGTGAATAGATTGAAACAGCTGGCTTGAGAGGGAGACACATGGCATGATCAGAAGGGACAGGCATCCAAAGAAGATTTGTCATGATGTTTTAATAAACTAATTTATGTTATGTTTTAAAGACAAGTTGAATGTTTTGTAACGAATTATTGAAGTTTTAATATTTCGCGAAAGGTTTTATTAACTCTGATATTTATAATTGTATTTAGGAGTAAATTCAACACCAAAGTAGGGCACGGGGGACGAGGCCTTACAAGTTATGTATTTTTAATGATATTTCATGTTTTTTTGTTATATGATATTTTGTTTGATTATCTTTTTTTTATACGGCCCTACATAATTTAACCCGATCGGAATAAACGAACCGGATACAACAAAATTTATATACTAATTTAACCGGACCCGAACTGGACCGAGAAAAAATATAAATACCGATAGTCAATTAAGTATCGACCCATGTGGAGAAATTTCCTAGATCCATCACTATATATATATATATATTGGGATATAATATTGATGTAAAAGTGTGTTTTCATTACCATTGCCCTATTCTGCTCCTTTCGGGTCAGCCGCGTACACATAATACCTAACACAAGCCATACGGCACTCTCACATCACACAATATCGATCCACAAATAACTATAATTGGTTTAATGTTGAGATTAATATTGTTTATAAAATTAACTAGTCTTTCTTTTAAGCTTAGTTTGTGAGGGAATATTAGACATTTAGTTGATATAGAATAATAGATTAAGGATTAGACATTAATTAACATTGTGTCTATATAAAGACTCATGTAACATAATCTTTACACAATCTAATACAATTACAACTACAAATTTTAATTATGAATTATGATGATATTGTTAAAATGATGGTGAAGATTGAAAAAAAGTCTTCGTGGACGTAAAGTCATGATACAATAAAGAGCGTTACAGTTAGATGAAACTTGACATGAACGTTTTTAATATTACATGAAAATGTTATGATGAACATGTGAGTGGGTAAAGTCCCAATAAAAAATATATAGAATGATATAACATATATATATATATATATATATATATATATATGAGCCCATGCTAATATGATATGATATATGATGATATATATTTAGACATGATTGGGTCTGGCATGCCATGAAACCGTCTTAGTAAGATTTATGTGACACCCTATGAATTTGTTGTGTGGAAGTATACAAGTAATTACGTATTTGTGACCTAATGGGATACATATATACAGGTTGTGTGACGCAATATTAACATTACCCAAGAGATGAGGCGACAAATGATCACACCACAACAAAAGAGCAAAGAATCCCAAATAATTCAAGACGGTCAAACATCTCGGGCATGGGCGAATTTTGTGCCAAAATGATCGTTAGTTTAGCTAAGGTGTCTTATGGATGGACATGATTATTAGGGTTTTGTAAGTATAGAAAGTTGCTCGCTAGTAGTGAATCGCTAACCTTCAGCTAAAGGCAAGTTTGATGATGAAATTTTATACTTGTAAAGACCCATGATTGCTTGGCATATGTGCTATGTTGTGTTATAGGTCTCCTAGAGTTATAATAGTGAAATTATGAATATACATAAAGGATATATAAAGAATGCTTTATAACGATAATCTATGAAATAACTAGCCAAAGCTTACTTGATTAGAACTCATTTTGTGGCATAGGTCTCCTAGAGTCATAATAGTGAAATTATGAGTATACATAAAGGATATATAAAGAATGCTTTATAACGATCACTAGCCAAAGCTTACTTGATTAGAACTCATTTTAGGTGAGTTCAATAATTGGTAACGTGTCATTTCCAGAAAATTTGACCTAAACGTGAGACGTCCTAGGACGGCTATATGTCACGTACTAAATATTTGAAGATCGAGATGCTTGATTTGTGTTGAAACACTTGGGTTGTTGGCTAGTCCCGGACTTCATCGGGCACGACCTCAGCGGGAAAGAAGGCGTACATGCTTGTCGTGCTTGCACGGCGAACGCATCGCTGGTTGCGAACTGTTGCCGCTCTCCTGATGAGTGCCTTGACGAAACCAGCAGACCCTGATCATGAGCGAACCGATTGGTTGGCCTTTGGGCACCACACGGAGCCTGGGAGGATAGCTCCGTGACAAGTGGTATCAGAGCCAGGTGCTCGTGTTAAAAGTTTTACGGTGTAGCAGAGCCGTAACCTGTTTTAAAGTCCGCTAGGTTGGCGAACGTTGCCGTCATATAATCCGACGGCATAATTAACCGACACGGCTAACTCACATTTTGGCTGAACTACCGGGTGTCCCATATATAAGAGTGAATCATTCTCAAAACGCATGGTTTCGGCTTGTGAGCTAGTATGAGATGGCGAGCTTGCCCTTCAGACATGCATGGCATAGGGGAAGACCAACGTCTTAGTCTTGCACGTCGGTATGGGACAACATGTGCATGCACGAGGACGTGCATGGTTATGGTAGTGGGAGAGTGTCACAGACCCAATATCTGAAGATCGAGATGCTTGAATTGTGTTGAGACCTTTGGGTTTGTTGGCTCGTCCCGGACTTCATCGGGCACGGCCTCACCGGGAAAGAAGGCTTACATGCCTAGTCGTGCTTGCACGACGAACGCATCGCTGGTTGCGAGTTGTAGCCGCTCGCCTGATGAGTCTAAGGCATGACGAAATCAGCAGATCCTGATCATGAGCGGACTGATTGGCTGGCATTCGAACGACACACGGAGTCTGGGAGGATAGCTCCATGATATATAGCTTTGATAAAGCATGTTAAAGTTTTTGACATCAAAATCCATTATGAAATGAAATAAAGTACGATGTGTTAGTAATATTTAAATTTAACTTAAGTAACGCGCCCTAGTTTTGGATTGTGACAACAGAGACTTCCAAGAAGTTCGTCATCTTAGTACTATTCCAATTGAGCATGCCTTGTGTGGAATTCTCCACTCATCAACATTCAGTATGTCAAAACAATTACGATAGTTATAAACAATTAAAGAACACATTAGTTTAGTGAACCCTTTTAAAAAGAATACTTCCCAAAAGAATAAAAGTCAAGATATATTAATTAAGAACACAACACTGGTAGCTTACAACAAGTACACAACAAAACATTATACTTTACAAGCATACACTGACTCTGAGGATATTGGAACCAATCTAATAAAGCTAGCTTTACCTTTAGCTCCTGAGAAAACAACTAGTATACGGCAAAAACAAGAACACATGGTTTTACAATTCAACATTGAAAAGAGAGGTTGTCATAACATGTTCTGTGCCTAAGTTGTTACCTACCCTATAGTCAATCAATTTAAAATCTTTTCGGTGCACCATGCAATTGATTCTACATTTTTACATCCCAACCAAGTATACCAAGATTCTCATTTGCCTTAAACTCACTCCTCCACAATAAAGGTAACACCCCCTCTATAAAATCGGTCACACCCAATTGTGCATTCACAGCCAGTAACAAACTATAATCTTCTTATCTTTCAAAGAAATGGGAGGACAGAAATCTCAGAAGAAATCATTTTTTTCTTTCTTTGGCATATTCAATAGCAAGAAGAGCAAAAGAGGGGGGAGGCGCGATACATGGGATGACTCGATGAAAGCATACAAAGTCTATCCGAGTGATCAAGACCGAGCTGGACGTTGGGCTGATCCTAGTATTGACAGCAAAGCTTCTGCTTACATTAAGACCATCACAAACAAATGGAAGCACCTTGAGGTATCTGGCTAATGATCATTTCATAATTTCGGTGAACCCAATGAACGAGCCTGTATGCATATGTACGTTAAAAGCTAGCTAGCTATGTGGTGTTATAGTTGCAAATATCCAATAAATTAATTTATCTTATTTATATGTTTGTTTTGTGTATTATATTATAATGATTTCTAGTTAAGGAGTACCAAGATATATGTGTATATATGCATATATCTATGTCTCTTTTGTAAAGGATAGGAGAATACTAATATTAAGATTTTCTTAAAACAATTTGTATTCAAAGAGCAGTGTTTTTGTTGTTTCGTCTTCATCAGATGTCTTCATGCTCATGAGATTATAATTCAGTCTTAGCTAAATCAACTTTATCGTCCTATTTAAGGAACCTTAGCAAATTTTTATATTAAATATGGTTCCATATTCCAAAAAGAAAAAAAAATATCAAGTAAGGATCTGGTCATTTTTAACAAATTTTAATTCTTCTTTCATGTCTATATATTTCTGTGAGTTTCTTACGTTGTTGTCACCAAATAAAAGGTTACTTGGTTAAGTATATTAATACAAAGGTCGAGGGATAGATACGTTGATGGCGTGTAATGAGCACAGACACACACACTTAGTGGAAACGGCAAAGACCGATCATGAGTTAGCAATTTTCGACGTCTTTCACTTACTGATCAGCGCTGTGTAAGGAGAGGGCTTCTGTAAAGTCTTCATGCAGTCATCGTGGCTTTTTATAAACGTGACACACGAAATTTACACACGATTAAATAATTTTCCAACCCGAGAAACACTAAATAAAAGTTAAATGCCTAATATATGAACTCAATAAGGATTTGAAGACTTTAAGACAACAACCAACCATGAAACAGTAATGGTTTATGCTTACTGATAAATGGCTAGTATACGAATACAATAAGGAATTGAAGATCTATAAAAATTAACATTAATCTAATAAAAAATCTAAATTCTATTGGTCAAGTGAAAATAGCAAATCAATCTGTAATTTTTTTATCAGCGATAATAGATATTAAATAACTAAAGGAATTCACTCTATCTATTCTACTATTAACCAAATTAGTATATTCAGGATAGGGTTAACGTACAAAATTATCGTAAAACACAGACGAAGTCAACAAGAAAACTTTGCGATGTTATTTTCATAAGTACTCTAAATAGAGTAATGTACATTAGAACAAAAATGCAACTCTAGTAATACATAATTAAGAAAAATTTTACATGTAAGAGCATTCACATCACATCCTAAATCTCCATCTCTATAATTACATTAAAAAACACTGCATTTTCTCTCTCATATACAACTAAATAATAATTTTTTACATCTTTATCATTATCTTTTCTCTCTCCTCCACTCACAACCACTTTCAAATATATTAAAAAATAAATAGAGGATGAACAGTGGTTCTCCAAATTTACTCAAAATTTACCAATCTTTTTAAATTTTCTCCCTACTCTACTCACAACCACTTACCATTCTCTAAATTTTTTAGAGATTTCTCTCACAAATATTTTAGAGGGCCTGATGTGAATGCTCTAACATAAGTATTATATTACTCCACTATCTTATTATAGTGTAATAACTGTATTTTGTTGTAGCCTGATAATAGTTACTCTACAAAAAATATAAGTAATAATAATTACGTCACTCGTTGTAGAGTGACACGTAACTATTGTTAAACTTATACTTTTTTATAGGATAATTACTCTAATTAGAGTAATTACCAAAGGGTTAGGCTAAACGTACCTCTCTTGTGTACTTGTCATACCTCTTCCCTTAGACTTTTATTCCTTCAACAATTTTATTTGACATATTACTAACATCTAATACTTTTAATCATTTCTATAAAGTATTAAATCAAATACTATAAAGTTTATATATATATATATATATATATATATATATATATATATATATATACTAGTTTTATCCCCCGTATTACGGAGGTTGTTTTATATTATTTGTTTCTAATATTTATTTATTTTTTTTTAATTTTTATCTTTTTTATTGTATGAAAGTTAATAATGTACTTATGGTTTGATGATAATTGTTTCACAAATAAATAAGATGTTATAAACCGGTTTAAAAGCTATATGGGTTTGATGAGACCAAAGACATGTTTATTCTTTTTACTATAAATTGATTTTTTAATTATAAGTAATATATATCTTTTTTTAAATAAATCATAAATTAATTTTTAGTATATCCCTACTTTATAGGATTATTATATCAAATATTTGGTGAGATTAGTTTTTAATTTAATGAGATGTTATAACCCGTTTAAGAAACATATGGGTTTGATAAGACCCATACCCGTGAATTCGGGTCAAATGCATGAGAAGTCTCCATTTAAAAATCAAGCAAATTTGGGGACTCCAAAAAAGGGGGAGCGACCACATCCCGACACCTAAGATTTTTGGGTTTTCGTTTATATATATTATAGATAGGGGAGAGTTATTCTAAAAACAAGTAGTTTCCTAGGAAGACTAGGAATAAATCATAGCCATTGGATCATATCAATCAATGGTTGAGATTTGAAATTACAACAAACCGTCATAGTTTCTTACAATTACTCTTTCACCATTATAACCAACATAGTTTCCTATAATTGTTCTTTCACCATAGGTTTTAATGCCAAATGTCAAAATTCTATTGGTTCTTACCATTCCTAGGAAACAACTTATTTTTATTTGAACCCTTTTATATATATATATATATATATATAGGTATTGGATCATTTCAGAAGTATTTTTACAGCGAGAAGTGCGAGAAGTGAAGGTGTAACTCCATTAATCCTTAATTTCACTCCTTTTCTTATGTGTAGGTACGTTGTGTAAGTGCATATGTATGTTTGTAGGTACGTATGTTTATATATGTGTACGTATGTTTGTATATGTATATGTATGTTTGTATGTGTGTAGGTACATAGGTTTGAATATGGCTCGATACATTTATATGTTTGTAGGTTGGTTTGAATGTATAATTAAGACATAAATACAACTAACCTACATATATTATGTAACATCATATGAAATGGAGTGAAATTGGGGATTAATGGAGTTATACATTCACTTCTTGCACTTCTCGCTGTAATATCGCTTCTCGCAAGATCCATCCCATATATATATATATATATATAGAGAGAGAGAGAGAGAGAAAATGGTTCAAATAAGAATAAGGAGTTTCCTAAAATTGGTAAGAGTCAACAAATTTTTTACATTTAGCATTACAAATGATGGTGAAAGAACAATTGTATGAAACTATATCGATTATAATGATGAAAAAGTAATTCTAAGAATCCGTCCATGTCAGTTATTTGTAATTTTAAATCTCAACCATTGATTAACATGATCTAATGGCAATGATTAATTTTTATTCTTCCTAAAAAACTACATATTTTATGTCACACCCTCAAAATCCACTAACGGAGTTTTACCGTCAGAGGGTGTGAACTAACAGGATCGGAATCATCAGTTATAATCAAACCATAAAAACGTTTAAATGAAAATAAGTGCGGAAGCGTAAAACCATAGAGAACAATGTGACGTCACGCAGGACGATTTAAAACCAATGATAACAGTTAAAAGTAAGTTTGCATAGTTAAAAGTTTATCAAGCAACGCATGTTCCTAAACCGTGCGCCCGCCTCGGCTACCTTAGAATAACATACTAAAAGTGTCAACACAAGGTTGGTGAGTTCACAAGTTATATAAAAATAAATCGTTTAGCGTTTGCGTTCAGCGTTTTGCGTTACAGCGTTATAGCGTCACAGCGTTTTGCTTTACAGCGTTTTGCGTTACAGAGTTTTGCGTTACAGATAGTGTTATGTCAATTATATATTGATAGGTAGCTAGTCTATACAACAAGTATTACTAAGTGTTCGACACCGAAGCTGACTCGTTTATTAAGTGCCTTGTCACCAGGTCATCCAGACCATGGTACGTGTTAGCCAAAATTACACCCGCTCGACTTCCAGTCGAGTTTAGCGTTGGGTGGGGTTTGTCAAACCCAGTAGTACTACTCAACAGTGACTCGCTATTCCAAATATTAACCGGTTCGATGTGTAGGACTTCAATTGTTTCGTTGCCACTTAGCCTTTACAAGTGATATATAATTTATAACAAAATCTTAAATGCGTTGTGGAGTATGTTATTTCCCCCAAGTGAAAAGCGTTTGAAAACAGTTTAAATAGGGGAAAGTGAAACTCATTGTTTGCGAAGAATTTCCCAAATTAAATCACCAAGATGCGCTTCACAGAAAAACTCTCTCTAGCGTTCTAAAACAACAAAGAGATTTTTCTAAGTGTCGGAATATTATCGAGTCTCTAGACCCGGCACATAATACCTAAGCACATAACATGTTTCGTGTTTCGTTTGTGAATTGTGTGTGACTTTAACCCGTGTATTTGTGACACATTACATGTGTAAGCAATCATATACGTGTCATGTATTCATAAAGTACATCACTATCAATTATTCCCCGTAAGGGCATTTTGGTCGACAAATAACAATTAACTAGCCATTATTCCCCATGAGGGCAATTTGGTCAAATCATGGCAATCAATTAGCAATTATTCCCCGCAAGGGTATTTTGGTCAACAAATAACAATTAACTAGCCAGTATCATGTTTCATGCATTTTTACACAACTCAGCAGCTAGTTTCACCGAGACAGAAATCCTACTCGAAAGATTGTACTATTTCACCGATCATAGCATCTCAATTAATTTACCAAAAATCATCACAGAAGCACATATGTCTTAGGTTTTCAGAACATATTTAATTATATTTTTATTCCACATAGTTTTCTCAAAATCATCAAATCATTACAGCAAACTCATAACAGTCAAATTCATGCGCAACAGAATGTTATTTGCAATTCCCGTTAAAAGAAAGATCCAATAAATGCAAGACCACTTGGGTTAGGTTCCTAACTCAATAAGTCAACTTCCAGAAGTGGAACAAACCCAATTGGTCTCGTAGTTCATGAGATATAGCATTTACAACACAACCTAACAGCAGGTCTAACAGCTCAGCTTTGCACAACGTTTTTGTAAAATCATAAAAGTAAACTTCTACTTGTCCAAAAATTACAAGTTTATATTCTTTAGAAACTAGACTCAACCTAGTTTACTGTAGTATTAATAATCTCAACCAAGTTTCATGTTTACACTTCGTTACAGTCACTTAAACATCAAATACACATTCTGTCCAGAAGCTGTTTGCATCCAAACTCAACATAATAACAATCTATGAACTATCATGCATTCATATAACACTCTAGACTCCATAAACACCATCCATGCACATCAATTACCCATTACATACATGATTAGGGTTTTTGTTTGAACTCAAATCATAGACACAACAATCAACATGTAACAACATCAATACTAGTTATCAATCATCATTAATTCAACAACAATCATGTTAACACACACCATACAAGAAATCGGCAGCTTAGGGTTTGTTATTAACCCAACAAACATCAAAATCAAGTAACAAGGATGTATAGGATAATCAATTATACCTTCCTAGCACCTAGTTCTTCAATCAAAGGCTTGATTTCTTGGTGTTATGTGTGTGTGAAGGTGACGGCAGCCAAGAGGGATGGAGGGGGTGGCTGATCGGTTTTGGGAGAAAAAAATAAGAGTTAGGGTTTATTATAACATAGTATTTATAGAATACTATGTTACACTTTAGCCCCTCCACTTCTAAGTATTACTTATCTAGCTTAACTAACTTGTTTACATCTTGAGTTAACGTTTATAACCATGTTATCACATAACACATAAGTCTAACACATAATTATCACATAATTACTGTTTTGACGTTTTTCGTTTATTCATCAATCGTTTGCGTCAACTCGTTTGCGTTTCGGTGCAATTCCCGAAAGACTACACCAGTAGTAAGTGTTAAGCGTCATTTAAACCCTAGTTTAAATGTAATGAAGTGTGCGTTATAGATTCAATGATCTTAAGTTTGAATTGACGGAGTTGAGTTAACGGAGTTAACATGAAATTGACGATTGTAACATCATTCCCATGTTAAAGAATTTTCGTCCTGAAAATTTGAGTCAAGTCGTGACGAGTGTCAGAAAAAGTAAGAAAAATTTTCAGTTTGTCATATCATCCCCTAGTAGAAAGAAATTTCGTCCCGAAATTTAATTCATACCTCCGGTGATTTCTGACGGTTTGCCGGGTTTCGCGGTTTTCTGTGTTTGGTCAGCCCTTCAAAAAGGTGAGGATACTTTTTCATCATTTGATCCTCGCGTTCCCACGTGAACTCCGGTCCACGTCTCGAGTTTCAACGAACTTTAACGATTGGAATTTTGCTGTGCTTGAGCGTTTTGGTTTCCCAATCCAAAACCTCGACTGGTTCCTCAATGAAACGTAACTGTTCATCAACTTGCAGTTCCTCCAAAGGGACTACTTGGGTTTCGTCAGATAGGCATTTCTTCAAATTGGACACGTGGAATACATTGTGTACGCCACTGAGTTCCGTTGGTAGGTCCAGTCGGTATGCCACCGGACCAATGCGCTCAGTTATCCGGTAAGGACCAACATATCGTGGGTTGAGTTTGTTTCGCTTACCAAAGCGAACCACACCTTTCCAAAGTGAGACTTTGAGTAACACTCGATCGTTCACTTGAAATTCGAGAGGTTTTCGGCGCTTGTAGGGGTAACTCTTTTGGCGATCTCGTGCTGCTGCCATGCGATTTCGGATTTGAACAATCTTTTCCGAAGTTTCGAGTACCAGTTCTGGACCAGTGATTTGGCTGTCACCCACCTCTGCCCAGCAGAGTGGTGATCGACACTTCCGTCCGTACAGCGCTTCAAACGGCGCTGCTTTAATACTTGCGTGGTAGCTGTTATTATACGAAAACTCTACCAAAGGTAAGTGAGGTTCCCAACTTTTTCCGAAATCCAATACGCATGCACGCAACATGTCCTCCAGGGTCTGAATAGTTCGTTCACTTTGCCCATCCGTCTGAGGATGGTATGCTGTGCACATATCAAGACGGGTGCCTAGTGCGCTTCGCAGCGACTTCCAAAAGTGCGAAGTGGAACGAGAACCTCGATCAGAAATGATTGAGATAGGCACTCCGTGTCTAGACACTACTTCTTTCATGTAAGCACGAGTTAGTCTTTCCATTTTGTCCGATTCCTTAATCGCTAAGAAGTGTGCATACTTAGTCAACCGGTCAACGATCACCCAGATGGTATCGCATCCCGTCGGTGTCTTCGGTAAACCCGTGATAAATTCCATTGAGATGTGTTCCCATTTCCACATTGGGAGTTCCAGTTGTTGCAGTAGACCAGATGGTTTCTGGTATTCTATTTTGACTCTGGCACAAGTCAAGCATTTGCTCACGTAGGTAGCAATGTCAGCTTTCATGTTCGGCCACCAGTAAAGTGCCTTTAAATCATGATACATTTTATCTGAGCCAGGGTGGATAGAATATCGGGACTTGTGTGCTTCGTCCATCACCAGAGTTCTCAACTCTCCGTACCGTGGAACCCAAATCCGGTTCTCAAAATATCGGACCCCGTCCGATCTGGTTTCAAGTTGCTTGTTCATGCCCCGCATGAGTTCCGATGGAAGATTATCATCTTTCAAAGCTTCAAGTTGCGCATCGCGAATCTGATCGGGTAAGCTGGCATGAATCGTGTGTTGCAATGCTCGCACCCGTCTGGGTTTATCTGTTTCTTTTCTGCTGAGGGCGTCGGCCACTACATTGGCCTTGCCAGGGTGGTACTTGATGGCACAATCGTAATCTTTAAGCAGTTCGACCCAACGACGCTGTCGCATGTTCAGCTCCTTTTGATCGTAGATATGCTGGAGACTCTTGTGGTCGGTGTAAATGGTAAACCTGGTACCGTACAAGTAATGCCTCCATATCTTAAGAGCAAACACCACAGCTCCGAGTTCCAAATCATGGGTCGCGTAGTTCTTCCCGTGAACCCGTAGTTGTCGAGAGGCGTAGGCTATAACCTTCTCGAGTTGCATTAGCACACAACCGAGACCTTGTATAGATGCGTCACAGTGTACCTCAAAATTTTCCGTTCCCTCGGGGAGGGCTAGAATGGGGGCGCTACAGAGTTTGGTTTGCAACAGTTGAAAAGCGGATTCTTGCGCGTCACCCCAATTGTACTTAGTGCCTTTTGTGAGTCAAAGCAGTGAGGGGTTGAGCAATCTTTGAAAATCCCTCGATGAAACGCCGGTAGTAGCCGGCCAGTCCTAGGAATTGCCGCACCTCAGTCGGAGTCTTAGGTGCTTCCCAGTTTTTGATGGCCTCTACCTTACCGGGATCGACATGGATACCATTCTCGTTGATCACATGTCCTAAAAAGTGAACCTAGCGAAGCCAAAATTCACATTTCGAGAGTTTAGCATACAGTTGTTCCTTCTTCAGCAATTCCAGAATTACCCTTAAGTGTTCTTCGTGGTCAGCCTCGTTCTTGGAGTGGACGAGAATATCGTCAATGAACACAATCACAAACTTGTCGAGGTACGCCTTGCATACTCGATTCATGAGATCCATAAATACGGCTAGTGCGTTGGTTAGGCCAAAAGGCATAACCGAAAACTCGTAGTGACCATACCGTGTTCTGAAAGCCGTCTTAGAGATATCTTTTTCGCGCACTCTTAGCTTATGGTAACCAGATCGCAAATCAATCTTCGAGTAATAACTCGATCCTTGAAGCTGGTCAAACAAATCATCGATTCGGGGTAAAGGATAACGGTTCTTGACCGTCACCTTGTTCAACTCCCGGTAGTCGATACACATTCGGAAAGTCCTGTCCTTCTTTTGGAAAAACAAGACAGGGGCTCCCCATGGCGATGAGCTAGGTCGGATAAAACCCTTATCCAACAAGTCTTGCAACTGAGTGGACAACTCCTGAAGTTCCGCCGGTGCGAGCCGATACGGGGCTCGTTCTATGGGTGCTGCACCGTGTAGGTTCCGGACGGATCGTACACGGGATGTCGCTAACAACGCAGGTGCGGAATCCCTGCGTAGGTAGATACGAGTGCAGAATATGTATTAAGCAATCACACGAACAATGAACGAACACGTTATATTGATAACTCGAACACGTGACACTAGGTCAATATTACAAACACTGACACGTAACACTCGAAGTGAACAACTGAAACGAAACCCTAAAAACCAACTTCCGAAACTGTTCCGCTGAACAGTTTATATACACGACAACTCCGCCATAGGCGAAGTTGTCAATAACTTCGTTGGTTCAACAAGTTCGCCTGAGCGAACTTGTTGACAACTTCGCTTGTTACAAAAACATAAACATAATCATAAACATATTACATTACAGACTCGATTACAATTGCTAGACTATGAACTACTGACACACATGTACCAACAGACTCCCCCTTGGCAGTAGCTTCATATCTTGATCTTCAAATCTTGAGTCTTGTAATCTTGCATCTCTACGCGTGCGCTCCTTCTCTAACACATACCGACACCACCCTTTGATATTTCCTAGCTTGATCCTTCCAAGCAGGAATGTAGAAGATCTTCTTCTCGTTGAGCACTTTCAGATCAGCCTGCGATAGATTAACAAGATGCATCGGGTCGTAAACCCTAAGCACTTCTTGTTCATCCACATCTTCCATTACCGCCTCCGCTGTCTCACAATCCACGAACCACCATTTCAGGTCTTTGAGCACGTCCTTGGGCATGAGCTTCATCGGTACTTCTTTAAGGCACCGGATCGGTTTATATTTCATAACCATCCAAGGTTTTCCATCAACTCTCAGACCTCTATCCTTGTCTTCGACAAGTTTCCCTTTTTGTGGTTTCAGTAGCTCAAACTTTTTCTCTTTAACGCACTCCTTCCACACAATCTTCCCGATGATTCTAGCCATGTTGTCTTCACTTCTGTTTATCAATCCCAATCTGGCTAAATCTTTTACCTCACATTCTGGCAGTGTGTTTAGAGATCTCAACGTTCTCCTGAAGTACTGAATGCCATCGTATCTCTTGATCACGAAGAGCCGCAGGTGCTCGTCATATAACCAGCAGATAATACCTTTCTTAGCTTCTGCGTATCCCTTAATATTGTAACTTTTTCTGAACATCTTAGGGACCGCCGGCTTCTTCGTCTTTATGAACCAGTGAGCACAACTCTCCTTCCAATTCGGTTGTTCCTCCCATTCAGTATCTTCCACCACGCTCTCATCACCCAACTCTGGTCTCTCAACCTCCGGAATCTCGTGTTCCACGGAGTCATCTACAATCTCACCCTCCTCTATCACGTTTTCAACAGTAATCTGCTCTCCGATCCTCTCGATCTCATCAACAGGCAGCACATCATCTTCATTCATAAACTCATCATCCTCCTCATCCAACTCTTTCAACGCATCTATAACATCTTCAACATCAGCATCATCATCAACATCTACCACGTCGTCACCGGCTGCACTTGAAGACTCCCCCTCAGCTGTGGAAGCCCCAAGAGCCTGAGAGGTTCTTGGCAGCTCACCACCTGCACCTTCCGGTGCATTGGGATCATCGTCATGATCTTCTCTCCGTTTCGTCCTCAACTCATCTCCCCTACAAGTCTTCTCCCCCTGAGATGCCAAGAATTCCTTGAAGACATCTATTACTTTTCCGTGTTCAACCAGGAGGGCTGCTTGTAATCGATTGGATTCCACTAGGCTGTGAATGGTCTTTGTCTGTTCAGCAACAATCCGCTCTAGCGATGCAATCCTTTCGTTGTCAGAAGTAGGCGTCGGAGTTGGCGGGACATCATGTCACACCCCGTTAAGCGAATTGCGGAAGCGTAAAACGGAAATGTAACAGATACAACTGGTATCAAATACATTGTTCATTAAGAAAAATTACTAACTAATTTACAATATATTATTTCGTTCTAACATCTTTTACAAACTAGGTGATACAATCAAACCGGTTCTTCAATTACTTTACTTCTAACTCAAATGCCCATGACAGCAATCACCAATCAGACACGTAACGCACAAATAATTACTTCTCATATCTGATTACCTGAAAAGAATGTTAAAATAGGTCAACTACGAATAGTTGGTGAGTTTCATAAGTTTAACGAAATCAGTTCTGCGTATCACACAGTCATAGTTTGTATGTACGCGCGTATGTAAAAATATGTATTTACGTTTGTATAAATATATACAGCCATATCCTTGTGTGTGCATATGCACACAGGTAAGTTTATAATATAAATTCGAAATTTCGGTAAAATCGTGATTGTTTGTTCGTACTACCTGTTTCCAATTTCCGTGTTTAATCTACCACTGTGGCCCCCCTTCCGCCCACAACGGTTCTGTGTTAACATCAACCACTGAGATCCCCCTTTCCACTCACGATGATTCCACGTAACTCAAACATTATATAGTATACACGCAATTAATTAATATATTCTACACATAGTATTTCCTACGGCTAATCACGTAGCATGTATATAGACACATATACACATTTAGTATTTATCACGTATCACCAAATACCGTGGCTCCCCATCCGCCCTCAATACACATAATCACATTATTTTCTTATCATTCATGTCATAATCAAGTTAGTTCGTTTAATAAGTTGCAGCAGAACTTGGCTCATAGGCCATACTCAACTTTTGTTTATAAGTTGCAGCAGAACTTGGCTCATAAGCCATTCTCAACTTTAGTTTATAAGTTGCAGCAGAACTTGGCTCATAAGCCATACTCAACTTTTGTTTATAAGTTGCAGCAGAACTTGGCTCATAAGCCATACTCAACTTTAGTTTATAAGTTGCAGCAGAACTTGGCTCATAAGCCATACTCAACTTTAGTTTGTTACTATTGTGGCCCCCTTTCCGCCCACAATAGCCCCATAATCATCACAGACCACGTTATCTCCAAAATTAGTTATGTTTAACATTACATAACATGTTTGTATAAACCTGCTGTCACGTGTAATTTCATTATGTCTTGCAAATTCGTATTATCTCCACTTAATATATCAATCAACGATAATAATCATCTTTCATCAGCACGTAGTCAATCATTATGTTTGTAGGGACTTTTCATATATAATTGTTCAAATATTTTATGTCCCGAATCGTTTTCAGATTGATAACGTGAATAAACATGCTTCCCACCCCAAAAGTCTGTAAAACAGTTTAGAAAGTGGGGGTCGTAAAACTCACCTTATCGTAGTTCGCACAGAAATTACGTATCAATAAGTCAGATGCCTCGTTTATAGCCTGATTCCTATAAACGGTATTGTATCGTTAATACTAGTACAGTGTTCAAGCTAAGTCGGGCTATATAGATAATCTGGGTATAGCTGTTAGGCCCAGAACATGACCATAGTCTTAGATTGTGACGTTGTATACTATGAAATGTTTAAAACTGGATTTGGCTCAGTTTCACCGTTTTCCGAGCCTAGCTCAATTGATCGTTTATACGTTTCGGGATTAGGTAAGATCACATAAACTTAAGTAAATATATTGATTGATAAAATGATTTGATTTATGAAAGAATTTTAAGGTTTCGGTGTCTGGTTTGATCGCAGGTTTCGTTTCCGTTTTCACACGGGTTTGATTATACAAAACGCGCACAATCCACCCGATTTGTCCGGAATTTTTGTAAAAAGTTCGTTTTTATTAATATCATTCAAAAATATGATATTTGACCACTTTTGACATTTTGACATACCAGTCAGTCCGTTAAACACAAAACTGCCGGTTTCGTTAAAACAATTATAATTTAAATCTTTGATTAATCATAACTAAATATGTATTTATATATAAATTGTGTAAATTTTTGTAAAAATACATTAAGACATGGAGAATTTTATAAAAATATTTCCAGAAATTTTATGATTAATTATTTATTTATAAAAATTCATTTAATAGGTTATAATCGTGTGATAAATGGCCCGTTTATATCAAACGACCTCCGAAAAATCCAATAATTTTTACCAATGGCCTTAATGTTATTACATAGTTCCTACAAAATTTCCAGAACCTAACTCTTTTGACCAAATGCCTTTTTGTGCGTTTTTCGGCTGTTAAAATTCGGTTTAACCATGATTGCATAAACCATACTTAGGCATTTCCAATGATTCCCAAACTTTACCAGTGATCTTACCATCCCATATTAAACTCCAAAACCAAGTTTCAGAATTTTTCAACATGTTTAGCTATTTTTCCCAAATAAACGCTCATAAACGGAAATAAATTCACCAAATATTCTCCGTTTATCGAAAAATTACCAAATTTGAACAGGGACTCATTTATATGATCCCTAATGTCCCTGCAAGTTTTCACAAGCTAACAACAAGCACGTCACAACCTAATACTAAACAGCCCCTAAACGAGTGTTACGGGTTTACCTTGTCGGTTTTCGATGAATTTTGCTAGTTTAAACGACTTTCCGGGTCTCGGGTTGCAAACTCAGTATATCTACATATCATATAACATCAAACCAAGCATAAATCATCCATGTAACAGCCTTGATAATTAGGGTTTCGGTTTTGGGTTCAAACCGAACTTTCTAACCGTAAAAACGTTGTATTCATGTTCTAATCCGCGTTTTTGACCAAAAAAAGTATATGTTCCTGGTTTGTAAACATGTTTAACATCAAAACATAGTTTTACTTGATTTTTAGGGTTTTTGGATGGTTAAACATGTTTAATACTAACTAAAACATGTTTATATGTTAATTATATGAATCAAACTTGGTTAAATTTTCATAAAACTTGATCTTACCTTAGTGTTTTGAAGGAGTTTCTGGAAAATTAGATTGCAGCTGCTTTGGAGATGATGTGGTTTGAAAATAATATGTTTAGGAGGCTTACACAAGAAGTTATACAAAAAAAAGGTGGGGTACCTTTCTTTGCGGCCGGAAGAGTGTATGGGCCCAATTTGGGCCCATTTTGACCCAATAATCTAATTCTAATGGCCCAAACATGAAAAGCCCAGTCCAAATTTAGTTCGGGTTCGGTTTTTCGCAAGAAAATTAATTCGGGTGTGAGAAATAGCGCAAAAACGAGTGTTTTTCAGCTTATTTTTGTAAAATAAGAAAAACGTACTGACTCATTGTAAAATTCCAAAATATTTTCATGGATTGCTTAGAACATGTCATATAAGTGTTTTATAAATCTTTTTCGGCTTAACGGATGCTACAATGCTTGTTTTGATATTAACGATTGTGCTTAAGCTTATAGCGTATCAATAAACGAAACCTTTTTCGTTTAAAGAGTTTTAAACGTACTAGGGCCTAAATACCAATATGTTAGCCTCTATAACATATATATAACTCGTATATGACCCCTCAGTATGTATACGGGTCATAATTAGTATCGGTCGGTTACTCGTTTAAGCACTACGAATTAACCGATTTATCTTTTACTTGTTACGTAATGAATATAGTGTACCTCGTTTTGTCATGAATGTCACATTCTCCCCCCGTTAAGAAATTTCGTCCCCGAAATTCAATATGCCAAATATGCTCTTTTTGGGGAAAATTTTATAATCATTTGTTTTGGAATTCGTTTTTCTGTTTCCGAACACGTTTGATTCCCCGTTGTGGATTCCACTGGATTTTATTCAATAAGATTTTATTGTGTCACAACTGTTTAATTTTTCCCCACTCAGTATTTCCATGAGTCTCTTTATAGAGTTTAGCTGTATAAAAGTTTTCAAATAGTACTAATTCCGCCATGTCAGTAAGGCACTCATTTTGATTCGATATATATATATAGATATATATATATAATGGGAATGAGATAATTTTGCTTAATACGTTACGGTTCGAGGCAATTTTGTACAGTTCCATGTATTTTAGAATCAACTCATCGTTTTCCTCAACTCAACTTAACAACTTTCAAAATTTGATAACTTCTCGTATTACTCAGAATAGCCCTCTTGTTAGCCTTAGGCGGTCTTCGGTTTGTTATTAATATTACGAGCTTTATTTATGGTTATCGAAATCGAATCGGATTTTGTATTTTGGATGTCGCCAATTTTTCAATTTCAATAAAATGGCGAGTTACATTCTTGCTCGTATAATATAGTATATAGGCGTTTGCATAATATTACGATGATTGTTAATGTACGAGGATTGAAATTACCGGTCTTACTCTCCTCTAATGTTTGAATAGTTTATTTGATTTGATTGTTTTATAGAGGATTATAGATTGTGCTTAGGCCAATTAGGGATCTAAAATTTCATACCCAATTCACCAAGAGTAAGATTTTGTTAAGGCTTTTTCAGTTGGATAGTTGTTACCATTCGGAAGAAAGTATTCGGAGTGGATTAGTCAAAAAACTATCATTTAGCTGGCATTGCTTTCTCGGGATGTTTTAGGAATATGTGTTAAGAGATCCATTGTAGTTTGTTTCCCACTTTCAAAGGGGGTATCTCGAATTGTTGTAGCATCTCCGAGGATCTTTTGTATTCCCCGTTAACTTATAATAGTGCACACTTTACAACATATGTGCCTATGATTCCTTCATATATTTCGCTTGCATCTATATACTATTACTCAGTTTATCTGCACATCTGGCCTGGCTTTTCCTTGTTCATCACTCAGTTTGCTATAAAAGTTTAAAGTTCAAGTTTCGGTTACGGATAGTGTAGATTTCCTCATCCGTGTTTCGTCATTGGGGTACTAGGTTTCGTTCCGTGTACCGGATCACTTCTTTATCTAGAAGAGGCAGTATAACAGTTTTATTTCTATATATAACCTTCATTTGAACTCAATTAACTAGTCCATACTGACTATTACACAATGACTCCTCACTTTCACCGGGAGTGCATTGATAGGGAATAGCTAGTTATTTAGGTTAAGAGGGTAGTTTTTCGAGTAATATGGTTAGTATTTATAGTCTTACTTTTGGTGGTTTCTGTAGTATACAGAATTGTTATTTTACTAGACAGTATATTTTCCAAGGTAATAACTTGTAGGAACGAAACGTCTATCAGTGTCCATAATCAATAAACTAAAGTATATTAGGCATTACTAAGAACGTACCTGTTACTACATTTGTTCTATCCGGTTTATTCACAATACTTGACCCCTAGTCGAGTTGGACGTCGATGTCGGTCCTTGCCTTTGTCTTTCCATCGCAATTGGGTTCAATCTAGGGCAGTCTTTCTTGATGTGCTCCATACTACCACACTCATAACAGGCATTACGGTTTATTATGGGTTGGTTTCGGTAGACTAGTTGTTGTCGTGTTGGTTGCGGTTGGGGTAGTTGTGAGTCCTGGAGTTGGGTTGGTGGATTTATAGTATTCATAACGGTTCTACAATTTCGGGCATAGTGTCCCACCTTCCCACATTTGTGACACACATTGGTCCGACATTCACCAACATGATGATAACCACATTTTCCACATCTAGGCAAAAGCCCGTTATACTTATTTTGCTTCACATCGGAACTGATCATAGCGTAATTTTGTATTGCAAGGCGCGCGCATTTATTCCGTTGTCTTTCTTGTATTCCCGCTCCATAATTGGTTCGTTTTGTACCAGATGATTCCCCGGGCATTCTTAATGAACCACTTCTAATCAAATCAGAAGTTACAATGCCGGCTTGTAACACGGCATTTTCGAAAGTTACAGGGCCAGTTGAATTAACCAAACTCCTGACTTTGGGGGCTAAACCCCAAATGTAGCGTTCAGTACGTTTAGATTCTGGAGTAACTAACCATGGGACTAGACGAGCCAGTTCGTTAAAGCGATGGGTATACTCCAAGTGATCTGCACCCTTCATTTCCAGATTCCAAAGTTCTTGCTCTAATTTCTGAATTTCGTTTATCGGACAAAAGCGTGTTATCATAAGATTTTTAAGTTCTGTCCAAGACATACGATTGATTGCCTCTTGTCCTTGAAATTGCACAACAGTATTCCACCAGATTAGCGCGTGGTCTACAAACGTAGAAGTAGCAAATTTGACAATACAAGCTGGTGGACAGTTAGTGATATTAATGATAGATTCAGTCTTTTCGATCCACTTTACCAGTCCATTTGGTCCTTCAGTACCACTAAATTCCATAGGTTTACATAGCATGAAGTTCTTAAGTTGATATCCGTGTTGCGGGGGATTTTGATTGTTACAACTATTGTTCAAGTTCGGTAGGAGATTATCATTATTGAAAGTAATATTGGTATTCAACGGGGGAGTATTAGTTGCGATAGTATCAGTATTTTTCGGGGGAGCATTTGTGATTGTATTAGTATTTGTCGAGGGATTAGTATTTACAACCGCGTTAGCGTTCGGCACTTGATTTGTATTCATAGTTGTATGGGTACCAGCAGCGAATTGTGCTGCTATTGTCGGAAGTACTGTTTGTAGTTGTCGAGCGATCATCTCGGCTATATCCGCCTCAGACAACATGTTTACTTTCTTCGGGGCCATTCTAATATAAAAACCAGTTATCTCACAATTAACACAATTCACATACGCTAATGATCACAAAAAGGAATTACAATAACAAGTAATCAGGTATTTCAATTAACACGTATGTATCACACGGGTTTGTTCTCGAGTCTGAATACTAAGGATAGTATATAAAATTAGCCTAACAAACACCAAAGTTTGTATATATATTAAAAGTTGTCATCTCATGACAAGAAATTTTAACCCAATAGGGGTCAATGTTTGCATTAAAAATGCCCAAATCGTCCTCCATATTAGCATAGCGCACCACCATATGCTTGTATGGAGTATCAGAAACTATACACGACAATACCGTACTATCCTTATCTATCAAAGTACGCGTTATAACAACTATAAATAATTCACAACTTATACAACAATTGTTCCGATATGATTCCATTATTGGGAAGCTGTTTTTTTTTTTTTTTTGTTCGGTCTCTCCCGTAGGTAGATATTTGCTCGCTACGAGTTTAATCAGTATGTTATAGTAAGAATGCACGTGTATATTTCACCTGACTTCTAAATCCTGTTAACTAATATTGTAAAATATATTCTTTCGTCAGGTCATTTTGTATTCGTAGGCATGTCGGACTTAATAAAAGTAGTAGTTTGCTAGTTGGAGGTAATTAGGTTTCATTCCAGTCGGGGCACGTCATTATTTCGTGAGCATGAGATTTCTCTCCTACAGTAACCAATTGGAATAGGAAAAATATAGGAGAGGTTGGATGTTCTTGTTCATAGATGGTTCAAAGAGTTTGCTAGTTAAGGAGGTTCATCAGAGTTAGTTGTACTGGTAAATTGTAAAGGAAATTATTATTGTTAATATTTCTTTTTGAAATATCATTAGTATATTATCTGTACTGGTAGTCACGGTCTATTTATAGAATTGGGGAATCAATAAAGTAGTTATTATATTTATAATTCAATAAGTTGAATTCATCACTAAGTATTTCCCCCGGGATGGTGTTTGTTTTTCAAACAACAGAAATCAAAGGATTACCAGAAAATAGTTTAGTTTAGTGTCAAAGAAACGAGTACATGAAATAAAGGTTAGACCCAAGCTGAGAGGTATTATATGTGTATATATATATATATTCTTGAAATCATTATCTGTAGGACACGCCTCTCGTGATTCATTCCCGGGCCTTGTATATTAGGTTCCTTAGTGGTTTCGTCATATCACCAGATTTAGTTTGAAGTCGGTTAAGCGTTCTCGTATTCTTGTTTACAGGAAACACCGGTTCCTCAGTTGTCATAGGGCTACCCGATCTCGACATCTTTCGATGCAATCGTTAATCAGAAGAAAACGTTTTTCGGTAGCTTAGATCATCGTAAAGGATATTATTAATTAATACCGAAGTTAAATATTTTATTTGTTACGAACAGGTATAATATAAATTTTGATACGATATAATTTTAATCATAATATGAATTAATATTAATTATAACCGAATATAATATTCGTTACAATAAGATTCAATATCATCGGTAGTACCGTACGCACACATATCCCTATACCTCATCTCAGATAAGCACGTATGCACATTTCATATATACTTCACGTCACCTTTATGCACGTATGTTGCCATTTTTACCTATCAATATGTTCCGCAACTTCACCCCGAATTCCCTCGTACAAGCAAGTCTGTTATTACGTTCCGGACCATAATAACTCACTTGCCCTACGAGTTCATCCCGGCATCCATCAGTATCTATCGTTACTCATTAATAAGTTTCCCAGTGATAATCGAGCCTACGGTTATATTATAGGTATCCTAAGGGATAACCTAATCCTTTATAACCAATGGCTCTGATACCAACTTCTGTCACACCCCGTTAAGCGAATTGCGGAAGCGTAAAACGGAAATGTAACAGATACAACTGGTATCAAATACATTGTTCATAAAGAAAAATTACTAACTAATTTACAATATATTATTTCGTTCTAACATCTTTTACAAACTAGGTGATACAATCAAACCGGTTCTTCAATTACTTTACTTCTAACTCAAATGCCCATGACAGCAATCACCAATCAGACACGTAACGCACAAATAATTACTTCTCATATCTGATTACCTGAAAAGCATGTTAAAATAGGTCAACTACGAATAGTTGGTGAGTTTCATAAGTTTAACGAAATCAGTTCTGCGTATCACACAGTCATAGTTTGTATGTACGCGCGTATGTAAAAATATGTATTTACGTTTGTATAAATATATACAGCCATATCCTTTTGTGTGCATATGCACACAGGTAAGTTTATAATATAAATTCGAAATTTCGGTAAAATCGTGATTGTTTGTTCGTACTACCTGTTTCCAATTTCCGTGTTTAATCTACCACTGTGGCCCCCCTTCCGCCCACAACGGTTCTGTGTTAACATCAACCACTGAGATCCCCCTTTCCACTCACGATGATTCCACGTAACTCAATAATTATATAGTATACACGCAATTAATTAATATATTCTACACATAGTATTTCCTACGGCTAATCACGTAGCATGTATATAGACACATATACACATTTAGTATTTATCACATATCACCAAATACTGTGGCTCCCCATCCGCCCTCAATACACATAATCACATTATTTTCTTATCATTCATGTCATAATCAAGTTAGTTCGTTTAATAAGTTGCAGCAGAACTTGGCTCATAGGCCATACTCAACTTTTGTTTATAAGTTGCAGCAGAACTTGGCTCATAAGCCATTCTCAACTTTAGTTTATAAGTTGCAGCAGAACTTGGCTCATAAGCCATACTCAACTTTTGTTTATAAGTTGCAGCAGAACTTGACTCATAAGCCATACTCAACTTTAGTTTATAAGTTGCAGCAGAACTTGGCTCATAAGCCATACTCAACTTTAGTTTGTTACTATTGTGGCCCCCTTTCCGCCCACAATAGCCCCATAATCATCACAGACCACGTTATCTCCAAAATTAGTTATGTTTAACATTACATAACATGTTTGTATAAACCTGCTGTCACGTGTAATTTCATTATGTCTTGCAAATTCGTATTATCTCCACTTAATATATCAATCAACGATAATAATCATCTTTCATCAGCACGTAGTCAATCATTATGTTTGTAGGGACTTTTCATATATAATTGTTCAAATATTTTATGTCCCGAATCGTTTTCAGATTGATAACGTGAATAAACATGCATCCCACCCCAAAAGTCTGTAAAACAGTTTAGAAAGTGGGGGTCGTAAAACTCACCTTATCGTAGTTCGCACAGAAATTACGTATCAATAAGTCAGATGCCTCGTTTATAGCCTGATTCCTATAAACGGTATTGTATCGTTAATACTAGTACAGTGTTCAAGCTAAGTCGGGCTGTATAGATAATCTGGGTATAGCTGTTAGGCCCAGAACATGACCATAGTCTTAGATTGTGACGTTGTATACTATGAAATGTTTAAAACTGGATTTGGCTCAGTTTCACCGTTTTCCGAGCCTAGCTCAATTGATCGTTTATACGTTTCGGGATTAGGTATGTGACAATCGTCAATTTCAGGTTAACCTCGTTAACTCAACTCCGTCAATTCAAACTTTAAGATCGTTGAATCTTTAACGCACACTTCGTTACATTTAAACTAGGGTTTAAATGACGCTTAACACTTACTACATGTGTAGTCTTTCGGGATTTGCACCGAAACGCAAACGAGTTAACGCAAACGATTGACAAATAAACGACAAACGTCAAGACACTAATTATATGATTATTATGTGTTAGGATTATGTGCTATGTGATAATAGTATGGTCATGTTAACTTATTGTTCAAGTATGATGGAATGTTCTAGAGAAAAACAACAATTGGAAGTTTAGGGACTAGAATGTAACTTGTTGGCTTATAAATATAACATAAACTCTAAACCCTAACTATTATTATTATTATTAATAACCTCCGATCGGAAATCCCTTCCTCCCTACTCACGGCTGCCGTCCACAATCTTCCACACACACACATCAAATCAAGAGTTTAATCCAAGAACTAGGTGCTAGGAAGGTATACTTGATCATCCCTTACCTCCTTGTTGTGTAATTTTGATGTTTAATGAGTTGTATGCAAACCCTAACTCAGCCGATTCTTGGTGTTATATGATTAATATGATTCTTGATAGTTGGATGATAGATTAATATGATTCTTGATGTTGTTACATGATTCATTGATTGTCTTTGATTTGAATTAGAACACAAACCCTAATCTTGTATGTATGGTATGATTGATATGCATGGATAGTAGTTATAGTATCTAGAAGGTTATATGGATGCATGATAGTTCATAGGGTATGGTTAGGTTGAGTTTTGATGTGAACAGATTCTGGACAGAATGTATATACGATGTTTAACTGACTGTAACGAAGTGTAAACGTGAAAATTGATTGAGATTGTGGGTACTGCAGTAAACTAGGTTGAGTCTAGTTTCTATAAAGTATAAATTCGTAATTTTTGGATAAGTAGAAGTATACTTTTATGATTTTACAAAAACGTGATGCAAAGCTGAGCTGTTAGACCTGCTGTTAGGTTATATTGTAAATACTATATCTCATGAACTACGAGGCCAATTGGGTTGGTTCCACTTTTGGAAGTTGACTCATTGAGTCAGGAACCAAACCCAAGTGGTCTTGCATTTATTGGATTTTTCGTTTAACGGGAATTGCAAATAATATTCTGTTGTGCATGAATCTGACTGATATAAGTTAGCTGTAATGTTTTGATCATTATGAACAATCTATATGGAATAAAAATAAGATAAAAGATGTTCTGGAAACCTAAGATATGTATGCTTCTGTGGTAATTTTTGGTGAATTAATTGAGACGTTATAATCAGTGAACTAGTACAATCTTTCAAGTAGAAATTCTGTCATAACGAAACTAGCTGCTGAGTTGTATAGGAATGCATGAAATATGGTAGTTTCTATATAATTGTTGTAATTTTGACCAAAATACCCTTGCGGGGAAATAGTTGCTAGTTGATTGCCATGAATTGACCAAATTACCCTTGCGGGAAATATTGGTTAGTTAGTCTTTGTTTGTTGACCAAATTGCCCTTACGGGAATTATTGCTAGTAAGTAGGTTATTAACACATGACACGGAAGTAATTGCTCACTCATATGTCGTATCACGATTGTACTTGTAGAGTCACACACAATACACAAACGAAACACGAAACATGTTACTTGCATAGGTATTATGTGCCGAGTCTAGAGACTCGTTAAACGTTCCGACACTTAGAAAATCTCTTTGTTGTTTTAGAACGCTAGAGAGTTTTCTACGACGCGCATCACTCGGTGATCTAGATCGGATATTCTTCGCAAACAGTGAGTTCACTTTACCCCACTCTTAAACTGCTTTCAAACGTTTTTCACTTGGGGGAGATAACATACTCCGATAAACATATTTTCTGAGATAAACGCATATGAAAGATTTTGTTATAAATTATATATCACTTGTAAAGGCTAAGCGGCATTTGTAACAACTTGAAGTCCCACACATCGGACCGGTTAATATTTGGAATAGCGAGTCACTTTTGGGTAGTACTACTGGGTTTGACAAACCCCACCCGACGTTATAGCTCAACTGGAGGTTGAGTGGGTGTAAATTTGGGCTAACACATACCATGGTCTGGAGGACCTGGTGACGGGCACTTGATAAACAGTCAGCTTCGGTCGCGAACCACTTAGCAATACTTGTTGTATAGATTAGCTACCTATCGATATATAATTTAACATAACACTATCTGGTAATGCAACACTTAAACGTTGTAACATGGTTACACGCTCAAACATCGTAACGAGGTTACGCAATACTTAAACGTTGTAACGTGGTTACACGCTCAAACGTCGTAACGAGGTTACGCAACATTTAAACGTCGTAACGAGGTTACGCAAAACGCTAAACAATCTATCTTATTTTACTTGTGAACTCACCAACCTTGTGTTGACACTTTTAGTATGTTATTCTCAGGTAGCCGAGGCGGGCGCGCGGTTTAGGAGCATGCATTATTGAAAACATTTTTATTCCGCAAATTTAAACTTTAACAGTTGCTTTTGGTTTTTAAGTCGTCCTGCGTGACGCAACTTTTGAATTAAGGTTTTACGCTTCCGCATTTACTTTCATTTAAACGTTTTTCTTTGGTTTGGTTATAACTAATGATTCCGATCCTGCCAGTTCACACCCTCTGACGGTAAAACTCCGTTAGTGGATTTTGAGGGTGTGACAGATTGGTATCAGAGCCATTGGTTATAGCGAACTAGAAGCCGCATGCATACTAGACTATAACCGCGACGACCCATTAGTTATAATAATACGCACTGCATAGGTTTGTGTAGTCTTGAAATCTTATCTCTTTACCTCTTTCGCTCATACGCGCGCGCATACACGGCTTACCTGTAGGAATGTCGACGCCACCCTCATCATCATCCGATTCGATGACGCATGCTCACGGGAAGGAACCGCAGTTACCTACTGCCTCGCCACCCCGTGTAGTCCCGGAACTCGAAGCTCCCGCACCAAAGAGGTACCGCCCATCCGGAGGCCTGTATGATAACGACGTTAGCTGGGAATGGTATCCCAACATGATCAGACGTATGGTCTACCGTGAACAAGTTCCCCCATTGCCTCACCCGAACCACCCTGGTTACCCTAACACTTTACCACCCATAACCGAACCTGTGGAACGAGTCCTCGCAGCTGTCGTTTCTTGTTTGGAGCGTGATGTGGGTTACATGCGCTACACTAGAGAAAATGTTGCTAGACTGTTTAAAGATGGAACCGAGACTCAAGAGGAGATTGCCCGCATGACAACGGCAATGAAAGAAATGCAAGAGACTAGTGAACAACGAACCAAGGTTATGATGAAGATGCAAGCCGAGATGATAGACTTGCAAGAACAACTCCAAGAAGCAAGGACCCGAACGGAAATAGCGTTAGAACGTTGCGATATCCTACAAACGCAACTCGATCAGAACGCAGCAGAACCTGAGGCCGAGCCCGAGGCAGAGCCTGAAGTAGAACCCGAAGTAGAACCTGAAGAAGATCCCGAAGAGGAGCCTGAGGAAGATCCCGAGGAAGATCCCGAGGAGGAGCCCGAAGAAGAACCGGAGGAGGAACCGGCTGAGGAGGAGGCACATTCAGAGGTCTCCTCAGATGACGACATCTAGTGATGATGACACTTAGATGGAGGGGTTGTCTCCATCCAAACTATTATTTTTCTACGATTTTAAGGATTGATTGGAAATACTTTGTAGCGAATACAATGGTTTTAATCAAAAATTTTTATTTAGACTAATATGTGGTTGTGATGTGATTTTTTTTTTTTTTTCTTACCTACCTTTTATTACATGTATGGTGTGTTGTATATGAAAGAAAAATTCATGTTTAACATTTTATACTGTGATTCTAGGAAATGGCCGGAAGAAACGCTGGACGAGGACGAGGTAACATCAGCATGACTGCAGCTGAACTCCAAACCTTGCTGAATGACCATGTTGCTGCCGCTTTAGCTGCACACAATCAGAATCAAACAGGAGGTCCAAATGGAACGTGTACCTTCAAGAACTACTTAGACTGCAAGCCCAGTACGTTTAAGGGCACTGAGGGAGCTATAGGCTTCCTGCGTTGGGCTGAGAAGGCCGAGTCGGCCTTTGAGATGTGTAACTGTCCCCATGCCAATAGGGTCAAGTTTGCTGCTGGGACACTCGAGGATTCCGCCCTCACTTGGTGGAATTCGAACGTCCAGATCCTTGGCTTGGAACTGGCAAACGCGATGAACTGGGAGGAGTTCAAAAACATGATGCGAGAGGAATACTGTCCGAGGGAAGAAATTTCGAAGTTAGAGTCGGAGTTTTGGTCATTGAAAATGGTGGGTTCAGAGATTGAAGCCTACACCACTCGTTCGCACGAGTTGGCAGTGATGTGTCCGCGGATGGTGGATCCGCCGAGCAAAAGAATAGAGATGTACATTGATGGGTTGGCACCACAGATTCAGGGTATGGTGACGTCTTCCAGACCAGCCACGATCCAACAAGCGATCCGTTTGGCTCACAAACTAACGGATCAGGCTGTGACCCAGGGTGCGTTACCACCAAGGGGTTCGACTGTAAAAGCCCGTGACAACCCGAATAATGACCATGCCAGCAACAGCAACAACAGCAACCCGAACAGCGGGAAAAGAAAGTTTGACAACACCAGATCTTCATCCTCAAACCTCCCACCGCAACGCTACCGGAAGCCCGAATTTACTCGGAGTTTCAACACTCAGAATCACAACAACAACAACAACAACAACAACGGTAACGGGCAGGTTTCGAGCGGGTATGCTGGGAAACATCCAAAGTGCAATAGGTGCAACTTTCACCATGTTGGGCAGTGTGACCGTGTCAAGTGTCAAAGATGCGGAAAGATAGGTCACCAAGCGAAGGATTGTAGAGTTGACCTTGTGGCGAAGGGTGCTCCTAAGCCACCGATGATGACTAAGGGATGTTATGAATGTGGACAGGAAGGTCATTTCCTGAAGGACTGCCCCAAGCTGAAACAGAACGACAATAACGGGGGTAATGGGAGTGGCAGTAACGGTGGAGGAAATGGCAAAGGAAGAGCGTTTGTGATTGGATCAGGTCAAGCCCGCAGAGATCCGCATGTGGTGTCTGGTAAGTTCCCTGTAAACGATTGTTTTGCTTCTGTTTTGTTTGACACTGGAGCTGATAGGAGTTTTGTGTCAAAGGCCTTTAGCCAACTTTTAAACCTTACTCCAACCCCGTTAGACGCTAAGTTTCCTGTTGAATTAGCTAACGGTAAGACTGTAATAACAACTCATATACTTGCGGGATGTAAGTTGAAATTGTCAGGTCATGTCTTTGACATCGACCTTATTCCTTTTACGCTTAGTAGTTTCGATGTCGTTGTCGGCATGGACTGGTTATCTGAGAACCGAGCGGAGATTATATGTCATGATAAGATCGTCCATATTACCACCCCTTCAGGCGAGATCATTTCGGTCCGAGGCGAGAGAAGCGGCATGACCACCAGCATCATTACCATTATGAAGGCACAGAAGTATTTAAGAAAGGGTCATCCGGCAATTCTGGCGCAGATTGTTGAGAAACCTGTGGAGGAGAAACGAATTGAAGACATTCCGGTTGTGCGAGATTTTCCAGAAGTCTTCCCGGAGGATTTGCCCGGACTCCCTCCTATTCGTCAAGTCGAATTTCAAATCGAGTTGACACCCGGTGCAGCACCCATAGCACGAGCCCCGTATCGGCTCGCACCGGCGGAACTTCAGGAGTTGTCCACTCAGTTGCAAGATTTGTTGGATAAGGGTTTTATCCGACCTAGCTCATCGCCATGGGGAGCCCCTGTCTTGTTTGTCCGAAAGAAAGACGGGACTTTCCGGATGTGCATCGACTACCGGGAATTGAACAAGGTGACGGTCAAGAACCGTTATCCTTTACCCCGAATTGATGATTTGTTCGACCAGCTTCAGGGATCGAGTTACTACTCGAAGATCGATTTACGATCCGGTTATCACCAGCTGAGAGTGCGCGAAGAAGATATTTCAAAGACGGCTTTCAGAACACGGTATGGTCACTACGAGTTTTCGGTTATGCCTTTTGGCCTAACCAACGCACCAGCCGTATTTATGGATCTCATGAATCGAGTATGCAAGGCGTACCTCGACAAGTTCGTGATTGTTTTCATCGATGATATTCTCGTCTACTCCAAGAACGAGACTGACCACGACGAACACTTAAGGATAATTCTGGAACTGCTGAAGAAGGAACAACTGTATGCTAAACTCTCGAAATGTGAATTTTGGCTTCGAGAGGTTCACTTTTTAGGACATGTGATAAACGAGAATGGTATCCATGTCGATCCCGGTAAGGTAGAGGCCATCAAAAACTGGGAAGCACCTAAGACTCCGACTGAGGTGCGACAATTCCTAGGACTGGCCGGCTACTACCGGAGTTTCATCGAGGGATTTTCAAAGATTGCTCAACCCCTAACCGCTTTGACTCACAAGGGCACTAAGTACAACTGGGGTGACGCGCAAGAATCCGCTTTTCAACTGTTGAAAACCAAGCTTTGTAGCGCCCCTATTTTAGCCCTCCCCGAGGGAACGGAAAATTTTGAGGTACACTGTGACGCATCTATACAAGGTCTCGGTTGTGTGCTGATGCAACTTGAGAAAGTTATAGCCTACGCCTCTAGACAACTACGGGTTCACGAGAAGAACTACACGACCCATGATTTGGAACTCGGAGCTGTAGTGTTTGCTCTTAAGATATGGAGGCATTACTTGTACGGTACCAAGTTTACCATTTACACCGACCACAAGAGTCTCCAACATATCTACGATCAGAAAGAGCTGAACATGAGACAGCGTCGTTGGGTCGAGCTGCTTAAAGACTATGATTGTGCCATCAAGTACCACCCTGGCAAGGCCAATGTGGTGGCCGACGCCCTTAGCAGAAAAGAAACAGATAAACCCAGACGGGTGAGAGCATTGCAACTCACGATTCATGCCAGCTTACCCGATCAGATTCGCGATGCGCAACTGGAAGCTTTGAAAGATGATAATCTCCCATCGGAACTCATGCGGGGCATGAGCAAGCAACTTGAAACCAGGTCGGACGGGGTCCGATATTTTGAGAACCGGATTTGGGTTCCACGATACGGAGAGTTGAGAACTCTAGTGATGGACGAAGCTCACAAGTCCCGATATTCTATCCACCCCGGCTCAGATAAAATGTATCATGATTTAAAGGAACTTTACTGGTGGCCGAACATGAAAGCCGACATTGCAACCTACGTGAGCAAATGTTTGACTTGTGCCAGAGTCAAGATAGAATACCAGAAACCATCTGGTCTACTGCAACAGCCGGAACTCCCAATGTGGAAATGGGAACAAATCTCAATGGACTTTATTACGGGTTTGCCTAAGACACCGACGGGATGCGATACCATCTGGGTGATCGTTGACCGGTTGACTAAATCGGCACATTTTCTAGCGATTAAGGAAACAGACAAAATGGAAAGACTGACTCGTGTCTACATGAAGGAAGTAGTGTCGAGACACGGAGTGCCTGTCTCCATCATTTCCGACCGAGATTCTCGTTTTACCTCACACTTTTGGAAGTCGCTGCAAAGCGCACTGGGCACACGTCTCGATATGAGTACCGCATACCATCCTCAGACAGATGGGCAGAGTGAACGGACTATCCAGACCCTGGAGGATATGTTGCGTGCATGCGTCTTAGATTTCGGAAAAAGTTGGGAACCCCATTTACCCTTGGTAGAGTTTTCGTATAATAACAGCTACCACGCAAGCATTAAGGCAGCGCCGTTTGAAGCGCTGTACGAACGGAAGTGTCGATCACCACTCTGCTGGGCAGAGGTGGGTGATAGCCAAATCACTGGTCCGGAACTGGTACTCGAAACTTCGGAAAAGATTGTTCAAATCCGAAATCGCATGGCAGCAGCACGAGATCGACAAAAGAGTTACGCCGACAAGCGCCGAAAACCTCTCGAATTTCAAGTAAACGATCGAGTGTTACTCAAAGTCTCACCTTGGAAAGGTGTGGTTCGCTTTGGTAAGCGAAACAAACTTAACCCGCGATATGTTGGTCCGTACCGGATAACTGAGCGCATTGGTCCGGTGGCGTACCGACTGGATCTACCAACAGAACTCGGTGGCGTACACGATGTATTCCACGTATCAAATTTGAAGAAATGCCTATCTGATGAAACCCAAGTAGTCCCTTTGGAGGAACTACAAGTTGATGAACAGTTACGGTTCATTGAGGAACCAGTCGAGGTTTTGGATTGGGAAACCAAAACGCTCAAACACAGCAAAATTCCAATCGTTAAGGTTCGTTGGAACTCGAGACGTGGACCGGAGTTCACGTGGGAACGCGAGGATCAAATGATGAAAAAGTATCCTCACCTTTTTGAAGGGCTAACCAAACACCGGAAACCGCGAAACCCGGCAAACCGTCAAACATCACCGGAGGTATGAACTAAATTTCGGGACGAAATTTCTTTCTACTAGGGGATGATATGACAAACTGAAAATTTTTCTTACTTTTTCAGGCTCTCATCACGACTTGACTCAATTTTCGGGACGAAAATTCTTTAACATGGGAATGATGTGACAATCGTCAATTTCAGGTTAACCTCGTTAACTCAACTCCGTCAATTCAAACTTTAAGATCGTTGAATCTTTAACGCACACTTCGTTACATTTAAACTAGGGTTTAAATGACGCTTAACACTTACTACATGTGTAGTCTTTCGGGATTTGCACCGAAACGCAAACGAGTTAACGCAAACGATTGACAAATAAACGACAAACGTCAAGACACTAATTATATGATTATTATGTGTTAGGATTATGTGCTATGTGATAATAGTATGGTCATGTTAACTTATTGTTCAAGTATGATGGAATGTTCTAGAGAAAAACAACAATTGGAAGTTTAGGGACTAGAATGTAACTTGTTGGCTTATAAATATAACATAAACTCTAAACCCTAACTATTATTATTATTATTAATAACCTCCGATCGGAAATCCCTTCCTCCCTACTCACGGCTGCCGTCCACAATCTTCCACACACACACATCAAATCAAGAGTTTAATCCAAGAACTAGGTGCTAGGAAGGTATACTTGATCATCCCTTACCTCCTTGTTGTGTAATTTTGATGTTTAATGAGTTGTATGCAAACCCTAACTCAGCCGATTCTTGGTGTTATATGATTAATATGATTCTTAATAGTTGGATGATAGATTAATATGATTCTTGATGTTGTTACATGATTCATTGATTGTCTTTGATTTGAATTAGAACACAAACCCTAATCTTGTATGTATGGTATGATTGATATGCATGGATAGTAGTTATAGTATCTAGAAGGTTATATGGATGCATGATAGTTCATAGGGTATGGTTAGGTTGAGTTTTGATGTGAACAGATTCTGGACAGAATGTATATACGATGTTTAACTGACTGTAACGAAGTGTAAACGTGAAAATTGATTGAGATTGTGGGTACTGCAGTAAACTAGGTTGAGTCTAGTTTCTATAAAGTATAAATTCGTAATTTTTGGATAAGTAGAAGTATACTTTTATGATTTTACAAAAACGTGATGCAAAGCTGAGCTGTTAGACCTGCTGTTAGGTTATATTGTAAATACTATATCTCATGAACTACGAGGCCAATTGGGTTGGTTCCACTTTTGGAAGTTGACTCATTGAGTCAGGAACCAAACCCAAGTGGTCTTGCATTTATTGGATTTTTCGTTTAACGGGAATTGCAAATAATATTCTGTTGTGCATGAATCTGACTGATATAAGTTAGCTGTAATGTTTTGATCATTATGAACAATCTATATGGAATAAAAATAAGATAAAAGATGTTCTGGAAACCTAAGATATGTATGCTTCTGTGGTAATTTTTGGTGAATTAATTGAGACGTTATAATCAGTGAACTAGTACAATCTTTCAAGTAGAAATTCTGTCATAACGAAACTAGCTGCTGAGTTGTATAGGAATGCATGAAATATGGTAGTTTCTATATAATTGTTGTAATTTTGACCAAAATACCCTTGCGGGGAAATAGTTGCTAGTTGATTGCCATGAATTGACCAAATTACCCTTGCGGGAAATATTGGTTAGTTAGTCTTTGTTTGTTGACCAAATTGCCCTTACGGGAATTATTGCTAGTAAGTAGGTTATTAACACATGACACGGAAGTAATTGCTCACTCATATGTCGTATCACGATTGTACTTGTAGAGTCACACACAATACACAAACGAAACACGAAACATGTTACTTGCATAGGTATTATGTGCCGAGTCTAGAGACTCGTTAAACGTTCCGACACTTAGAAAATCTCTTTGTTGTTTTAGAACGCTAGAGAGTTTTCTACGACGCGCATCACTCGGTGATCTAGATCGGATATTCTTCGCAAACAGTGAGTTCACTTTACCCCACTCTTAAACTGCTTTCAAACGTTTTTCACTTGGGGGAGATAACATACTCCGATAAACATATTTTCTGAGATAAACGCATATGAAAGATTTTGTTATAAATTATATATCACTTGTAAAGGCTAAGCGGCATTTGTAACAACTTGAAGTCCCACACATCGGACCGGTTAATATTTGGAATAGCGAGTCACTTTTGGGTAGTACTACTGGGTTTGACAAACCCCACCCGACGTTATAGCTCAACTGGAGGTTGAGTGGGTGTAAATTTGGGCTAACACATACCATGGTCTGGAGGACCTGGTGACGGGCACTTGATAAACAGTCAGCTTCGGTCGCGAACCACTTAGCAATACTTGTTGTATAGATTAGCTACCTATCGATATATAATTTAACATAACACTATCTGGTAATGCAACACTTAAACGTTGTAACATGGTTACACGCTCAAACATCGTAACGAGGTTACGCAATACTTAAACGTTGTAACGTGGTTACACGCTCAAACGTCGTAACGAGGTTACGCAACATTTAAACGTCGTAACGAGGTTACGCAAAACGCTAAACAATCTATCTTATTTTACTTGTGAACTCACCAACCTTGTGTTGACACTTTTAGTATGTTATTCTCAGGTAGCCGAGGCGGGCGCGCGGTTTAGGAGCATGCATTATTGAAAACATTTTTATTCCGCAAATTTAAACTTTAACAGTTGCTTTTGGTTTTTAAGTCGTCCTGCGTGACGCAACTTTTGAATTAAGGTTTTACGCTTCCGCATTTACTTTCATTTAAACGTTTTTCTTTGGTTTGGTTATAACTAATGATTCCGATCCTGCCAGTTCACACCCTCTGACGGTAAAACTCCGTTAGTGGATTTTGAGGGTGTGACAAGGTAAGATCACATAAACTTAAGTAAATATATTGATTGATAAAATGATTTGATTTATGAAAGAATTTTAAGGTTTCGGTGTCTGGTTTGATCGCAGGTTTCGTTTCCGTTTTCACACGAGTTTGATTATACAAAACGCGCACAATCCACCCGATTTGTCCGGAATTTTTGTAAAAAGTTCGTTTTTATTAATATCATTCAAAAATATGATATTTGACCACTTTTGACATTTTGACATACCAGTCAGTCCGTTAAACACAAAACTGCCGGTTTCGTTAAAACAATTATAATTTAAATCTTTGATTAATCATAACTAAATATGTATTTATATATAAATTGTGTAAATTTTGTAAAAATACATTAAGACATGGAGAATTTTATAAAAATATTTCCAGAAATTTTATGATTAATTATTTATTTATAAAAATTCATTTAATAGGTTATAATCGTGTGATAAATGGCCCGTTTATATCAAACGACCTCCGAAAAATCCAATAATTTTTACCAATGGCCTTAATGTTATTACATAGTTCCTACAAAATTTCCAGAACCTAAATCTTTTGACAAAATGCCTTTTTGTGCGTTTTTCGGCTGTTAAAATTCGGTTTAACCATGATTGCATAAACCATACTTAGGCATTTCCAATGATTCCCAAACTTTACCAGTGATCTTACCATCCCATATTAAACTCCAAAACCAAGTTTCAGAATTTTTCAACATGTTTAGCTATTTTTCCCAAATAAACGCTCATAAACGGAAATAAATTCACCAAATATTCTCCGTTTATCGAAAAATTACCAAATTTGAACAGGGACTCATTTATATGATCCCTAATGTCCCTGCAAGTTTTTACAAGCTAACAACAAGCACGTCACAACCTAATACTAAACAGCCCCTAAACGAGTGTTACGGGTTTACCTTGTCGGTTTTCGATGAATTTTGCTAGTTTAAACGACTTTCCGTGTCTCGGGTTGCAAACTCAGTATATCTACATATCATATAACATCAAACCAAGCATAAATCATCCATGTAACAGCCTTGATAATTAGGGTTTCGGTTTTGGGTTCAAACCGAACTTTCTAACCGTAAAAACGTTGTATTCATGTTCTAATCCGCATTTTTGACCAAAAAAAGTATATGTTCCTGGTTTGTAAACATGTTTAACATCAAAACATAGTTTTACTTGATTTTTAGGGTTTTTGGATGGTTAAACATGTTTAATACTAACTAAAACATGTTTATATGTTAATTATATGAATCAAACTTGGTTAAATTTTCATAAAACTTGATCTTACCTTAGTGTTTTGAAGGAGTTTCTGGAAAATTAGATTGCAGCGGCTTTGGAGATGATGTGGTTTGAAAATAATATGTTTAGGAGGCTTACACAAGAAGTTATACAAAAAAAAAGGTGGGGTACCTTTCTTTGCGGCCGGAAGAGTGTATGGGCCCAATTTGGGCCCATTTTGACCCAATAATCTAATTCTAATGGCCCAAACATGAAAAGCCCAGTCCAAATTTAGTTCGGGTTCGGTTTTTCGCAAGAAAATTAATTCGGGTGTGAGAAATAGCGCAAAAACGAGTGTTTTTCAGCTTATTTTTGTAAAATAAGAAAAACGTACTGACTCATTGTAAAATTCCAAAATATTTTCATGGATTGCTTAGAACATGTCATATAAGTGTTTTATAAATCTTTTTCGGCTTAACGGATGCTACAATGCTTGTTTTGATATTAACGATTGCGCTTAAGCTTATAGCGTATCAATAAACGAAACCTTTTTCGTTTAAAGAGTTTTAAACGTACTAGGGCCTAAATACCAATATGTTAGCCTCTATAACATATATATAACTCGTATATGACCCCTCAGTATGTATACGGGTCATAATTAGTATCGGTCGGTTACTCGTTTAAGCACTACGAATTAACCGATTTATCTTTTACTTGTTACGTAATGAATATAGTGTACCTCGTTTTGTCATGAATGTCACACATCAGCAGCAGAAGTGACCGCAGGTGGTACACTTGGTAACCCTGCAGTAGTGGTGACGGTCGACTCAACAAATCGTGCAACTACCACCGGTGGAGTAAGCGATTGGGGTGGTAGAGACACAACTGCTGGGGCCGACGTCTCGACAGCAGTAACCTGTGCTGTAGTAGGAATAAGAGACATACCAGACAAGGCAGGTGGAGCAAAACGTACCAGCCTTGAAGATTCTCCAGCTCCCGAACCCATACCTGTCTGTTCTCTTCTTGAACGTCTGAGCACAATCTGAACTGCTTCCTCTTCATCAACTTCCTCATCATCCTCGTCAATAGTTCTTGGCCTCTTTCCCGTAGTTCTCTCCCGAGACACCATCAGTCGTCTAGCTTCAGCAAACGTTTCGTCAAGATCGGAGTCAGCTACCGAAGTAACTGCTCTAGTAACATCCATGACCTGAGAAACTGAGACATCCATATCAAACAAACCATGGCCGCTAAAAGCAGCCTCAAGATCGACATCTTCGGTAGAAGGCACAGCAGAAGATGCAGCAGCTGGCACAGCAGCAGAAACCACAGTAGAGACAACAGGCGCAGCTGGTACAGCATGGGGTGCTGCCGCCTGATGTGGCTGTGGGTCTCTGAACTCGTCCCCTCCTGCAGGAACATACCCCGGGTTGATAAGATACCCGAACAGTGGAGTATGCCTGGGACGCAGCTCAGGCTTGCTACGAGTACTCGAAGTGCGGCACTGAGCAAAGATACGTTTCGTCACACATTCGACGTATCTAATAGGGCGTCTCTGCGGTAGCGACGGAGCGACATGATTCAGAATCATTTGTATGAACCGAGGATACATGATAAATCGCTCGCGCGCCACAGCCCTCCTCTGACGATCGATCTCGTAAAAGATCAGCTGACTAAAAGAATATCGTCTGTTATAAGTCAGCGCAATCATGGCTGACTGCATTGTCGCGCCCATCCCATCCGTTCCTGCCTTCCTCCCAGACATGCATACAATCAATACATGCATCAGGAAGCGCCATTGATCCAGCAAAAACCCTTTCCTCCTCTGCGTGTCCCCCAACGGTCCTGAATAACCCATCCTCAGGTACGCTCCATCACGAAAAGGAGCTACGAACTCCGTTGGGTCATCCCTTGTTTCTTCCCCAAACTGCAGAGCCAACCGTATATCTTCCGAAGAAAACTGTATGTCATGACCATTTACGGTTGCTCGCATCACCGGAGGCTCAGACCTGCAATCATAGTACACTGTCTGCCAAAAGTCTTCAATGTTAGGCAGTGAAATGGGCAGTGTATTTGTGATCGCATTAAAGACTCTTGATCGCTGGAGAAATGTGATTATCTCCCTGTAGTCTTCTACGCCTCTTGCGTCTGGATCTAAAATGATGTACTGGTTATGGGCCGGAAAGAATTGTCGTTGATCATCACCGTCATCACCACCAGCACCTCCAACAGCGGCCATATCTGCACAAAACAAAACAAGTTAGACAACGTTTAAGCAACTCACAAGTTCGCTTTGTACCACGAGCGAAGTTGTGATTAAACCTGTATAGGCGAACTTAAAGGTGAGGCGAAGTTGGGAACAACTTCGCTTCATCTGTAAATTCGTCTAAAAACTGTTAAGTGAATTGGTATAGGCGAAGTTGAAGATAACTTCGCCTTATCACAACATCGCCTCAGGCGAACATGAGTTCAAGGCGAAGTTACGGATAACTTCGCCACAGGCGAAATTAAGCTTCAGGCGAAGTTGCAGATAACTTCGTCTAAACCATAACTTCGCCTGAATCTGAAACGGCGACTGTTCAGATTCATAAGGTTTAGATCCGATGTTTTCGCAACGATTTGACGATTTAGGAGTGGAGAACAGCATATATTAATGGTTATGAGACGTAAAGGTCGTCCATGAACACGTAATACACGGTTGTAAAACTAGGTTTTGAAGGTTCGACGACCCGAGGTCTCGAACCGGGTAAAACTATAACGAACGAGTAAGTTTGGGATCGATATTGACCGCACATACCGTCAATAAACACTAGAAACTGGAAACAAAGATCGAAATCGAAAAGTAAACAAGATCGCCGGAATAACCGTTTTTGTTTTTGATTATAAGTTCGCCGGAATTATGAAAATAATGCTACTGTTCCAGTTTTAAAGTCCTTATATAGGGCAGATTCTGTTCAGGCGAAGTTACGCTTAACTTCGCCTAGGCGAAGTTAAGCACAACTTCGCCGAATTCAACAACTTCGCCCGTAATTTCAAAATCAACCCTTTAAGTTTGAAGAAACTAGCACTTAACATTAGAAGCTTCCAAAAAGAGTTAAACAAATATGATCATGTCCAAGTAACCAGTTCTACAATAATACCACTACAAAAATAGAAAAACTTATAAAAATTTAACGAAATAAGGGATCAAATTTCAGTCTAGTCAGGGACCACTACGTTTTTAGAAAAGATCCGAACAGGAATCATACTAACTGCGTGACTGTCACTTGGATCCGTGTTTAGCTGTATTATGACATAGAGAAACAGGTTGTAGGCATGTAAATAACTTAAATGGTTTTCATCGTTTCTGTAATACGGATTAAGGTTCAGTTAAGCTCAAAATTTTAAGTGGGCAACAACTCAGAAATAATGATGCCTTCTATCTATTCTCAAAGCGTATTTGGCTATACCCAAGTCATCCCGAATTGACTTCGACCCATAGTGTCTGATTAACTTGTAGAACCCGTTGTCTGCTTCTTACTCCAGAATTAAGAAGTCTGGATTGTTACAATGACTCATAAGTACTGAAAAATATACACATTTTTTTTTTTTTTTTAACGAACATACTTATAGACTTCGGAGTACTAAACTACTGCAAGTCCCGAATCTGGATCACTGCAGTGTCTTGAAATGCTTTCATTACGGGAATCAGAACACTCACGGGCTCGTGTATGACTGGGTAGTCGATTTTCTGCCTATCATTCGGAAAGATATGTATGAAGACATTCAAAACTCTTAAGGAGTTTCTACGTAAAATCGAGTAATTTAAGTTAATATCACATACACTTTTACGCACCATAAAAATTACCATGACATACAATGGCTGTTCTAAAGCCTTTTAAGCTTAATAACTTCACTAGTTAAGCACACACAATCAGTATATATATCATTTTCCAAGGTTGGATCAATTTTCTGTTAGACATAGCACATTTACTTCATACGAAGTAATAGACTTGAAAAGTAATTTCATTTCCCTATAAAATTTTTGATTTCAATCGCCCCGATCACGTCAAAGTCTTCAGGTAAACGGCAATCCTGAGGATCCAATGGATCAACTGGACCGACCACATACAAGTATGTGTCCTTCTTACTAAGAATGACCGACTAATTTTCAGCAACTGAAAGAACACACGTCATAACTGCCCCGGTGACTTTCAGTCTTCCGGTTAATGGCGATTCTCATTCTCTAAGTCGAAACGAGGACCAAAACATATCCGAGGATATGCCCATCAAACTGAGGTAACCGACTAATTTTAAGCAATAATGACACTAAAATTTTTTTTTTTTTTTTTTTTATTTATTTATTTTTTTTATTTTTTATTTTTTATTTTTTAAATACACACAAAGACATGGTTACTCGGGATTGATCATCCCGTTCAGCTCAATTAGGTTTTGAAATCTGGATTTATCAAACGCTTTTGTAAACAAATCAGCAAAGTTTTCCAGTGTATCAACCTTTTCGATCTTGATCAGTTTCTTCTCAGCACAATCCCGTATGAAGTGATGACGAATGTCAATATGCTTAGTTTTACTGTGCTTTACGGGATTGTTAATTACTGAGATGGCGGCAGTGTTATCAATTAAAATAGGAGTGTGTAAGAAATTCAGACCCACGAGTATCGCGAGTAGTCATCAGTTATCACCAAGCAGTAAGAAGTACCGCCTAGACTTTTTACGTTCACTGGACCGAAGAGATCCATATGAAGTAGTTCTAGAGTACCGGCAATAGAATTGACCTTCTTGGTGAGATGGGTTTTCTTGTGTTGTTTTCCCTTCTTGCAGGCTATGCATTTGTCTTCAAAGTTAAAACTTTTTAAGGGAACGCCCATCACAAGCCCATTCTTGACAATGAAGTTCATCTTCCGAAGATGAATATGTCCCATTCTCCTGTGCCACAATTCTGATTCTGATTCGCTTGCTTTTGTCATTAAACAGGATTCTCCGGTGGCCATTTCAGTAGACCTCATGTCCATCACATATGTATTCGTTTCACGTGGAGCTTTCATAACTATCCATTCGTCTGGTATCTGAAAACCAGGCTTCAATACTATTGCTTCATTCTTCGTGAAATGGACTGCGACACACTCAGCAGATTGTGCTTTAACTCCTCCACAAAATTTACATTCTCAAGTGTCATTCTCCCATTCGACACTGTTCCTCTACCAGTAATCCTACCACCGCTCTCACCAGCAAAGCTAACTCTTGCTCCCTGAACAGGTTTTAAATCTTGCAACAAGTGTTTGTTGCCCGTCATGTGCCGGGAACAGCCGCTATCTACAATCCAGAGATTGTTGGCAGCCCTGTTCAACTGTTCCTGCACAATAAAACAAAGAGTTAGAATCTTGGGACCCAAGACCAATTGGTCTTGGATCGATACGTCCCGTACCCTGGCTTTCTCAAGTTAGCATCAGGATAATTTCTGTAAGTCCTGTTAGGAAATCTCCTTGCAGATTGAGGGTAAAGCCTCCCAAACCTTTGTGAATTATAAGTGTTATATCTTGTGGTTTGGTTGTAAAACTGAGGTTTGTTTTTATGAAAACTTGAATTCGTTACATTTTGGCATTTTTTAAAGTTTTCATTTTTAGCAGTAACAAAATGACGCTTATACTCAGTTTTATTTGGCTTCACACCTCTGATTCTCGGCTTCAAAGGGCAATCTGCAACTAGATGTCCTAACTTGTTACATATAAAGCAACATCGACTCTCCATTTTCTTGTCAAATGTTGGTTTGGATGTAGAGGCAGTGTTACCAGCCGTTCGTCTCACATAAGGTGGGACGTACGGATTGAGTGGAGAACTCTTTTTAGAAATTTTATTTTTATCTCCATCGGTGGGTAACCCTACCTTCTCTTTTGTCTGACCAGATTCGGACAACTTATCCGAATCCGATGAGACTGGACTCGAAACAGAAATATTCACACTAGAAACAGGCGAACTAGTTTCGCCACAGCTAACACTTGGTTCTACACTTGTAATCTTGATTGGAGTTGTCTGAGGAACTTCGAAATCAACAGATTTCTGAACACTCGGATTATAAGTATAGTTGTGGTTAAAGGGTGGTGGAACCTCGTGATAACCGATTCCTCCCCTCTTTGCAGAGGTACCTTGATCACTCACGAGATGATCAAGGATTGTCGAGGAATTCCTGAACTGCTCAAGTTTGCGGTTCAATTCCACCACCTTCACCTGGTGGTCAGCAATCTGTTTATCCCGATCAGCAATCAATTTAGTTTTTTCTTCTAAGACTTCATAACTAAGATCAATTATTTCAATTTTCTCAGCAAGTTTAGTTTTTAAGCTTTGAATGTCTTTTTCACATGCTTTTATTTTAATTTTATAACTTGTTTCTCTTGCTTTCGTAAAATGGTGATCTTCTTTAATAGTTTTAAAATCAGCATCTAAACGGACGTACTGATCAGTTATCGTTGTAAGTTGCTCAGACAAATTCTCACAACTAGTACAAATATTCTTAGTACTTACCTCGGAGCGATTATCCTTGTCATCTGCCATGAAAGCGGTTTCTTCTTCAGTAGCTTTCTCATTTCCAACAACCTTCTCACATTCTTCAACTTCAGCCTCAGCTATGTTCGCTTGCTCACCAGATTCATTTGAATGCAGGTTCCAGTTGTACTCACCTGCTTCTCTGGTCAACATGGCATTAATCTCTCTGTTAACTCCAGTGTGTTGTGTAGGTCGACCTTGTCCTCGTTCAACCCTCTCATTTCTACATTCTTTGGCAAAGTGCCCGTATTGCTGACAATTATAGCACCTTACCTTAGATTTGTCGAATCCAGGCCTACCACCAACAAACTTTCTCCCAGTTTTCTTCATGAACCTTTTAACTCGCCTCACAATCATTGCCATTTGCCATTGCAAATCCATCTCCTCCATATCATCAGCATCGATCTGGTCGTAATCCTCATCCAGAACAGCAGGGTCCACAATCTTCCCCTGGATGTAGTTTTCATAGGAAGCAATAAATGATGCATAGACTGCAAACTGCTCTTCAGCAGATTTTACACTCATAGGCATCTTGGAATAATTATTGCTTGAGGCATTTGCAGAGAAACCACTTGTGGATGCTTGAGGCTTTGAAGTACTTGATCCTCCAGCAACGAAACAGACATCACCGTTTGAGTTTACAGAAACGTTTCCTTCATGAGAAGAGTCAGAACCTGACTCCCCTTTTGAGTAATAAGCAGCTGATTCAGGCCTCGAACTTGAGCCTGAGTTAACCTTTGCACCATACATACCAGGGTCTTGTATCTGATCTGTTGGTGTTTCTTTACGAACCATATTAAGCTCATAAGTTCTGAGCTTGTTTACTGCCGTTTCCAAATCATAATTAGGAAAGTCTCTGTCTTCCCTCATAAGAACGGTGTACATTTCCCACTTCGGTGGGAGAGCATCGAGAAGCTTTTCAACGATCTCTTCTTCTCGGTAAGCAATCGAATAATTGCTAAGCTCTGTCATTAGATGATAGTATCTGGTGATAATATCATCCAGTGATTCGTTCTTCAAAAATTTGAAGACGGAGAACTGAGTCTTCAGAAGTTTAATCTTTGATGCACGGATACCCACGTTCCCCTCGAATCTATTTTCAAGAGCATCCCAAAGCTCTCTCGCAGAAGTGTACTTTCTGAAAGTGTGGAGAACCTCTTGAGGAAGTGCCATAGTTATAGCTGCATGGGCCTTGCTCTCGGCCTCATACATTTTCTTTTCTTCGTCCTCCATTTTGCTATACTTCTTAACCACATCACGACCTTCGTATTGCATAGTTGGAGGGATATATCCATCCTGGATGCACACCCACATTTTGGCATCCTGGTATTTAATGTATTGGATGAATCTGTCCTTCCATGCCACGAAGTCAGTTCCTTTCATCAACCTCGGGGCCTTAGTGGCAGACCCCGCTTCTACTTCCATTTTGACTAAATCGGAGATGTTAATTGATGACATCTTTGCGAAAATCTGAAAACCTGAAAATAAAAAATTTTAAACAGCACAGTAGGCGAAGTTAAGAATAACTTCGCTGAAGGTTAACTTCGCTGGAAAAACCCTTATCCAACAAGTCTTGCAACTGAGTGGACAACTCCTGAAGTTCCGCCGGTGCGAGCCGATACGGGGCTCGTTCTATGGGTGCTGCACCGTGTAGGTTCCGGACGGATCGTACACGGGATGTCGCTAACAACGCAGGTGCGGAATCCCTGCGTAGGTAGATACGAGTGCAGAATATGTATTAAGCAATCACACGAACAATGAACGAACACGTTATATTGATAACTCGAACACGTGACACTAGGTCACTATTACAAACACTGACACGTAACACTCGAAGTGAACAACTGAAACGAAACCCTAAAAACCAACTTTCGAAACTGTTCCGCTGAACAGTTTATATACACGACAACTTCGCCATAGGCGAAGTTGTCAATAACTTCGCTGGTTCAACAAGTTCGCCTGAGCGAACTTGTTGACAACTTCGCTTGTTACAAAAACATAAACATAATCATAAACATAATTACATTACAGACTCGATTACAATTGCTAGACTATGAACTACTGACACACATGTACCAACACACCGGGTGTCAACTCGATTTGGAATTCGACTTGACGAATAGGAGGGAGTCCAGGCAAATCCTCCGGGAAAACTTCCGGAAAATCTCGCACAATCGGTATATCTTCAATTCGCTTCTCCTCCGCGGGTTTCTCAACAATCTGCGCCAAAACTGCCGGATGACCCTTTCGCAGGTACTTCTGCGCCTTCATGAGGGTAATGACGCTGGTGGTCATGCCGCTTCTCTCACCTCGAACCGAAATGATCTCATCGGAAGGGATAGTAACGTGAACTATCTTGTCATAACATATAATCTCCGCTCGGTTCTCGGATAACCAGTCCATGCCGACAACGACATCGAAACTACTAAGCGTAAAAGGAATAAGGTCGATATCAAAAATATGACCTAACAGTTTTAACTTACATCCCGCTAGTACATGAGTCGTTACTATAGTCTTACCGTCAGCTAATTCAACAGGAAACTTAGCATCTAACGGAGTTGGAGTTAAGTCTAAGAGTTGACTAAAGGCTTTCGACACAAAACTCCTATCAGCTCCAGTGTCAAACAATACAGAAGCAAAACAATCGTTCATAGGGAACTTACCAGTCACCACGTGGGGATCATTGCGGGCTTGACCCGACCCAATCACAAAAGCTCTTCCCTTGCCATTGCTTCCACCATTACTGCCACTTCCATTACCCCCATTGTTGTCGTTCTGTTTCAGCTTGGGACAATCCTTCCTGAAGTGACCTTCCTGCCCACATTCGTAACATCCCTTCGTCGTCATAGGTGGTTTAGGAGCACTCGTTGCCGCAAGGTCTCCTCTACACTCCTTCGCCTGGTGACCCATCTTTCCGCATCTCTGACACTTGACACGGTTACACGGGCCAACATGATGATAGTTGCACCTATTGCACTTCGGATATTTCCCAGCATATCCGCTCGAACCCTGCCCGCTACCGTTGTTATTGTTGTTGTGACTTTGATTGTTAAAGCTCCGAGTGAATTCGGGCTTACGGTAGTGTTGTTGTGGTGGGAGGTTCGAGGATGAGGATCTGGTGTTGTCAAACTTCCTCTTTCCGCTGCTCGGGTTGCTGTTGCTGTTGTTGTCATTACTCGGGTTGTCACGGGCCTTAGTGGTTGAACCCCTAGGTGGTAACGCACCTTGGGTCACAGCCTGATCCGTCACTTTGTGAGCTAAACGGATCGCTTGTTGAATCGTGGCTGGTCTGGAAGACGTCACCATGCCCTGAATCTGCGGTGCTAACCCATCGATGTACATTTCAATCCTCTTACTCGGCGGATCCACCATCTGCGGACACATCACCGCTAACTCGTGATAACAGGTAGTGTAGGCTTCGATTTCCGAGCCCACCATCTTCAGTGACCAAAATTCTGACTCCAACTTCGACATCTCCTCTCTCGGACAGTACTCCTCTCGCATCATGTTCTTGAACTCCTCCCAGTTCATCGCGTTAGCCAGTTCCAATCCAAGAATTTGCACATCTGCACATCGTCTGGGGACACCTCTGAGTGTGCCTCTGGCTCAGCCGGTTCTTCCTCCGGTTCCTCTTCGGGTTCCTCCTCGGGATCTTCCTCAGGTTCCTCCTCAGGCTCCTCTTCGGGATCTGCCTCAGGCTCGGCCTCAGGCTCTGCCTCAGGTTCGGCTGCGTTCTGAGCAATTTGCATTTGTAAGACATCGCAACGCTCTAAAGCTATCTCTGTTCGGGTCCTTGCCACTTGGAGTTGCTCTAGCAAGTCTATCATCTCGGCTTGCATTTTTCTCATAATCTTCATCTGTTGATCATTAGCCTCTTGCATTTCCTTCATCGCCGCTGCCATGCGGGCAATCTCCTCCTTAGTCTCGGTTCCGTCTTTTAACAGTCCGGAAACGTTCGCTCTCGTATAGCGCATGTAACCCACATCACGCTCCAAACATGAAACAACAGCTGCGAGAACTCGCTCTACAGGTTCGGTTATGGTTGGTAGGGTGTTGGGATAAGCAGGGTGGTTCGGGTGAGGTAACGGGGGAACTTGTTCGCGATAGACCATACGCCTGATCATGTTAGGGTACCAATCCCAGCTAACGTCGTTTTCGTATATGCCTCCGGATAGGCGGTACCTCTTCGGTGCGGGAGCTTCGAGTTCTGGGACTACACGGGGTGGCGATGCGGTGGGTAACTGCGGTTCCTTCCCGTGAGCATGCGTCATCGAATCGGATGATGATGAGGCTAGCGGTGTCGACATTTTTTCAGGTAAGCCGGGTATGTGCGCGCGTATGAGTGAAAGAGGTAAAGAGATAAGATTACAAGACTACACAAACCTATGCAGTGCGTATCATTATAACTAATGGGTCGTCGCGGTTATAGTCTAGTATGCATGCAGCTTCTAGTTCGCTATAACCAATGGCTCTGATACCAATCTGTCACACCCTCAAAATCCACTAACGGAGTTTTACCGTCAGAGGGTGTGAACTAACAGGATCGGAATCATCAGTTATAATCAAACCATAAAAACGTTTAAATGAAAATAAGTGCGGAAGCGTAAAACCATAGAGAACAATGTGACATCACGCAGGACGATTTAAAACCAATGATAACAGTTAAAAGTAAGTTTGCATAGTTAAAAGTTTATCAAGCAACGCATGTTCCTAAACCGCGCGCCCGCCTCGGCTACCTGAGAATAACATACTAAAAGTGTCGACACAAGGTTGGTGAGTTCACAAGTTATATAAAAATAAATCGTTTAGTGTTTGCGTTCAGCGTTTTGCGTTACAGCGTTACAGCGTCACAGCGTTTTGCGTTACAGCGTTTTGCGTTACAGATAGTGTTATGTCAATTATATATCGATAGGTAGCTAGTCTATACAACAAGTATTACTAAGTGTTCGACACCGAAGCTGACTCGTTTATTAAGTGCCTTGTCACCAGGTCATCCAGACCATGGTACGTGTTAGCCAAAATTACACCCGCTCGACTTCCAGTCGAGTTTAGCGTTGGCTGGGGTTTGTCAAACCCATTAGTACTACTCAACAGTGACTCGCTATTCCAAATATTAACCGGTTCGATGTGTAGGACTTCAATTGTTTCGTTGCCACTTAGCCTTTACAAGTGATATATAATTTATAACAAAATCTTAAATGCGTTGTGGAGTATGTTATCTCCCCCAAGTGAAAAGCGTTTGAAAACAGTTTAAATAGGGGAAAGTGAAACTCACTGTTTGCGAAGAATTTCCCAAATTAAATCACCAAGATGCGCGTCACAGAAAAACTCTCTCTAGCGTACTAAAACAACAAAGAGATTTTTCTAAGTGTCGGAATATTATCGAGTCTCTAGACCCGGCACATAATACCTAAGCACATAACATGTTTCGTGTTTCGTTTGTGAATTGTGTGTGACTTTAACCCGTGTATTTGTGACACATTACATGTGTAAGCAATCATATACGTGTCATGTATTCATAAAGTACATCACTATCAATTATTCCCCGTAAGGGCATTTTGGTCGACAAATAACAATTAACTAGCCATTATTCCCCATGAGGGCAATTTGGTCAAATCATGGCAATCAATTAGCAATTATTCCCCGCAAGGGTATTTTGGTCAACAAATAACAATTAACTAGCCAATATCATGTTCCATGCATTTTTACACAACTCAGCAGCTAGTTTCACCGAGACAGAAATCCTACTAGAAAGATTGTACTATTTCACCGATCATAGCATCTCAATTAATTTACCAAAAATCATCACAGAAGCACATATGTCTTAGGTTTCCAGAACACATTTAATTATATTTTTATTCCACATAGTTTTCTCAAAATCATCAAATCATTACAGCAAACTCATAACAGTTAAATTCATGCGCAACAGAATGTTATTTGCAATTCCCGTTAAATGAAAGATCCAATAAATGCAAGACCACTTGGGTTAGGTTCCTAACTCAATAAGTCAACTTCCAGAAGTGGAACCAACCCAATTGGTCTCGTAGTTCATGAGATATAGCATTTACAACACAACTTAACAGCAGGTCTAACAGCTCAGCTTTGCACAACGTTTTTGTAAAATCATAAAAGTAAACTTCTACTTGTCCAAAAATTACAAGTTTATATTCTTTAGAAACTAGACTCAACCTAGTTTACTGTAGAATTAATAATCTCAACCAATTTTCATGTTTACACTTCGTTACACTCACTTAAACATCAAATACACATTCTGTCCAGAAGCTGTTTGCATCCAAACTCAACATAATAACAATCTATGAACTATCATGCATTCATATAACACTCTAGACTCCATAAACACCATCCATGCACATCAATTACCCATTACATACATGATTAGGGTTTTTGTTTGAACTCAAATCATAGACACAACAATCAACATGTAACAACATCAATACTAGTTATCAATCATCATTAATTCAACAACAATCATGTTAACACACACCATACAAGAAATCGGCAGCTTAGGGTTTGTTATTAACCCAACAAACATCAAAATCAAGTAACAAGGATGTATAGGATAATCAATTATACCTTCCTAGCACCTAGTTCTTCAATCAAAGGCTTGATTTCTTGGTGTTATGTGTGTGTGAAGGTGACAGCAGCCAAGAGGGATGGAGGGGGTGGCTGATCGGTTTTGGGAGAAAAAAAATAAGAGTTAGGGTTTATTATAACATAGTATTTATAGAATACTATGTTGCACTTTAGCCCCTCCACTTCTAAGTATTACTTATCTAGCTTAACTAACTTGTTTACATCTTGAGTTAACGTTTATAACCATGTTATCACATAACACATAAGTCTAACACATAATTATCACATAATTACTGTTTTGACGTTTTTCGTTTATTCATCAATCGTTTGCGTCAACTCGTTTGCGTTTCGGTGCAATTCCCGAAAGACTACACCTGTAGTAAGTGTTAAGCGTCATTTAAACCCTAGTTTAAATGTAATGAAGTGTGCGTTATAGATTCAATGATCTTAAGTTTGAATTGACGGAGTTGAGTTAACGGAGTTAACCTGAAATTGACGATTGTAACATTTTAGGGTAACAATTTCCTATATATAGGATAAATATAATTTTAGAACTATTAAATTATTTCAAAACTTGAAAGAGCCCTGAAAACTAACGTTTATTATAAAAATAATTTGTATGTTAAGGATATTTGAGTATTGTTTTATCATTGTTTTTTATATCTGTATATACGATTACAATTTTGAAAATTAGTTTATATATATATATATATATATGTTTTGTTTTACACCTACGTAAATTTATTAGTACGTATATTTTGCACATAAGTAAACTTATGATTAATATATGTAATCAAACCTTAATCAAAATTTTTATATAAAATATAATAAAGCTAATCTTAAATAATGTTAATATATAAAAAAATTTTAAAAATGTTTTGTTGTGTAGAGTTCTTCTGAGTTTTTAAATTTTTTAGAGCACTTAAAAGATACCAACCATATATATATATATATATATATATATATATATATATATATATATATATATATATAGGGTAAGGATCCTAAGAGAACCCTTTGCAAATTGAGAAATTTGAGAACCATTTTTAACCACTAAAAACACTTTTAAAAAAATATTTAAAAAATCATAAAACAAAAAATAACAAAAATTTAAAAAAGTAAAAAAACCAAAATTCTTATATTTCATTCCGGTTTCATTAAAAAAATAAAAAAAAAACGTAGTATTATACACATATGTACAGTATCATTTATCTTAAATTATACACATGTGTATAAAAAAATCATGTAAATGTACATATATGTATATATTAAACATATGTGTATATAATTTGGCTAAACCGAGTTTTTTTAATGAAACCGAGATGTTAAAATAAGAATTTTGGTTTTTTTTACTTTTCATTTTTGTGTTTTTTTTATTTTATGATTTTTTTTATTTTTGGGTTTTTTGTGGTCCAAAATGGTTCTCATGGTTCTCAATTTCAAAAAAGTTCTCTCATGATCCTGATTATATATATATATATATATATATATATATATATATATATATATATATATATATATATATATATCTCCCTTTGTGTTTATTGTTCTTTATAATAATATCAATTATCATTATAAAATATATTTAAAGAATTATGATATAACGCTTTTATAAAAACGATAAACCATTTGTATATATTTATCTTATCATATGCCTCACACCCGATAAAAAGATCATTTAAATATTTTTTAATAAGTTCGAAAGCATAAAATTAATATCACATGAGAAAAGAATCAACTTGTTGATCAAACCGTATGTTGTTTAATTTGTTTTATTAATGAAAAACAAATGTCTTTCTTTTTTAAAGTAAGTTATCTCTACAAATCATTTTAAAAGAAAAACACACTTTAAAAGTATTAAAACACTTGTAGAAAAAATATGTTTTCATTCCTTTTAATTTTATAAAAAAAATTTACATAAACAATTTATTTGTTATTTAAAAAAAATTGTTCTATAATATTAAAAAAAGATTAAAAAGAAGGAAAAAAAACTCTATAAATAATAAAAAAACTTTTTCAATTAATAATGATAATAAAATATGAAAAATAACAAAGAATAAACATAAATGTTTAAATTGTATTAATATGAAATATGGGGGAGTGAGTATGTTTAGTAAAAATGAAAAGGAGAGGGTATGTTTAGCAACACCTTTACCAAAATATCATCACACATTTTTCTTGTTCGGTCACTTCGTACGTGGAATGATAATTGTGTGTCTACACATTGAGCTTATTATGTGTTATTATACAACTTATAATACTACAATGAAATTAGTTATAAAGGATGCCTAATGAATATACAACGGGGATAATTAAAAAACGTAATAAATCAAATTGTATACCCTGATTTAGGGCTGTCACTTTTACCCGAAACCTGAAACCCAACCCGAAAAAACCCGTACCCGTACCCGAACTAACCCGACTCGAAGAACCCGAACCCGAGAAAAGCCTAACCCGAATCGAAGTAATTCGGGTTGGTTCTCGGGTTTGGTTTAGAAGATTTGGGTCAACCCGAAAAACTCGAATAAACTTTTAGTTTTGAAATTAAATATATTTTTATGTATAATAGGCTATATTTTAGTCACTAAAATTATCAGAATCTGTCTTTAATCGACTGTTGTAATTCTAACTATTATGGATCGATTGCTTATTAATAATTTATGAATTCCGTTTATTATTATTAGCAACCATAATCGAACAACCTAATCACGCCCGATTGAATACGATTATAGTCCGAGTTAGTTTTACTCTTCTTTTGAATTGTTTTATCAAGTTAGGTTAATTTATTATTTGATTATATGTGCTATAAGCAAAGAAGAATATTTTGTTTTAATTTTAGCATTTTAGTTTTTAAAAAACTTTTTTGGTTTTGTGTTTTTTTCTACGATACACAAAACCCGATTAACCCAACCCGAAAAAACCCAAACCCGAATTACCCGAACCCGAAAAACCCGTGAGAGTTTGGGTCGGGTTTCGGGTCAAGATTTAAAACTTTGAAACCCGAATAAACCGACCTGAAAAACCCGAAACCCGAAAAAACAAACCCGAAGAACACCCCTATCCTGATTATAACAGTGATAATTACAATAAAACTTAACTAATATATGGAAATCGGACGTTGTTCATAATTTCCGTTGGTTACTTCATTTAATTTTTGATTTTTCTACTAAACACATATCCTTTATTTCCATTATAAAGCGTTAGAATAGTTGTTTATATGCTAAAACTTTCATTCTCAACCCTTTACTTCGTTAAGTTATGTTCATAAGCCTAATCATGGGGCCAACATACTTGCATGTACAAGACTATATATTCTTATTCTGAGCACATTCAAACGCGATGGTTCAAGAAGACGAAGCCTCCTAATGACCAGAGGTTCCAATGGAGAAGGAGCGGATCATCCGTAGTAAGTATCTTTGCGGTTTCCATTGTTGATGGAAGTTTTATAGAAACTAATCATCGATTGCAACTGATTATCATACTAACCTTAAAAAACCGTAACTGATCAATAGAAACTCACGAGTAGTAACTGATCAGCAACAGCTGCAAGTGGTAGTAACCGGATCAGCAACAACTTGAGCGATCGACACTAATAGTAACAGAGTTATTATTGACCCATGCATGGGCAATCAGCAATAATTAATTGGCCTATCTTTTTCTTCTTGTATCTCTCCAAAATTCGGTGAAAACTCCCCATTTCAACCCATGTTTCATGAAACTGTCAATATTGGTCGAGGTTTACGTTTTTGTTTAGCAAATTTAGCCAAATAAATTATCATTATTGGGTGTATTTAACTGAATAATTTCTTTTATGTTTTGCCCAGTTGACCGAATATAATACTTCAACAGTAATGTAAACATTCTTTTTCTTTTTAAAAGAAAATTTTTAATTGTGTCACGTACGGGGGTTGTGTTTCTTTTTCGTGTCTAATATTCATATTTTTTTGCATTTTAATTTTATTTATTATAAAAAAATTAATAATATACATAAAGTTTGATGATAAAATATGATAAAGTTAAAATACAAAGGAAAACAAAAATGAGAAGGGTGAGAAAAAATCTAATCCATTAATCTTAAATTTGAATTGTTGAGATTAATTTAATAAATAAAAACTAATGGGAAGGGCATGAAAGATAATAACCCATATTTGTTGATTTTATCTCTCCACATGCAAGACACATGTTAATTCCTTCATCTTTTTAAAACGTTCAAAACATTTTCATACGACATTTTTAAAAAGAAAAATCACCATAATAACAAGCGTTTTTTTACCTTTAATATGAGTATCATATTGTTATACAATAATAAAAAAATAATTGGTTTTTTTAATTGTGTTTTTTTTTGTTGTTCATTATGTCTTTTAATTGAGTTTTCATATGCATTATATTATAGATTTTTGATCATTGTAGTTTTCAATTGTTACTCATATTAAACACAAAAATTAAAACAAAGATTACGTCTTTGTATCATTTTGTTCGTCAATATGTTTTAATTATTGTGTAATACGTTCATTGTCTTTTATTCGGATTGACATATGACATTTACTTAATTTGAGAAAAATAGTATTACATTCATTTTATATTATGTTCAAGTCATTGTGTAATATGTTATTTCCATTGTGTTTTACGTTTCAAGTCATTTTGTTATATGTATTCATCAGTGTGTGTTACGTTTTAGGTCATTGTGTTATACATATTCACCATTGTGTTTTACGTTTCAAGTTATTGTGTAACATGTATTCATCGTTATGTTTTATGTATTAGATAATTTGTTGTTATTTTATCATTATTATTACACAACTGTGTTATTAATATTTAAATAAAACATAATGATGAGTTGAAAGACACAATGACGAAAAAACACAATGACGAAAAAAGACATAATGACGTGCGAATAGACACAATGGCTTAGTTTTTGGTTTAAATTTTATATATCAAAATAATACTCATATTAAAGATAAAAAAACGCTTGTTATTATGATGAATTTTTTTTTTTGAAAAAAATATCATACGAAAAAATTATAGACGTTCTAAAATGATGGGGGTATTAACATGTAACTTGCATGTGGAGAGCAAAAATATGTACTACTACATTTATACCATTTTTCTTTTGGTCACCATTTGACACATGCCAACTATTTTTGGCTTCTCACACTTCTAATTTTTGTTAGCCTTTGTATTATAACTTGACCCTATTATATATATATATATATATAGCCCTTGTCTATTCAAACACACTTTTTGCTATTCGTACACTATTTTTACATATAATTTCTCTTTTACCGACACCCTCTCTAAAACCCTGCTGGGTGTATAAATAGCAGCTCCCTATAGTAAACCACTTCTAGATGTTAATAGAGATACAGCTATTCGAAGCCAAACAGGAAAAGTAAAAAAGCCTCGGACATCTACGATATGTATAGGGAAAAGTTAACGTACAAATGAAATTAACGTGCTAAACGTGAGAATCAAGTAGAGTAATTATAAATACAAGTAGAGTAATTATGTAATTACATCATAGATTACTTATGTAATTACTCTATGATATAATTATATAAAAACTCTACTTATATATATAATTACTTTACTTGATTCTCACGTTTAGCATTCTAATTTCATTTGTATTTGATTCAAACTATATATATATATATATATATATATATATATATATATGGGTGGGTTATAAAAAAAAATAGTTTTCTAGGAAGAATAAGAATAAATCTAAGCCCTGGATCTAGGATCTATTGGTTGAGATTGGTAGTTTTCAAAATAGCAAATAGTTTCATAGGATCAAGGATTTATGCTACATAGTTTCCTAACTCTAAATTTTATGTCCTTCTTACTCTTCCTACAAAACTATGTATTTTTATTTTAACATTTTTATATGTATATATATATATATATATCGTAGATGTCCGAGGCTTTTTACTTTTCCTGTTTGGCTTAGAATAGCCATCTCTCTGTTAACATCTAGAAGTGGTTTACTAGACTCCTGACTCAATAGGGAACTTCAAACCTAGAAGTAAACTAGTTCCATTGTGAGCTTTTAGAACAAGTGATGGCTTCTAGCGTACCAACTCCCTTCATGTTCCACTAAAATTGGAAGCCTTTCAAGTGGTGCAGCATCTGTAGTTTTCTCAAAACCCAAATAAACATTTCCTCTTGATTCTTGAAGCTTTTGTGACGCCTTATACTTTTGAATGCAATGAATAACAGTGGGATTTGGTGTAAGATTTGGTGTTTCATACCAATAAGATTGTTTGTTTTGTGTATTAGGAGCTCACGGATAATTTTCAATTGTGAGAGTAAAAACGTATAGGGTAGGAAGCATCCATCTTAGGATTAGAGCTTTCACATCATTTTCAAAATTTATTTTTATCTCCGAATAAGACTTTTTAAATTTTGCATCTCCGATAAGTTCAATATCTTCGTCTCTATTAATTTTATAAATAGTAATACTAACTATATATATTATAAATAGTAATACTCTTATATATATATATGGTCAAATTATTCTACAAATGGTAACAAAAATGAGAAGTCATAAATAATTGGCATGTGTCAAGTGGGGACCAAAAGAAAAAGGGTATAGAGGTAATTGTACACTTTTTCTCACTCCACATGCAAGGCACATGTTAATATCCCCAACATTTTATGAACGTTTTTTTCGTATGATATTTTTTTAAAAAAAAATATCATCATAATAACAAGCGTTTTTTTTATCTTTAATATGAGTATGATTTTTGTTATATTAAATTTAAAACAAAAATCACGTCATTGTGTCTTTCCGTACACCATTGTGTCTTTTCGCTTATCATTTTGTCTTTTTTCGTCATTGTGTCTTTTTCGCTTATCCTTATGTCTTTTTTCGTCATTTTGTCTTTTCGCACATCATTGTGTCTTTTCGCACACCATTGTGTCTTTTTCACTTATCATTGTGTCTTTTTTCGTCATTGTGTCTTTTCGCACACCATTGTGTCTTTTCGCTTATCATTGTGTCTTTTTTCGTCATTGTGTCTTTTCGCACACCATTGTGTCATTTCGTTTATCATTGTGTCTTTTTCGTCATTGTGTCTTTTCGCACCATTGTGTCTTTTTATCTAATACATAAAACACAATGCTTAATACATGTTACACAATAACTTGAAACGTAAAACACAATGGTGAATACGTATAACACAATGACCTAAAACGTAAGACACAATGGTGAATACGTAAAACACAATGACTTAAAACGTAAAACACAATGGAAACAATATATTACACAATGACACAATGAACAACAAAAAAAACACAATTAAAAAACACATTAATTTTTTTTTATTTTTATATAAAAATATGATACTTATATTAAAGATAAAAAAACGCTTATAATTATGGTGAAATTTTTTTTAAAAAAAATAATGTCGTATGAAAAAGTTATAGACATTTTAAAATGATAGGGGAATTAACACGTGCCTTGCATGTGGAGAGATAAAGTCAACAAAGATGTGTTATTACCTTAATGCCCTTTTCATCAATTTTTATTTATTAAATTAATCTCAGCCATTCAAATATAAGTTCAATGGACTAGATTCCTTCTCAACATTCTAATTTTTGTTGTCATTTATATTTTAACTTTACCCTATATATATATAAATATATATATATATATATATTATAATAAATGACTACCCATTTTTGACACTTGTCAATCTCATAGCTCTATTTCTCATTTTTTCAACATTTCAATATTGATCCTTATATTTTAAGTAATTTCAATATATAAATTGAAGTTTATTTTTTCTTGAATGTAAATCATATTCGATTCATTCATTAACATTAATGGTGAAAGATAATAAAATAAAGAAATATCAAAATTGAAGTTGCGGACATATTAGAATAAAATTTTAAAATCATAGGTAATTAAAATCAAGGTAAACTATAACTTGTTTTTAAACTGGGATTTAAGCAGCAATGCATAATTTTTTATATAAGATTGGTTTCAAATTTGGATTTAAAATTTTCTCATATGTATATGAACTCAGGAAAATGTGTATTTTCTTAATTTTCTCCAACCATTTTATATAAATATTGCAAACATGGTGAATGCATTTTATATATATCTCGGTGTTTAGCATTGAATCATTGAAGTTGAATTTTATAATTATAATCCATATGAATAACGATTTACTACATTAACTATATATCATTTATTTATATGACTTTTTTGTGCAGTATAAAAGGTTAGCAACAAAAAGATCAATATTTAGTTTTTAATATTTTCTTTCATAACTCAAGACAAAATGCTCTAGAAACATATATTTTATGACTTGATTTATTTTTTATACATTCAAATATATTAAATTTAATATGCCTTATAAAACAAATTACTTAATTAAAAACATTCAAATTTTTAAACAAAAAAATATGTTTCAATCCCTTTCCACTATTTTCGATTTCCAAAAATCATTTACGATATGAAAACCTAGAATATCGTTTTCATTAGTTATTCATTCAAATTATTTCAATATAATATTACTTGGCAATTTTATTTTTAGACAAATACAATGATTTGAGGTTATGTTAGTGTTACCTGTTGGATAGTACATAATTAAAGTGTCTATTATAGTTTATATTCAAAATAATAAAGTTATACACATTTTTTTTAAAAAAGAATTTACTGTTATTTGAACATAACTTTAAGGTTAGTATGCCATTGTCATTTTCCATTCATATGGAATTAAACAAATCATTTTATTATATTTAAATTTTGGGTTTTATATGTTTCTTGATTATACAATTGTTAATTTTAATATATAAAATTAATTAAAATTTGTCATATTCAGAATATTAATAACAACACATAATTTATTATGATCAATCAATTTCAGATTCTAAAGATTTTAAGGATGATTATATCATCAAAGTTCAGGTAATATGTTTTTTGAGATAATCATGTTTTTTTTTTGTTGATAAACATGAGCAAATGATCTCAAATGACATCATATATATTAACTGTTCAAAATGTATGCTATTTTATGTGTATGAATATTTTTTTGTTAGTTTTATGGATATATATTATAATTTATCTATGGTGTACTTGAATAACCTTATTTGTCACACAGATAACTATACATGGCTATATCAAGAGTTATAAGCAAACATATATGTTACCATATAAAGAGTTATTACAAGCAGACATAGACTAAAGATTTTGATTTTTGATAAACAATGCATACCAATTGTAAGGCCCCGTTACCGGTGCCCTACTTTGAACGTTGGATTTACTCATAAACACAGTTCGTAATATCAGAGTTAATAAAAACATTCGCGGAATATCAAAACATTCAAACCATCCTTTCTTGTCTTAACATGCATTCAAATTATTTAAACATAAAACATTGTCTTTAAAATAACATAACATTTCTTGAGATGCCAGTTTCTTCAAGTTCATGCCATGTGCTTCCTCTTATGCAAGCTGCCTCAATCTACTCACCTGCGTGCATAGTAAAAGTCACCTACGCTGAGTGAGTTCTAGTTAATCATACAACATACAATCTGTTCTCATACTTGCACACGTGCCCGAAGGGGTGTACGTTAATCATATTTACTCTTCATATATAACTATCCATCCTATTTAAAGAGCCTTCCGCCCTATAACCTCACAGATATTATAAGGGTTTGGTCCCTAACATCACAGATATTATAAAGGGTCTGGTCCCCAACATCACAGATATTATTAGGGTCTGGTCCCTACCATCACAGATATTATTAGGGTCTGATCCCTACCATCACAGATATTATTAGGGTCTGGTCCCTTTGTTTCATGTAACTGTACCATCCCTGTTCTTACATTGTGACAATCGTCAATTTCAGGTTAACTCCGTTAACTCAACTCCGTCAATTCAAACTTAAAGATCATTGAATCTATAACGCACACTTCATTACATTTAAACTAGGGTTTAAATGACGCTTAACACTTACTGCATTTGTAGTCTTTCGGGATTTGCACCGAAACGCAAACGAGTTGACGCAAACGGTTGATGAATAAACGAAAAACGTCAACATAATAATTATGTGATAATTATGTGTTAACATATGTGTTACTTGATTATATTATGTGTAATGCTAGACAAGAAACAAGAACTAAGTTAGTTGAGTTAGAGAAACAACAATTGAAAGTGGAGGGACTTGAGTGTAACTTGTTATGTTTATAAATATATCCTTAATAACTTAACCCTAACTATTATTATTATTCTCCCAAGTCCCGATCGGAACCTCTAACCCCAAACCCTTGGCTGCCGTCGACTTTACACACACATACAACCCCCAATTCAAGCTTTTGATTGAAGAACTAGGTGCTAGGAATGTATAATTGATCATCCTTTACATCCTTATTGCTTGATTTTGATGTTTAATGGGTTAATTGAAAACCCTAGCTTGACCGATTTCATGTATGTATAGTTAATATGATTTGTTGTTGATTGGATAACGATTTGATAACTAGATTGAATGTTGTTGCATGTTAATTGTTGTGTCTATGATTGGAGTTCAGACAAAAACCCTAATCATGTATGTAATGGGTAATTGATGTGCATGGATGGTGTTTATGGAGTTTAGAGTGTTATATGAATGCATGATAGTTCATAGGTTGTTAATATATTGAGTTTGGATGCAAACAGTTTCTGGACAGAATGTGTATTTGATGTTTAAGTGACTGTAACGAAGTGTAAATGTGAAAATTGGTTGGGATTATTGGTACTACAGTAAACTAGGTTGAGTCTAGTTTCTATAGAGTATAAATTTGTTTGGACAAGTAAAGGTTAACTTTTATGATTTTACAAAAACGTTGTGCAAAGCTGAGCTGTTAGACCTGCTGTTAGGTTGTTTTGTAAATGTTATATCTCATGAACTACGAGACCAATTGGGTTGGTTCCACTTCTGGAAGTTGACTCATTGAGTTAGGAACCTAACCCAAGTGGTCTTGCATTTATTGGATTTTTCGTTTAACGGGAATTGCAAATAACAATCTGTTGCGCATGAATTTGACTGTTATGAGTTTGCTGTAATGATTTGATGATTGTGAGAAAACTATGTGGAATAAAAATATAATAAAATATGTTCTGGAAACCTAAGACATATATTCTTCTGTGATGATTTTTGTTAAATTAATTGAGATGCTATGATCGGTGAAATAGTACAATCTTTCTAGTAGGATTTCTATCTCGGTGAAACTAGCTGCTGAGTTGTGTGAAAATGCATGAAACATGATACTTGCTATATAATTGTTATGTTTTGACCAAAATACCCTTGCGGGGAATAACTGCTAATTGATTGTTATAATTTGACCAAATTGCTCTTATGGGGAATAGTTGCTAGTTAATTGTTATGTGTTGACCAAATTGCCCTTACGGGAAGTAATTGCTAGTGATGTACTTTATGAATACGTGACACGTAAATGATTGCTTACACATGTAACGTATCACAAATACATTGTTAAAGTCACACACGATTCACAAACGAAACACGAAACATGTTATGTGCATAGGTATTATATGCCGGGTCTAGAGACTCGATAATATTCCGACACTTAGAAAAAAATTTCTTTGTTGTTTTAGAACGCTAGAGAGAGTTTTTCTGTGACGCGCATCTTGGTGATTTAATTTGGGAAATTCTTCGCAAACAGTGAGTTTCACTTTCCCCTCTTTAAACTGTTTTCAAACGCTTTTCACTTGGGGGAGATAACATACTCCACAACGCATTTAAGATTTTGTTATAAATTACATATCACTTGTAAAGGCTAAGTGGCAAACGAAACATTTGAAGTCCTACACATCGAACCGGTTAATATTTAGAATAGCGAGTCACTGTTGAGTAGTACTACTGGGTTTGACAAACCCCACCCAACGCTAAACTCGACTGGAGGTCGAGCGGGTGTAATTTTGGCTAACACGTACCATGGTCTGGAGGACCTGGTGACAAGGCACTTAATAAACGAGTCAGCTTCGGTGTCGAACACTTAGTAATACTTGCTTTATAGGCTAGCTACCTATAGATATGTAATTGACGTAACACTATCTGTAACGCAAAACGCTATAACGCAAAACGCTGTAACGCAAAACGCTGAACGCAAACGCTAAACATTTATTTTTACATAACTTGTGAACTCACCAACCTTGTGTTGACACTTTTAGTATGTTATTCTCAGGTAGCCGAGGCGGACGCGCGGTTTAGGACATGCATTGCTTGAAAACGCTTTTATTATGCAAACTTATTTTTAACGGTTATCATTGGTTTTAAGTCGTCCTGCGTGACGCAACTTTAGATTAAAGGTTTTTACGCTTCCGCATTTAATTACTCGTAAACGTTTTCATGGTTTTGAAACTTTATTTTATGGTTTGATTATAACTGATGATTCCGATCCTGTTAGTTCACACCCTCTGACGGTAAAACTCCGTTAGTGGATTTTGAGGGTGTGACATACATACTTTCTTTGACAATACGTGTAATTTTCGAACAACGTTCAGATACCATCAACATATCATACATACATTATGCATACATCATATGTATTCATACATACATCATATCTTACATTACACATATCAATCATATCTTTAACTACCACCTGACGGTACATGTAATATCCGAAGATCGTTCACACACCGTCAAGCAATCATCATACATAAATCATACAAGGCATACACTTACCACTTAAGGTAAGTGCATTAACTATCACATCGAGTATGCACACAGCCCCGAAAACATAACAAGGAAGTGGGGCTAGAAACTCACCTGAACTCGATTACGTTCACCGTTAACAGTTATTCCCTTATTTAGCGGTGCATGACTAACTGTATAACAAGTACACGTATCAATTAACTATCACTACCCATATAACGTTTCTAGTCTAATTATAACCCTCAACGAATGGGGGTCCGGGGGCAGCGCCCCTGGCAGCGGGGTCTAGGGGCGGCAGCCCCTAGCAGGGTCCAAGGGGCAGAGCCCCTGGCTGGGGTCGAGCTTAAAAGACGAAATTTATTTTATTATTATTATAATTAAAAGTTATCTAAACCGATAATGACCCACTATAAAATAGACGAAATTTATTTTATTATTATAACCAAAAGTAGGATGTTACAAGTCTTCCCTCCTTAAAGAGGTTTCGTCCCCGAAACCTAACTGTTACATAAACAAATTTGGGTAAAACTTGCGCATCTCGTACTTAGCTTCCCAAGTAGCATCTGATCCCTTGCGATGTCTCCATATCACTCTCACTAATGGAATGACTTTACGACGAAGCTGCTTTTCCTTGCGGTCCACTATCTCGATTGGTTGCTCAATGTAGTTCAACTATTCATCAACCTCAATGTCCATTAATGGAACGTGCGACGTGCCATCAGCCAGATATTTTCTCAGATGAGAAACATGGAAGGTTGAGTGAATTCCTTCTAATTCTCCTGGCAAATCTAACTTGTAAGCCACTTCACCTACTCGATCTAAAATCTTGAACGGTCTAATGTACCTCGGACTCAACTTTCCCCTCTTCCTAAAACGAATAATTCCTTTCCAAGGCGAGACCTTGAGCATCACATTGTCACCAACGTTAAACTCAATCGGTCGTCGCCGCTTATCAGCATACGAATTCTGTCTGTCTTGAGCAGCTTTCATTCTTGTTTTGATCTGATAGAACCTTGAGGAGGTTTCTTGCACAACTTCTAGGCTTCCCATCTCCTTCTGACCAATCTCTCCCCAGCATACTGGAGTTCTACAGCGTCTTCCATACAACATCTCGAACGGTGGTATACCAATACTTGAATGGTAGCTGTTGTTATAAGAGAACTCTGCCAGATGCAGATGATCGTCCCAACTCCCTCCAAAGTCTAAAACACAAGCACGTAGCTTATCCTCAAGGGTTTGGATCTTCCTTTCAGACTGTCCATCTGTTTGAGGATGATACGTCGTACTGATGTTCAATCTTGTTCCCATAGCTTCATGGAACTTCTTCCAAAACCTCGAAGTAAACCGAGTATCTCTATCAGACACGATTGATAACGGCACTCCATGCTTAGATACAACCTCTTTAATGAACAAGCTTGTTAACGTCTCTAACGAGATAGCCTCTCGTATAGGCAGAAAGTGAGCACTCTTGGTCAAATGGTCCACAATCACCCAGATGGTATCATGATGCTTAGCTGTACGAGGTAGCTTAGTTATGAAATCCATGGTGATGTGTTCCCATATCCACTCTGGTATCTCTAGCGGTTGCATCTTCCCATAAGGCTTCTGGTGCTCTGCATTGACTTGTAAACAAGTTAAGCACTTACTAACATAATCTACTACATCGTTCTTCATTCCCGGCCACCAATAATCTCGTTTCAAATCTTGGTACATCTTAGTAGTTCCTGGATGAATCGAATACCTTGACTTATGAGATTCATCTAAGATTCGACCTCTGAGACCCCAATGGCGTGGAATCCACATACGGACAAACCTAGTCTTAACACCATGCGTGTTTTCCATCAACTCGTCTTGCTGACCAAAAATCCTTTATTTCTTTACTAGCCCTTCATCCACCAGCACTTCAGACTGCACCTTGATGATTTCTTCAAATAAGCTTGAGTTCATAATTAGCTGATATGACTTTACTGTTGCAATGACTTCCTCATTCTTACGGCTTAGCGCATCAGCGACCACGTTAGCTTTACCAGGGTAGTACTTAATATCGCAGTTGTAATCCTTTATCAATTCTAACCATCTTCTATGCCTCATGTTCAATTCCTTATGCTCGAAGAAGTACTTTAAACTCTTATGATCTGTGTAAATGGTACACTTAGTACCATACTGATAGTGTCTCCATATCTTGAGAGCATGCACTACTTCTTCTAGCTCCAAATCATGCGTCAGATAAGTACTCTCATGGACTTTCAACTGTCTAGACGCGTAAGCTATCACCTTTCCTCGTTGCATCAACACACAACCTAACCCACGATGCGAAGCGTCAGTACAAACAACCAAATCCTCGTCACCATCGGGTAAAGCAAGGATTGGAGCTTGCGGAGTCTATTCTTTAACTCCTGAAAAGCCTCTTCTTGAAACTTACCCCAACTGAATACTATCGACTTTCAGGTCATACCGGTCAACGGTGTGGCTATCTTAGAGAAACCTTCGATGAATCTTCTATAGTAGCCAGTTAACCCTAGGAAGCTTCGTATATCAGTTGGATTTTGTGGAGTCTTCCAATTCGTTATCGCCTCAATCTTAGCTGGGTCTACGGTAATCCCTTCAGGATTTATCACGTGACCTAAGAATTGCACTTTTCGTAACCAGAACGCACATTTTGAAAACTTAGCATACGACTTCTCTTTCTTCAGAGTCTCCAATACCTCTCTCAGATCCTCAGCATGATCAGACTCGCATCTAGAATAAATCAATATATCATCGATGAAGACGATAACTGACTTATCCAACATCGGCCGACACACCCTATTCATCATGTCCATAAATGCTGTGGGAGCATTCGTTAGACCGAATGACATTACGAGGAACTCGTAGTGTCCATACCGTGTCCGAAACACTGTTTTAGGGATGTCTGCCTCTTTCACTTTCAACTGATGATAGCCTGATCTGAGATCTATTCGTGAGAACCAACTTGACCCTTGTAGTTGGTCAAGCAGATCATCAATCCTGGGCAAAGGATATCTATTCTTCACCGTAAGCTTGTTCAACTCACGATAGTCTATGCACATTCTCATACTTTCATCTTTCTTCTTCACGAACAACACTGGCGCGCCCCAAGGGAAACATTTGGTCTTATGAAACCTTTATCGAGGAGTTCCTGCAGTTGGGACATAATTTTCTTTCATCTCAGACAGCGCTAGACGGTAAGGTGCTTTCGCGACGGGCTGGGCTCCTGGTATTAAATCTATCTGGAATTCTATCTCACGTTCCGGTGGCAACCCCGGAAGATCCTTAGGGAATACTTCTGGGTAGTCGCACACGATAGGAACATCTTTCATTTCTTTCGTCTCGGCCGTAGCGTCGACAACATACGCCAGGTAGGCACCACACCCTCGTCGTAACAACCCTTCGGCCTTTATCATCGAAATGACTTTAAGCCCTGAACTTTCCTTATCGCCATAAACCGTCACCGCATTACCATCCAATGACTTTAGCTTTATTATCCTACTCTTACACACTATCCGAGCTTCATATTCGGACAACCAATCCATTCCCAAAACTACATCGAACCCTCCTAAGGTCATAACATACAAAGTAACAAGGAACTGATGTCCCTCTAATTCTATCTTACAATTCTTAACCATTTTCATTACTTTCACCGAGGTGTCACTAGCGGTTTCTACTATGAAGGTTTCAGACACTCGGCAACATTTCATTTTAGCTAATTTACTAAATGTCGTAGCTACAAAACTTATATTCGCACCCGAATCAAACAATACTGAAGCAGAAATACCGTTTACTAAGAATGTACCAGTCACAACATCAGGAATCTGCCTAGCTTGTTCCTGGGTCAGCATGTAGGCTCTAGTCCTCGGCCTCTCTTGATCAGCATCCTTCTTCCCACTACCTCCAGCATCACCATCAGTGCACTCCCTTGCCATATGGCCTGTCTTGCCACATTTGTAACATGTTGGCTTCGCACTGCACTCATTGGCATAATGCCCTACCTTCCCTCACTTATAACACGCATTAGACCCCATCCTGCATTCCCCACCATGAGCCTTTCCACATTTGTGACAAACATCAGAACTTTTACCCCACTTACACTCACTACCATGCATATTTCCGCAGGTCTTACACGACCTCTTTTCCCAAACTCTTAGCTGCTTGTTCTTGGGGTTCCATAACTGAGTACCAGGTGTTTGGCAGGAGCGACCCACTTCTTCTCTTTCATAACCACCTCATCTGTCAAGTCCTCATAAATCGTTTCTGCGAGTCCCACAACAGAATCCAAAATACTTGGTCTACCAGCCTTGACCAAGACGTGAACATTCTGCGGCAGTCCCCTAAGGTAAAATTTGATCTGCTTGGCCTCAGTGTCCACCATATCTGGCACCAACCTTGACAGACGGTTGAATTCAGTGAGGTATTCGCGGTTCGTTATCTTACCCGCCTTCAGACTCAAGAACTTCATCTCAACCTTCTCTACCTCTGCATCAGCACAAAATCGTTTCATCACTAACTCTTTCAGATCGTCCCATCTCAAGGCATTGATCTCTTCTCGAATTTTCCTCTGCTCGACTGTCTCCCACCAGTACATCGCCTCCTCACCGAATGACTAGGTAGCATACCCCATAGCTTGGTCTGGACGGCATTCGATAATTCGGATAATTTTGTCCATCGCGGTTATCCATTGGAGAGTAGCGATTGCGTCTCCTAAGCCAGTTAGCTTTGGTGGATCACAGCCTTTGAAAGACTTATAGTTGCATCCACCACGGCCCCTTTTCCTATCATCAACCTTTACCGACTTAACCACACATGATTCCTCCTTCTCCTCCTCACCATCCTTCTTACTCTTTTCCCCCGACTTCTCAGCAGACTTTTCAGGGTTCCATTTCTTCGCAGCAGCTGCTACCGCCTGAGCAATGGCAGCTTGAACGACAGGGTCAAGTTGATACTCTTCGTTGTTACTCGGATTTCCACCGGCTGCACTTCCTTCACCTTCATTGTTAGTGGCTGCCTCTACTGAAGGTTCTCGGGCAACAGGTGGCCTACCACGACGTCCTGTACGCTCTTCTTTTCCAGCAGCTTTCTTAGCTCCAACCATTCGTATTCTATAAGGAAACACAAAAGTCATCACTTAAGGAACCATTTAGCACAAGGATAGTAAGGCTAACAGGTAATAAAAGTGGCCAACTGTGATTAGCTGCTCACATTACCTTCCGTGTCCTATACACTTTCTCTTATGAGTCTATTTGTGCTAATTCTACTTTTAACAGTTAGACAATCAAGCAGTTCATATCATCACATACTCCTATCCCTAGAAATTAAGCTAGCATTCATACATTCTTTATTTAGCAATTACTCAAACATCCATTCATCATTCTACCTTACATGTGAATTAAATCACATACTTTACCTTACTTAGCTTGCTTGAGTGACACATGGCATTCTCGTACTGACATCTTCTTTCTTTTCTTACTTTAATCCCATTCTCTGTTCGAGTCTAAGCATGTAGATGGTTAAATCTCACGAACTTTGCTCTGATACCAACTTGTAAGGCCCCGTTACCGGTGCCCTACTTTGGACGTTGGATTTACTAATAAACACAGTTCATAATATCAGAGTTAGTAAAAACATTCATGGAATATCAAAACATTCAAACCATTACGTTGCATAACCATCCTTTCTTGTCTTAACATGCATTCAAATTATTTAAACATAAAACATTGTCATTAAAATAACATAATATTTCTTGAGATGCCAGTTTCTTCAAGTTCATGCCATATTCTTCCTCTTATGCAAGCTGCCTCAATCTACTCACATGCGTGCATACTTAAAGTCAGCTACGCTGAGTGTGTTCTAGTTAATCATACAACATACAATCTGTTCTCATACTTGCACACGTGCCTGAAGGGGTGTACATTAATCATATTTACTCTTCATAATTAACTATCCATCCTATTTAAAGAGCCTTACGCCCTATAACCTCACAGATATTATAAGGGTCTGGTCCCTAACATCACAGATATTATAAAGGGTCTGGTCCCCAACATCACAAATATTATTAGGGTCTGGTCCATACCATCACAGATATTATTAGGGCGAGATCCCTACCATCACAGATATTATTAGGGTCTGGTCCCTTTGTTTCATGCAACTGTACCATCCCTGTTCCTACATACTTTCTTTGACAATACGTGCAATTTTCGAACAGCGTTCAGATACCATCAACATATCATACATACATTATGCATACATCATATGTATTCATACATACATCATATCTTACATTATACATATCAATCATAACTTTAACTACCACCTGACGGTACATGCAATATCCGAAGATCGTTCACGCACCGTCAAGCAATCATCATACATAAATCATACAAGGCATACACTTACCACTTAAGGTAAGTGCATTAACTATCACATCGAGTATGCACACAGCCCCGAAAACATAACAAGGAAGTGGGGCTAGAAACTCACCTGAACTCGATTACGTTCACCGTTAACAGATATTCCCTTCTTTAGCTGTGCACGACTAACTATATAATAAGTACACGTATCAATTAACTATCACTACCCATATAACGTTTCTAGTCTAATTATAACCCTCAACGAATGGGGGTCCGGGGGCAGCGCCCGTGGCAGCGGGGTCTAGAGGCGGCAGCCCCTAGCAGGGTCCAAGGGGCAGAGCCCCTGGCTGGGGTCGAGCTTAAAAGTTCAAGGGTTAATGTGTAATTATATCACATTTTCCATTAACATTTTAAATCATTAATTAATTTACTAACTTAAAAGTTCAAGGGCTAATGTGTAATTATATCATTCTTTTATAGGCCAGGGACTGATCTGTCATTCTTCCAAACATCCAGTTCGTTATTCCGTTCTCAACGAATTGGGATTCTTAATGAATTAGCCCCCATAACGAACTGACTATTGTAGCGAATTAACCCATCTAGCGAACTGATCTGCATAACGAATTGACCTCTAAGACGAACTGATCTGGTCAACGAATGAACCCTATAACGAATGGGGTTCATTCGTCCCTCTCTTAACGAATGGCCTTAACGAATGGCCTTAACGAATGAGCTAGTTCGTCCTTATTTCCTTAACGAACTACATGCTAGTTCGTTATTTTTCCGCTAACGAATTAGGGTTAGGTCAGAGAATGTCAGAAACATTCTCTGACACTTTAACCTCGTACATAACTTTTCCGGCGCCGCCACTGCCGGAATACCTCAAAACTCACCGAAAAAAACGTATTTTCACCGTTTTACACCATTTTTCATAGTTTTTCGTCCCGGTCGACCCAAATCTGAACTAGGGTGACTCCTAAGCTCATGTTAGGTTCGGTTTATGGCCGATTCCACCCGAATCTCGTGACTTTAACGATGTAACGGTGTTGGCTTGTCGTTTTGTGGTTATATCTAATGGGTTTAAGCTCATATAATATCATACTATCATACCTTGGATCGAGATCGGTTCTTCTTCTATGTTTCGGCTAGAGAGAGAGAGAGAGCTTAAGTGTGTGTTTTGGGTGGTGTAAGGGATATGTGTAAAATGAGGGATTTAATGGTGATTATGGTTTATATATTTAGGGATCATGGGCTTAAGCCCATGGTCTTTCCATCATTCTTTCATACCCATGTCCATAACCCATATCCATTTAACCCAACACTAGCCCAACTCATATTATATTTATCTAAACCGATAGTGACCCACTATAAAATAGACGAAATTTAATTTATTATAACCAAAAGTAGGATGTTACTCCAACCAATACAATCACATATGTAGTGTACAAGAAAGGTTTTACTCCCTCCGTCCCATTAAAAGTGTCAATGTTTATGTTTTTATTTGTCCCATTACAAATGTCCACATTCAAAATTTATTAGTCAATTTACAAATTTACCCTTAAACACACACAATTTCCAAGAGCATTATTGTCATTTGGTAAGTAAGAAAACTAATAAATTAATCTACCTTAAACTTTGTATTTTACAAACCATGAAACTTCTAATGGGACGAATGGTACTTATTTATAACATATTTGTGTAATCTTAGTTATGTAATTTCTGTAATTTTCATATAAATTGCAATTGTATTAACAATATATGATCATTTTGTTGACTATAATTCACTTAATGGTTAACGTTTAAAATATTCATCAATTACCCGTGTAATACACGGGCCTCAATCTAGTATATATATATATATATATATAGATAGATAATATTATAAATAGTAATACTCTTATATATATATATATATATATATATATATATATATAGGATCAGGATTATTAGAGAATTTTTTTGAAATTGAGAACTATAAGAGCCATTTTAAACCATAAAAAACCAAAAAATAAAAAAAAATCATAAAATAAAAAAAAACACAAAAATCAAAAAATTAAAAAAACTAAAATTCTTATCTTTATCATCCCGGTTTCATAAAAAAACTCAGTTTAGCTAAATTATAAACACATATGTATAATATATACATATATGTACATTTACATGTTTTTTTTGTACACATGTGTATAGTTTAAGATAAATGATACTGTACATATGTGTATATTATGTAACTAAATATTATATAAAATTATACATATGTGTATAATACAAAGTTTTTTTATTTTTTTCTATTTTATTTATTTTATTAATGAAACCGGAATAAAATATAAGAATTTTGATTTTTTTATTTTTTAAAATTTTTATTATATTTTGTTTTATGATTTTTTTAAACGTGTTTTTAGTGGTCTAAAATGGTTCTCAAAGTTCTCAATTTGCAAAAGGTTAGGATCCTTACCATATATATACATACATATATATATAGATAGATAAAGGATAAAATACAATAATCTCTTATCGTATATTATGTACGCGACACCCTCAACCCTAGATTTTAAAAAACACGTGGTGGCAAATTTGTAAATTATTTCAAATCGTTTTCATCCTAATTAATCGTTGCATCGATTCAACCATCGTCATCGGCGTCATTTGCATACACACACTTCAATTGATTTGAATTGAAATACACCATTTGCAGAAACCCAGTTGCAGACGTTCCATATTTTGTTCATATGATCGAATCAATGATCAAATTGGCGATCGATTGATAATTGTTTGATGATTACGAGATTATATGAAGTGATTTCAGTGTTCAATTTCATGTTACAGGTGTTTAATTTTTTTGTTAGTTTAGAAGTTCTGAACTTCTAAACTTTAAAAGTTCAGAACTTCTAAACTTTTTTGAACACCTAGAACTTCTTTGAACGTATTACAACGTTTAAATATGTTCATTTTTTTAACACCCGGAACTTCTTTGAACGTATTAGAACGTTTAAAGATTTTCATTTTTTTTAACACCCAGAACTTCTTTGAACGTATTAGAACGTTTAATGATGTTCATTTTTGGTCAGAACGTTTAAAGGTTTTCAGTTTTGTTTCAGAACGTTTAAATATAATATTTTGAACCCTAATCAGAGCTCGATTGAGTGCATTATTTTTGCAATTCCATAATCGATTAATGAATCTAAATATTTTTGCACATCAATTCGATTGATTAAATCATCATTTTTTGATCAATTTTAAGTATTTCTTGATGTTCAACGTCGTTCGATTTTGATTTGGGTTTTTTTGACTTTAGAGATTTCATACTTTAAGCTGTGATTAGAGTTTAGAAATTGGATTAGACTGAGAGACGAGTTCCAAATTTGGATCAGACTCGATTTGTAATCGATGAATTTTGATTGTGAACTATTGTTGGGTTATTTACGAAATTGTCACCGCGTGTTTTTTAATCTAACGCTCTGAAAGGTCGCATACGTAATGTACGATAATACTATAAGGCCCCGTTACCAGTGCCTCACTTTTGATGTTGGATTTACTCATAAACACAGTTCTAAATATCAGAGTTGATCAAAACTTTACGAAGAATATAAAACTTCAACCATATCATATTACATAACTTTCAAATCTTGCCTTAACAAACATTCATAGTCATTTGAAAAAAAAAACATAGTCTTTAAAACATCATAACATTTCCTTGAGATGCCAGTATCTTCAATTCAATGCCACGTGTCCTCATCAAGCGAGCTGCCTCATCCTACTGACCTGCGTGCATACCAACAGTCAGCTACGCTGAGTGAGTTATAGTTAATCAATTAACTTACTATTCGTACACATATACGTGCCCTAAGGTACGCATTACATACTTAACATGTTCATCATTCTTTCATATACATTCATGACTAACCTTAAATTATAAAGAGCAGCCCTACATACCTTGGATATTATTAGAGTTCGGTGCCCTGCATCCTCGGATATTATTAGGGTCTGGTCTCCATTCTTCCTTGGATATTATTAGGGGCCGGTACCCTCCATCCTTGGATATTATTAGGGTCTGGTACCCTATATTCTCAGATATTGTTAGTTTCCGTTCTCCCTTTCTTCACTACTATCATGCCATACCTTTCTATATATATAATTATAAGTTTCATACGTACATACATCATTCATTCATCATATACAACTATCATACCACAACCCATTTGACCCATTTCAAAACCCCTCACCAAAAAATTCAAAAAATATAATTAAAAAATTATAACTCGAAATATAAATAAAAACTTAAAAAGTAAAAATACCAATAAGTTTCCTCCATTTTTCTTGTTCCATAAAAAAACCCCAGAAATGTCAACCTGTTTCAATAATTTTTTTTTAGTTTGACCCATTCTGACCCATCTCGTACATTTTAATACAACCCATTCAACCCATGGGTCAAGATTGCCACCCCTACCCTCGGTGCACTCTCTTGACATATGACCCGTCTTACTACATTTATTGCATGTGGGTTTCGCATTGCATTCGCTAGCATAGTGCCCCAACTTGACAAACTTATAGCGGGCATTTGTTCCAAGCCTGCACTCTCCACCATGAGTCTTTCCACATTTGTGACACACATCCGAACCAGTACCCCACTTGCACTCGCCACCGTGCACCTTTCCATATGTCTTGCATGTCTTTCTCTCCCACACCTTCTGCTTCTTGTCCTTAGGGTTCCATAATTGAGTACCCGATCGCTTGACAGGAGCGACCAATTTCTTATCCTTCTTCTCTTCCGCCACCACATCATCTGCTGACAAGTCTTCGTAAACCATTTTTGCGAGCCCTACAGTAGAATCAAAGGTAGCAGGTCTACTATCCTTGACCAAAACGCAAACATTCTGCAGCAGTCCCCTAATGTAACATTTGATCCGCTTGGCTTCAGTGTTCATCAGTGGTGTATTCGCGGTGTGTCATCTTACCCCCCCCCCTTCAGACTTAAGAACTTCATTTCAACACTTTCAACCTCCGCATCAGCACAAAACCTCTTAATCATCAATTACTTCATATCATCCCACCTCATGGCCTTAATCTCCTCCTGGGTCTTCCTCTGTTCCACCTTTCCCACCAGTACATAGCTTCATCATCGAAGGATTGGGTAGCATAACCCACAGCTTGGTCGGGATGGCATTCGCTAATTCGGATAAAACCATGTCCATCATGGTTATCCATTCGGATAAAACGTTGTTGATTGGGTTTGTCCCAGCTGTGTTTCCTTCCTTCCTAGTGTTAGAAGCTGATTCTACAGAAGGCTTGCGGACAATATGTGGCCTGTCACGACGTCCCGTGTGACATCCTGCTCCAACTACTTGCCTAGCTCCAGTCATCGTATTCTGGAAGTGAAAACACAAACGTCATCACTCAAGGAACTACTTAGTACAATGATAGTAAGGCTAACAAGTAATAACAGTGGCCAGCTGTGATTAGTTGATCACGTTACTTTCTGTGTCCTATACACTTCCCTTTATGAGTCTATTTGTGCTAGGTTCTACTTTCAAATAGTTAATCAATTAAACAATCAATTAATACTATCCCTAATATTCACACATCCTTTCTTTAGCAATTAAGCTAACATTAACTTTCATTATTTAACCATAAACTTTACCTTTACTGAGATTGCTTGAGTGACACATGGCTATCTTGAACTGGCATCTTCTTTCTTTTCTTACTTAAATATCATTCTTTGTTCGAGTCTAAACATGTAGGATGCTTAAATCCATCGAACTTTGCTCTGATACCAACTTGTAAGGACCCGTTATCGGTGCCTCACTTTTGACGTTGGATTTACTCATAAACACAGTTCTAAATATCAGAGTTAATTAAACTATACATGAAATATAAAACTTCAACCGTAACATATTTCATAACTTTCAAATCTTGTCTTAACAAACATTCATAGTCATTTGAAAAACAAAACATAGTCTTTAAAACATCATAACGTTTCCTTGAGATGCCAGTATCTTCAAATCCATGCTACGTGTCCTCATCAAGCGAGATGCCTCATCCTACTCTCCTGCGTGCATACAAACAGTCAGCTACACAGAGTGAGTTCTAGTTAATCAATTAACTTACTATTCGTACTCATATACGTGCCCTAAGGTATGCATTACATACTTAATATGTTCATCATTCTTTAATATACATTCATAACTAATCTTACATTATAAAGAGCATTTCGCCCTACATACCTCGGATATTATTAGGGTCCGGTGCCCTATATCCTCGGATATATTAGGGTTCGATATCCCTTCTTCCTCGGATATTATTAGGGTCTGGTACCCTCCATCCTCGAATATTATTAGGATCCGGTACCCTCCATCCTCGGATATTGTTAGGGTCCGGTCTCCCTTTCTTCCCTACGATCATGCCATACCTTTCTATATATATAATGATAAGTTTCATACGTAGATACATCATTCATTCATCATATACAACAATCATATCATCAAACCATCACCTGGCAGTACATGCAATATCCGAAAATCATTCACGCACCGAAGAAGGTAAGTGTATTAACTAATCACATAGAGTATCCACACAGCCCCGAAAACATAACAAGGAATGGAGCTAGAAACTCACCTGGATCCTGTTACGTTCTCCGTTTATCGTCAATCCTTTCCTTAGCTGAGCTCGACTGACTATAGATTAATTACACGTATCTATACTTGTCCTAATTATATCGTTCATATCTCAGCCAAAATCGCTAAGTCTGGTCTAATCTAATCGTCTTGTTTTAGATTACATTTTACTCAGAATATTTATCCTTAAACACTCATCATTTTCAATTACCCTCGTCCATTAGGTTACAATTGTGTTGAGTGTCTCTAAGTACTCAGGTCATCATTGCATTACAACATGCATATTGGTTTCGGGTACTGTATGTATTCAAATCTATCATGTAACCGAGTGTACACTTGTAATAGAAAAAAGGCATATTTAATCGAGTCTGTATTGTAATCGAATTAGACATTGTAATCGAGTTGGTCTAGTGTAATCGAGTATAAGATGTATTCGAACTCGTCCTTTGTTTGTATTTGAGTCTTTAAAGTAATCAAGTTCAGCATGTATTCGACATGTATACATGTATTCGAGTGACCATATGCACTCGATTAAAGTCATTTTATTAGAACAAGGTATTGCAATCGAATTTATGCATGTAATCGAATTCTAGGGATTGTATTCGAGTCTCAATTGTAAATGATAGGGACATCGTATGCGAGTACGTCCTTGAAATCGGTCATCTGTAATGTAATCGAGTTACCATATTGAAACCGGGTTATCAATTGTAATCGTCTGTGCATTGTAATCGACTATCCGATCTTAATCGACTGTACATTTTAACCGAATATCAGATTATAATCGACTGGCTCATGTAATAGAATATCAGATTGTAATCGACTAGTTTTGTGTGATCGAACGGGCTGAAGTGTTTTGGTCCGTTTATTACCAATTTCACTACGTTTCATGATCTTAACAACCTATAATGGCTCAGTATTAACCCATAAACATTTCGTTAACTGTTTTCGGCCAAAAATTGACCCGAGTGACCATAAAGCTTGGACCTTTACGGTCCAAAACGTTCAAGACTAGATCTAGGGTTTCTTAAACGAGCCGTTCATAACCATAAGTTCGTTGAGTCCATTTTAATCATCAAGTTTGAAACTTCACGATTTGTCTTGGCCCGATCTACTCTATGTTTAAGTTTCATGGCAAACCGATCAAAAAAACATAATCTTTAAGATAAAGAACATACCTTTACGCATTCGTTAGGTCACGATTAGCTTGGTTATGAACCTTAATCTTGTATTTAGCTTGTACGTTGAAGATCTATGAAGAATCCAAGTTCAGTTTGTCCTTGGACCTCTCTCTTTCTCTCGGCCGATTATGGTGATGTAGGTGTGTGTGTTTTGAGTGTGTACAATACTTGGAGGATAAGAAATGAGGGTTTTAGGGTTTTAGAGAGGTTTATGGGAGTATTTATACTCTCTTTATCCCATGGACCTAAGGCTCATCTCATCCCTTATTCAATATTTCCCCACCCAAGTCCATCCTCCTTATTATATTTACTCTTAATTAAATATTAACACACGTTTCACAACATAAATTTCCTTTATTTATTATTATAAAATTTATGATGTTACAAATACACTATTCACCATTTCTAAAAATATATATGGTGTATAAGAAAGATAAAAAAAATACTAAATTAACTGTTTATAAGAGCATTCTCAACCCGTACTCTCTAATTATGTGAGTGGGTTTCTAAGTTATATGGTATAGTTATATGTGGTTGTGAGTAGGGATGGTGATAATATTATATGAGAAAGTTAAATTTGAGATTACACTTTTCACAATGTATAAATTTCTAATATTTTACGAAAGTGGTTTGTGAGTGGAAGATAGATAATAAATGATGTTAAAGGTATACAAAATTATTACTTAATTGTGCATAAGAGATAAAATGCAGTAATTGTTAGTTTAATTATACTTAACCCATAAAACACATATTAGATTAAAGTAAACAAATGAAATTTATTTACACTAGTTTTTCTGAAAGATGTTTATATTTTCAAAAAACGACACGCAATTTAACCTTACTAAATAAAAGTAAATACATGAAATTATTTTTACTAGTATTCGGAAGATGGAGCTCTATAAAATAATGATTCATTAATCCACTATTTATATGTATATTCATTTTCAACAAATGACCCATTTTTTATGAGTATTTATATGTATAAAACGTTTAAAAAAAATGATACTGGTCTTCATTCCCAATAAGTTTTTCAAAAATACTCTTTTTACTTTAAAAAGAAAACAGTAAATCAATTTATGGTGATTGTTTATTATGTTAGATATTTAATTAACTATTACATAAACTTAATGTTCTAATATTTGATTTAATTTAATATTATACTATGATAGTATCTGTGTTACACACGGTGGAACCTATTTAAAAACATAATATATGTGTAGCATCATATAAATTTAATAAAATGCAAATGTTGTAATAAATAAATGATAATTTAATATGAATTATAAGATATTATAACTTAGTTGAATCAAATACAAAAATATACAAAGACTAAAAAGATAAATGAAAAAGACTAACAAAGATAAATACAAAGTTAAAATATTTTATAACTTATAGCATTAGTATAATAATAAGTAAACAAAGGAATTAATCTCCAAATCAATAAAACAATTCTACAATGTCGGTTCAACAAAATTTCTATCTTAATGTCGATTCAAAAGATGAACTCTATCTAAGCCATTTATTACACATCAATAATCGTAATGTTTATTAATTTAAGATAGTACCCGTTTTTATTTACACATCAATTTAAAACATTTATTTCACATCAATGTTCAATATTAAAAGGTGTTAAAAGATGAACAATATCTAAGACATTTCTTTTTATAAGTATAGTATAAAATTATGTTACAAACAAACTATTATGACAATCAAAAAACTAAATTTAGTCTTTCATAATACTATAATTAATTGATCTTTAATTATAATAAAGTCTTAATCAATTCAATAACATATTAATTTTCATTCAAGTGTAGTTGGCATATAGTTGATTCATAATATATATCATTCAGGAAATTAGCCAAAGTTTTCTCATCCAGATTTTTATTACTTGTTTGCGGATAAATTATGTTAAATAATTATTGAATACATATAATAATAATAATAATAATAATAATAATAATAATAATAATAATAATCTAATATTATTTTAATAGATTGTGTTATTGAGCTTTTATGTTTCTTTCAATGTGTATTCATTTAACTCGTTTCCTTTGTAGATATATTTTTTTAACACATTTAGACAATTGCATCTACTCAAGAGATTAAATTTTTCGCCATATTTCGTACATGATAATTTTATAGTGATGAAAATAAAAATATAATTTTGTTAAACTTTAAACATAGAAATAATTTAAAAAACATTTTTTCCTTATGGGAATAATATGAATAAATTACGAAAACATTCAATGTTCATTAATAGTTATTTTACGGAGAAAAATGTATAAATAGAGGAGAAAACTTGCTTTATTTTTAGCAACCACTATTTGTTTGACAATTATGTTAAAATCATTTTGTGCCTTATTTTTAGGCGTTTAAATGTATAAGATTTAATGTAGATTAATGGTTGTTGTAACATCCCAAAAATTCAAATAATAATATTTAATTAATAATGTAAGGGTTTACTTGAGTTGGTAAAGAAATAATAAATAATAAAGATGGAAAGATAAGTAGGCTAATTAGAGGGAATTAATTATGGACCAAAAAAAAAATGATGGGCTTTAGGTCCAAGGGCTTAAGGGAGTATAAATACCCCTTAAACCCTAATCCTTTCCATTTCCATCCATTCCACACCGTAGCCTACACCATAAAACACACACATACTCTCCTACTTACGGTCGCAAGAGAGGAAACGAGATCCGAGACCGAAACCGAGATAAATATTGATAGATCTTGGATATTTAAGCAAGATACAAGATTGTAGTTCATACCCAAGCAAAATCGTAGCTTTAAAACGAGTAAATGTATGTTCTTGATCTTTAAAGCTGATGTTTTTATGAATGGTTAGCCATGGAATTAAGCCATAGAGTAGATCGGGTATAAACGAACCATAAAGTAGCTAACTTGATATTATAAATGGACTCAATAAACTCGTAGCTAAAGACCTAAGCTAAAACGGATTTGAAATCGATAAAGGCCTAAGCTTTATGCCTAAACGGGTTAGATCGTGAAACCGTGATAATAATGGGTGTAAAACGGTTAAGAATAGTGGGGAAAAGTGGTTAAAAGTTGTTATATAGACCGTTAAACAATACCTGAACCAATAAAAGAATTAAAGATAGAGAAATATGAACTGAAAGCATCAGACATGAGTTTTCGGTCAACGCGGGTTCCCGGTCAAAACGAGTTCTCGGTGACCTGAATTCTTGGTGATCTGAATGTTCGGTCAACATGAGTTCTCAGTCACCAAGAGTTCTCGGTCACTCCTTGAGTTTTGGGTCATGAGTTGGGTTCTCTACCAAGAGTTCTCAGCTGGCCAGTTTCTGTTTAGTTTAGGCCTGAACCCAGTTGGGCCCAGATGCCATAATGGACAATTGGGTATGATCTAACTAAATTCACAAGTTGTTAAGCCCATATCCTATCCAAAACAGACTAGTCCATCATCATAGACTAAACAAATGAGATCAACCTAGAAAATACGTTGGTTAACTAATATAACGACGTAATTAGTTATACGGTTAATTAACAAATATATATTTAACAGTTAGCCATGCACAATCAAAGAAAGGGATTACTATTGGCTCCGAGCGTAACCGGATCCAGGTGAGTTTCTAGCCCCATTTTCTTGTTATGTTTTCGGGGCTGTGTGCATACTCGATGTGATAGTTAATACACTTAGCTTAAGTGGTAAGTGTATGCCATATATGATTGATGTGATAGATATTATACTGATGTCATGAATGAATGCTTGTTGATGCGTGAACGATCTTCGGATATTGCACGTATCGCCAGGGGAGGTAATGTGTAGTATGCCTAGTATGATATAACGCATGAATGATATAAAAATGTATGAGTATATACGAAATTAAGTAAATATGAATGGAAAGTATGATGGTATGGTTTCTTGGAAGAAGGGAAACAGGACTCTAATAATATCCAAGGATGGAAGGCACCGGACCCTAATAATATCCGAGGAAGAAGGGCAACCGGACCCTAATAATATTAGAGGATGGAAGGCACCGGACCCTAATATATCCGAGGAAGAAGGGCAATCAGACCCAAATAATATCCGAGGATGGAGGGCACCGGACCCTAATAATATCCGAGAAATGTAGGGCGAAATGCTCTTTGTAACGTATGGTTTGTTATGAATGTATATGTATGAATGATGAACAGGTTAAGTATGTAATGCGTACCTTCGGGCACATGTTTATGCATGAAAAGTAGGTTAATTGATTAACTAGAAGTCACTCATGGTAGCTGACTTTTAGTATGGACGCATGTGAGTAGGATGAGGCAGCTCGCTTGATGAGGACACATGGCATGGAATTGAAGATGCTGGCATCTCATGGAAATGTTATGTTATTTTAAAGACTATGTTTTATGATTAAGTGACTTGAATATTTGTTAAGACAAGATTTGAAGGTTGTGTATTATTTTATGGTTGAGGTTTTATATTCCACTTAAGGTTTAAATGAACTCTGATATTTAGAACGGCGTTTATGAGTAACTCCAACTCCCAATGTAGGGCACTGGTAACGGGGCTTTACAAGTTGGTATCAGAGAAAGGTTTGAGAGATTTAAGCATCCAACATGCTTAGACTCGAACAGAGAATGGGATTTAAGTAAGAAAAGAAAGAAGATGCCAGTTCAACACAGCCATGTGTCACTCAAGCAAGTTGAGCAAAGGTTAAGGTATGATTGAATAATGTATGTTAATGATAGCTGAATTGTTAATGTTAGAAAGGATGTTTGGATGTTAGGGATAGGATTAATTGATTGCTTGATTTATTAACTGTTTGAAAGTAGAACCTAGCACAAATAGACTCATAAGGGGAAATGTATAGGACACAGAAAGTAACATGATCAGCTAATCACAGCTGGCCACTGTTATTACCTGTTAGCCTTACTATCCTTGTACTAAACAGTTCCTTGAGTGATGACGTTTGTGTTTTCCCTTCCATAATACGATGGCTGGAGCTAGGGCAATTGTTGGAACATGAGGTCGCACTGGGCGTCGTGGCAGACCTCGTCTTGTCCAACAACCTTCGGTAGAAACAACTTCCAACACAGGAGACGAAGGAAGCGCAGCTGGACAAAACCCGAGTAATAACGAGGGATATCAACTTGACCCTGCAGTCCAAGCAGCCATTGTTCAAGCCGTAGCTGCTGCAGTGAAGAACTTGACTCCTGAAGGGCCTACTAGAAGCCAATGAAAAGCTGAGAAGTCAGGGGAGAAGAGTAAGAAGGATGATGAGAGGGAGAAGGAAGAATCAAGTTTGGTTAAGTCTGTGAAGGTTGATGATAGGAAGAGAGGCCGAGGTGGGTGCAACTATAAATCCTTCAAAGGATGTGATGTAACACCTCGTTTTCTCGTTTCGGTTAATAAAATAAATTATCAGTTATTATGAATTGGACATGTGTTGGGTTAAATAGATATGAGTTATGGACTTGGTTAAAAAGGAAAGAAGAAAAGACCATGGGCTCAATCCTATGATCCATAATATATAAACCATAATTCGCCATTAATTCATTCATTTCACATATTCCATACACAACCCAAAACACACACTTAGCTCTCTCTCATCCTACTTTCTCTCTCTAGCCGAAATCACCAAGAAACCCGAGTATCACCACGAGGTAATGATAGTATGATATTGTATAGATCCAAACCCGCTAGATCTAGTCGTGAAACGACGAGCCAACACCCTTAAACCGTTAAATTCACGAGATCCGGGTGGAATCGGGTATAAACCAATCAAAAGATGAGCTTAGGGGTCATCCTAGTTCAGATCTAGATCGAACGGGACGAAAAACGGTGAAAACAGTGGAAAATAATTGAGATCTCGCTTTTCCGGCAAGATTCCGGTTTTTCGGCGACGATGGCACCGAAAAAACGTGTATGAGGACGTTAGAGAATAATCTGACATTCTGAACTAATTCTAATTCGTTAACTGGAAAATGACGAACTAACATGTAATTCGTTAAGGAAGAATAACGAATTAGCTTAACTCGTTAAGCAATTCGTCAGACAGTTCGTTATGGGGAAATGACGAATGAACCCTCATTCGTTAGAAGGTCCATTCGTTATAAAAGGGTCATTCGTTATAAGGAACAATTCGTTATAAGGTTTAGTTCGTTACTGAATCCAGATCGTTATAAAGAGCCAGTTCGTTACAGAAGCCATATCGTTATAAAGGTCCATTCGTTATGAGATAAAGAAGGAGTAATAGTTATAAAGGTCCATTTGTTATAGTTAAACTAGAAATATGGCATGGGTAGTGATAGTTAATTGATACGTGTTATTGTTACACAGTTAGTCGTGCATAGCTAAAGAAATGATTAACCATTTACAGTGAACGTAACCAAGTTCAGGTGAGTTTCTAGCCCCACTTCCTTGTTATGTTTTCGGGGCTGTGTGCATACTCTATGTGATAGTTAATACACTTACCTTAAGTGGTAAAGTGTATGCCTTGTATGATCCATGTATGAATGAATGCCTGAAGGTGCGTGAACGATCTTCGGATATTGCATGTACCGCCAGGTGGTAGTTTAAAGATATGATTGCTATATATGATGTATGAATGATGTGTGTATGTTATATTATATAGGAATGATTGATACTACGTGAAAGATCTTTGGATATTGCATGTATTGTTAAGGGAAGTATGTAAAGAAAGGTATTGTATGATTGCACGAAAATAGGGACCATACCTTAATAATATTTGTGAGGATAGGGACCAGAACCTAATAATATCTGTGTGGATAGGTACCAGACCCTAATAATATCTGTGATGTTGTGGACAAGACCCTTATAATATATGTGAGGTTGTAGGGCGGAATACTCTTTAAGTAGTATGGATAGTTATGCATGTACTATGAAGGTAAAGAAAGTATGAAGAATGAATGTATGAACGTATGTAAGAAAGTAATGTGAACAGGTTAAGTGTGAATGGTGTACACACCTTCGGGCATGTGTGCAAATATGTGAACTAATTGTATGTTGTATGATTAACTAGAACTCAATCAGCGTAACTAAATTTTAGTATGCACGCATGTGAGTAGGATGAGACAGCTGGCTTGAGTGGGGACACAAAATAATAAGAGTCTGGCATCTGAAGACTCATGATGTATTATATTTAATGTTTCAATTTTGAAAGACAAGAATGTTTTAAGACATGTTATGAACTATTATGTAACGTTTATGAAAGTTTTAATATTCCACGAATGTTTAATTCAACTTCGATATTTAGAACGATGTTTATGAGTAAATCCAACGTCCAGTGTATGGCACCGGTAACGGGGCCTTACATGTGACCCGCCGAAGATGACCGGATTAGGAAACGAAATCGCTACTCTTCAATGTATAACCGCCATGGACAAGGTTATTCGAATTAGCGAGTGTCGTCCTGATCAAGCTGTAGGTTATGCCACCCAATCATTTGGTCACGAACCTATGTACTGGTGGGAAAGTGTGGAGCAGAGGAATAGTCGGGAAGAGATTAAGGCCTCAAAATGGGATGATCTGAAGGAATTGGTGATGAAGAGCATTTGTGTGGATGCAGAGGTTGTAAGGGTTGAAATGAAGTTCTTGAGTCTGAAGGCGGGTTAGATGACACACAGCGAATACACCACTGAATTCAACCGCCTGTCTAGGCTGGTGCCAGACATGGTGAACACTGGGGCCAAGCAGATCAAGTGTTACATTAGGGGACTGCCGCAAAATGTTCGCATCTCGGTCAAGGCTAGTAGACCTGGTACTTTTGATTCTGCTGTAGGGCTCGCAGAAATGGTTTAGGACGACTTGTCGGCAGATGATGTGGTGCCGGAAGAGAAGAGGGATAAGAAATGGGTCGCTCCTGTCAAGCGATCAAGTACTCAGTTATGGAACCCTAAGGACAAGAAGCAGAAGGTGTGGGAGAGAAAGACATGTGGGAAGGTGCACAGTGGGGAGTGCAAGTGTGGTACTGGTTCGGATGTGTGTCACAAATGTGGGAAGATACATGGTGGAGAGTGCAGGATTGGGATAAATGCCTCTTATAAGTGTGGGAAGGTGGGGCACTATGCTAACGAATGCAATGCGAAATCCACATGTTATAAGTGCGGAAAGACGGGTCATTTTGCAAGGTAATGCACTGAGGGTGAAGCTGGAGGAAGTGGGAAGAAGGATGGAGATCAAGCTAGGCCAAGGACTAGAGCCTACATACTGACTCAAGAACAAGCTAAACAGATCCCGGATGTTGTGACAGGTACGTTTCTAGTAAACAGTTATTTCCGCTTCAGTATTATTTGATTCAGGTACGAATAGAAGTTTCGTAGCTACACCATTTAGTAAATTAGCTAAAATGAAATGTTGCCGAGTGTCTAAAACTTTTATAGTAGAAACCACTAGTGACACTTCGGTTAAGATAATAAAAATGGTTAAGGACTGTAAGATAGAATTAGAGGGACATGAGTTCCCTATTACCATGTATGTTATGACCTTAGGAGAGTTCGATGTGGTTTTGGGAATGGATTGGTTGTCTTAGTATGAAGCTCAGATAGTGTGTAAGAGTAGGATAATAAGATTAAAGTCCTTGGATGGTAGTGTGGTGACGGTTTATGGTGATAAGGAAAGTTCTGGGCTTAATGTCATTTCAATGATAAAAGCCGAGGGTTTGTTAAGGCGAGGGTGCGGTGGCTACCTGGCGTATGTTGTCAACGCTACGGCAGAGACAAAAGAAATGAAAAATGTTCCTATTGTGTGCGACTACCCAAAAGTATTCCCTGTGGATCTTCTGGGGTAGCCACCAAAGTGAGAGATAGAATTCCAGATAGATTTAGTACCATGAGCCCAGCCCGTCGCAAAAGCGCCTTACCGTCTAGCGCCGTCCGGGATGAAGGAATTGATGTCCCAGCTACAAGAACTCCTCGACAAAGGATTTATTGGACCAAGTGTTTCCCCGTGGGGCGCACCAGTGTTATTCGTGAAGAAGAAGGATGGAAGCATGAGAATGTTCATAGACTATCGCGAGTTGAACAAGCTTATGGTAAAGAATAGATATCATTTGCCAAGGATTGATGGTCTGTTTTACCAACTACATGATTCAAGTTGGTTCATACGGATAGATCTCCGATTAGGCTATCATCAGCTAAAGGTGAAAGAGGCAGACATCCCTAAAACAGCGTTTCGGACGCGATATGGATACTACGAGTTTCTTGTGATGTCATTCGGTCTAACGAATGCTCCCGCAGCGTTTATGGACATGATGAATAGCGTGTGTCAGCTGATGTTGGATAAGTCAGTTATCGTCTTCATTGATGATATATTGATTTATTCGAAAAGTGAGTCTGATCACGCTGAGCATCTGAGAGAGGTATTGGATACTCTGAAGAAATAAAAGTTGTATGTTAAGTTTTAGAAAGGCGTGTTCTGGTTACGAGAAGTACAATTCCTAGGTAACGTGATAAATCCGGAAGGGATTACCGTGGACCTAGCTAAGAATGAGGTGATAACGAATTGGAAGAATCCACATAATCCGACTGATATACGAAGCTTCTTAGGGTTAGCTGGCTACTATAGGAGATTATCGAAGGTTTCTCCAAGATAGCCGCACCATTGATCGGTATGACCCGAAAGTCGGTAGTATTCAGTTGGGGAAAGTTCTAAGAAGAAGCTTTTGAGGAATTAAAGAGGAAAGGTGATAGCTTACGCGTCTAGACAGTTGAAATTCCATGAGAGTACTTATCCGACGCATGATTTAGAACTTGCGGAAGTAGTGCATGCTCTCAATATATGGATGCATTATCTGTATGGTACTAAGTGTACCATTTATACAGATCATAAGAATTTAAAGTACTTCTTCGAGCAGAAAGAACTGGACATGAGACAGAGGAGATGGTTAGAGTTGATAAAGGACTATGACTGCAACATTAAGTACTATCCTGGTAAATCCAATGTGGTCGCCAACGCGCTAAGTCATAAGAATGAGGAAGTCATCGCAACAGTAAAGTCATACCAGTTGATTATGAATTTTAGCCTTTTTGAAGAAATTTTCAAAGTGCAGTCAGCTGGTAGATAAAGTGCTAGTAAAGAAAGAGAGAATTTTCGGTCAGCAAGACGAGTTGATGGAGAACACTCATGGTATTAAGACTAGGTTTGACTGTATGTGGATCCCACGCCATGTAGATCTTAGAGGTCGAATCTTAGATGAAGCTCATAAATCAAGATATTCAATTCATCCTGGAACCGCGAAGATGTACCAAGATTTGAAAAGAGACTATTGGTGGCCAGGAATGAAGAATGATGTGGTAGATTATATCAGTAAGTGCTTAACTTGTTTACAAGTCAAAGCAGAGCACCAGAAGCCTTATGGGAAGATGCAGCCTTTGGAGATACCAGAATGGAAATGGGAACACATCACTATGGATTTCATAACTAAGCTACCTCGTACATCTAAGCATCATGATACCAATAGTGGACCGTTTGACCAAAAGTGCTCACTTTCTGCCTATATGAGAGGCTATCTCGTCAGAAACGTTAGCGAGTTTGTTCATTAAGGAAGTGGTGACTAAGCATGGCCTTCCTCTGTCGATTGTGTCTGATAGAGATACTCGATTCACTTCGAGATTATGGAAGAAGTTCCATGAAGCTATGGGGACGAGATTGGTATGCCACCGTTTGATATGCTTTATGGTAGACGATGCAGAACCCCGGTGTATTGGGGAGAGATTGGTCAGAAAGAAATGGGAAGCCTAGAGGTTGTTCAAGAAACGTCTGCAAAGTTTGATCATATTAAGGGAAGAATGAAAGCTTCTCAAGACAGGCAGAAGTCGTATGCTGATAACCGGCGACGACCGATTGAGTTTAACATTGGTGACAATGTGATGCTCAAGGTCTTGCCTTGGAAAGGAAATATCCGTTTTAGGAAGAAAGGAAAGTTGAGTCTGAGGTACATTGGATCGTTTAAGATAATGGATCATATGAGGGAAGTGGCTTACAAGCTTGATTTACCCGAAGAGTTAGAAGGAATTCATTCAACCTTCCATGTTTCTCATCTGAGAAAATGTCTAGCTGATGACACGTCTCACGTGCCATTAATGGATGTTGAGGTTGATGAACGATTAAACTACATTGAGCAACCGATAGAGATTGTCAACCATAAGGAGAAGCAACTTCGTCACAAGGTCATACCCTTAGTAGAGGTGATATGGAAGCATCACAAAGTATCGGACACTACTTGGGAAGTTGAGGATGAGATGCGCAAGTTCTACCATAATCTGTTTAAGTAATAGTTAGGTTTCGGGGATGAAACCTCTTTAAGGAGGGAAGACTTGTAACATCCCAAATTTCAAATAATAATATTTAATTTATAATGGAAGGTTTTACTTAAGTTGGTAAAGAAATAATCTATCTACTCTAATAAAAGAATATTTTTTTGTCACTTGTCACTCTCTCATCCCTCTTCACCCTTTTTCAATAGTTTATTTTTTATTTATTTATTTATACCAAAATAGGGATGGTGAAATAATTATTTACCAAAATGGATGATTTCAAAACTATTTACCAAATATGTTTTTTCTTAAATATCACTTCTAACCTGATAAAAACAATTTCTATTTAAAATATTCTTTAAATAACTTATATCATCTTTCTTTTGCTTATTTAAATACTTAATAATTGTTTTTTGAATTATGTATATTTTTTTACTCACTTTTTTTTCTACTCAGCTGTTAAAAACGTTTTCTTTCCTCATTCGAGGATAGGCGGAATTCTTTGTTTAATGTGGGTGAGGCCAATGAGTTTAACGACTTCATTGATGATTCGAATCTTCACGAGTACTCCTTGAAAGGGAGGCGTTTTACTTTTGTCGCAGGAAATAAATTAAGCCGTATTGACAGAATCTTCGTTAATTGGGATTTTTTTATGGAATGGCCGTGTGCGGAGTATATTGCTCTCGAGAGGAATAAGCCGGATCATAGTCCGTTGGTTTTGAAAATTGGTTCTTCCAAGAACTATGGTCCCAAACCGTTTAGGTTTTTCAATTCATGGCTTGGTAGAGAGGATTTTGGGACGTTGGTTAAGAAGACGCTTGTTGATGGCTCGTTTCTTGGTTCTCCGGACGCGAGATTGCTGTATAAATTTAAAGCTTTGCGTGCTGCTATTACTAGATGGGCGATCGATTGTAAAGCCAAAGAAAAGGAGGAAAGGGTTTTATTGGAGCAAGAGTTGCGGGACTTGGACCAAACCTTGGAGGTCCGGGATTTGTTGGAAGAAGAGACATGGTCTTTAAGCGAAATTAAAAGACGGCTAGGCGAGTTGGATAATCATTACTACCGGGATTTGAAGCAAAAGGCTCGTTGTAATTGGGCGATTCATGGAGACGAAAATTCTAGATTTTTTACGGTTTTATTAATAAACGTAAAGTTTCAAATTATTTTCCGGGTTTGGAAGTGAATGGGGCGTGGGAAACAAACCCGGTTCTCATTAAAAAGGAAGTTTTGCGATTCTTTGCTGGTAAGTTTAAAGAATCTATTACACTCCGGCCTCGGTTGATTGGATATGGGTTTTCGGTCTTGTCTTCGGTGGAGGCGGATTTTTTGATCAGTGATTTTTCCGTGCATGAGATCAAGAAGGCGGTTTTTGATTGCGGTGGTGACAAAGCTCCTGGGCCGGATGGTTTTAATTTTAGGTTCATTCGGTTTTTTTGGGAGTTGTTCGAGAAGGATTTTGTGGATATTCTTGATCATTTTCATAAGGTTAAAAGTTTTTGCTCGGGGGTTGGTTCGTCTTTTATCACCTTAATTCCTAAGGTAAACAATCCGTCTTCTTTGGGGGATTTTAGACCGATAAGTCTCATTGGTTGTATCTTAAAGACTGTGTCGAAGGTGTTAGTGAATCGACTCAAAACGGTTATGAATAAGATTGTCTCAGAGCATCAGTCGGCTTTCTTATCCGGGAGATATATTCTTGATGGCCCTTTGGTGGCTAGTGAGGTTATTGCTTGGGCTAAAAAGAGGGAAAGAAGAATTTTTATGTTCAAGATTGACTTCGATAAAGCCTTTGATAATGTGAATTGGGAGTTCTTGTTGTCGGTTCTTTCTCAGATGGGTTTTCCTTCGGTCTGGTGCGATTGGATTAGTGGTATCTTGTTGGCGAGCAGATCGTCTGTTCTTGTTAATGGATCTCCTACTTTCGAATTTGGATGTCATAAAGGCATTCGTCAAGGTGACCCGCTATCGCCTTTTCTTTTTATTATTATGATGGAGGCTTTTTCAGGTATGTTGAAACAAGCCTGTGATATAGGTGCGTTTCATGGTATTACTCTTCCTAACGAAGGTCCTACTTTATCCCATCTTTTTTATGCGGATGATGCTATGATTATGGGAGAGTGGTCTTCTTTTAATTTTGATAACTTGAAACGTATTCTTCGCATATTTTACTTGTGTTCGGGGCTAAAGATTAATCTCCATAAATCAGTGTTATTTGGAGTAGGTGTAGAAGATGGTGAGATCGATATCCAAGCCGGTTTCATGGGTTGTAAGCCGGGTAGAATCCCGTTTACTTATCTTGGGATTATGGTTGGAGCTAACATGAATAGGGTGGTTAATTGGGAACCGGTTGTGTCCAAGTTCAAGAAGAGGCTTTCTAAATGGAAAGTTAATTCGTTATCTATTGCTGGTCGGTTAACCCTTATTAAATCGGTGCTGGATAGTCTTCCCACTTATTATTTTTTGCTTTTTAAGGCACCCAAGAAGGTTACCAATGATTTAGAAGCTTTGATGAGAAGGTTCTTATGGGGAGGTTCGGATGAAGTGAGGAAGATGTCTTGGGTGGCTTGGGAGGTAGTCACCAAACCTATAAAAGAAGGGGGTTTAGGTATCGCTCGTTTAGAGGTTAATAATCAAGCGCTGATTACTAAATGGCTTGGGAGATTTCTAAATGATCAGCACGCGATGTGGAGAAGAGTAGTGTTGTCTATTCACGGGACCTCGCGCTGTTGGGGGCTTGCTCCGGTTAATAATGGGGTTCCCGGGGTTTGGAAGAATTGTGTTATGTTCTGGAACAAATTTAAGGTTGATGGTGTGGGTTTTAATAGAGTGATCCAGGCCACAGTCGGGAATGGTCGCCAAGTTAGGTTTTGGACGGATTTGTGGTTGGGTTCGGCGCCGGTTATGGACAAGTATCCGTCCTTATATGCGGTAGAAAAACATAAAAATGTCTTGTTAGCTGATCGGTTGGTGGTCACTGGATCTTCTCGTCGCATTGTGTGGGATTGGCTTAGAGCTCCTTGCTCCTATCAGGAGGTGAGCGAGAAGCAGGAGTTGGAAGATCTCCTTCAAGGGGTGGTGATGGTTGACCGTGAAGATTCATGGTCTTGGGCGGTTGGTAGCTGCAAAGAGTTTGAGGTTTCGGCGATTAAAAGATGGATGGTGCGGTCCGTTGTGGACGCTGGGAGTTCCAGTTTCCAATGGAGCGATTGGGTCCCGAAAAAATGTAATATTTTTATGTGGAGGGCCGTTCTGGATAGCCTTCCAACCAAGCAGGCTATAGCTAGACGTCATTTGTATTGTGATGATCATAGTTGCGCTTTATGTGAGAGTAATGAGGAATCGCTCGAGCACTTGTTAACCGGGTGTTCCATTTCTATGGCCGTTTGGAATGCGATTGGTTCATGGTGCAACATCCCTAGACTATTTGTTTTTCATGTCAATGATTTGGTGGAAGTGCATAAGGTTTGTGGTGCGACGGGGAATAAAAGGTTGATTATTCATGGAATTGTCATCATTACTTGTTGGAGGATTTGGCGGGCTAGGAATGAAAAGATTTTTTCGGGCAAGAGCACTAACGTGGCAGAAATGGTTGCGGATATAAAATCTTTGGGTTTTCTTTGGTACAAAAATAGATCTAAGATAGGGGTGGTGGATTGGAAAAGTTGGTGTTTATTTGATGTAACGTGATTGTTGGTTTTGGTTTTTGGATTTCAGCGTCTTTCTCCGTCTTGGTGATAGTCGTTGGTTGTGTCTATTTTTAATGAAAGTCAATTTTCAAAAAAAAAAAAAAAAATCAAAAACAATTTTGCCAACCATATGCATGTTTCTTTCTGAACCTATTTAATCTCCTTTTATGTTTTTTTAATTAGCTAATCGTTAATGTATTTCAATATTCTTATATTTACGTTTATAAATATGTAGGTTGTTCTTTATATTTGTTGACTCAAAAGATATAAGCGTCTAAATGAATATACTGACAGATACCGTTTTCACTTAATTATTTATGTGAAGGTATGGTTATGCGTTTGTGTATATAGGTTCATTTATGTTAATTAACGTTTGTTCGTTTATGTTACTACATTTAATGAACATAAGTATATTAACGCAAAAGGACACACAACGAACATAAACGGACACAAAAAAACAATGTACTTACGTAAACAAGCCCATCCAAACAGAACATAAATGTGTTAACGTAAATGAATGAACGTTAACGGATATAAAGATATATAAACATACACGTTATGGAACCCTTGCGAAAATAATTAAGTGGGCACAACTTCTATTCGTATTTGTTCATTTAGATGTTTCAAGTCAAGAAACATAGAGAATAACGTACAGATTTATAAATATAAAATGTAAAATATTTAAATAAATAAACATCTAAATAAAAAAACTTTCTTTTGTGATGTTAGAAAACATTGATGAATAATGCCGTTCAAAGTAAATGTTCAAATATATTGAATAGTGCCATTCAAAAACATATTAAAATACAAAATAAGCGTACGCATCAATATAACTAATATAATGCCGTTCAATAAACATAATAAATAAAATAACAATATTTCACAATATAGTATTTAAAGAATATTTTTTAAATAGAAATTGTTTTTATCCAATAAGCTTGGGAGTTAGAAAGAGAGATTTTGAAAGATACTTATTTTGTTAAATAGTTTTCAAATCATTCATTTTGATAAATAACTAGGGGATTTACCCGCGCTTCGCGACGCGAGCGTGATATTACCAGTTGTTTACGGCTTATTATAGTACATGTCCCAACATCAATTGTTTGTAACCGAATTTGTCCCAACATCAATTGTTTGTAGCCGAATTTTGCAGGTCCACCAACTCCAACCCACAATTTGTTTTTCAATCACAACACCATTTAATGTTGACTTTTTAGACCAGGTAATATACTTAATATCTTCTCATTAGAGAAATAAGCGTTACTACAAATCAGTAATGCTACCATCTTTTAGGAGCAATTAAAGAGCAATTAAATGCATGTTTGACCGAATAACATATATTTCCATTGAATTTCCTTTTTTTTTTAACTGTCAATGATCAGGTTCTTTGAGTAACATATTCTTCGAGTAACATGTTCTTTGAGTAACATGCCAGGAACCAATATCATGCTAATTAAACATTTCCATGAAAATATTCCTGAATGCCAACAAAGAATTTTTGCCAATACCAATCAAACAAATCTAAACCCAAAACACCAACAATCTTACAACGAATATTACAAGAAATTCACAAATGGAAAAACAAAATCTAACAAATTGCAGTGAGAAAACGTTCAAAGAAACAAACTACAATGAAATTGAGAATTACAACATACACATAAGTGCATACAACAAACACACAACCACCTCTCAGACAAAGCTAGGCTTGTCATCATTGAGTTATCGTGGTTAAGGAGGCTCAGATAACTCCAGAGGCCGGTATCATCATAGCCTTCAACATGTAAAATCACCTATATAGATAGTCGGAGCCACCCATCGTAATGTTCTAAGTCAGTAACAGACAACAACTTAAGGCAACAATCATCTAATCTAATTCCACCGTCGCCAAAGGCACCCGGAGTCACCGGCAACGACAGGGCAATGGCCAGTCACATTTTTACCATCATCCACTCAAACCAAGAGGTTATAGTCAAACCAAAAGGTTACCAAACACACAGAGGTCGATGAACATGCAATGGCTGGAGTGGCCAATTCAAAACCTGTTCTGCCATAGATGGATACCAATAACTTAAAGTTGCCGCCATAGACGGCCGGAGCCGCCGGCAACAACAGACAACAGTTACGTTTTTACACATATTCAAAGACACCCGTGCCATAGATAGAAACCAACAAACTCAAAGCTGCCGCCGCCAAGGACGGTCGGAACCGCCGACAACAGTAGCCATCGGGCCGTTTCTTTCTTGAGTTCGGTAAGTTTGACCGGTTTGCTAGAATATCGTACCGACGGTTTTTGTCTAAAATACCGGTTTTACCGGCAAACCAGATTGAAGTCCGAGAAATTTTTGAAATTTGCGGCCCATATTTTTTCAAAATCACTTTTAACCCAACAATTAACATTCAAACGTGTAAACTTTAAGACTATTTTTTTTTTTAAATTGAGTGCATGGAATTATTTGTTTAATGTGGATTAACTGTTGGATTATTTTTTTTATATGAATCATTTAGTTTTTGGTTATTTTTGGATTGAATTTACGTTTATAGGATATTATAAGGTAAACTATTCAATCGGTTGAACCTACCGGTATAACCCGGTTCAACTGGTTGTACCCTTTTGTAGCCTTATCCGGTACAAGTAAAATACCGGTTTTTATACATTTGTTATTACCCGACCCAAAATTTTGTTATGAATCTATATGTTTTCTCTAACCCGTTTATTTTTCTTTCAACAGAATGGTAACCCTAGGTTACTCTATAAATGTTTACACGCCAGACACAAAAGAACTCCGACAACCTGCCACTCCATTTATCCCAGTCGGCCCACATCATTATCCTCCATGTTCATATAACATTCGATTCATCTTGCTTGGATTCATCTAAAGACGGTGCATCTTTTTTTCTGATTTCTTCTTTCGTGCGCTAAATCAATTGTGTAATGTCTGATCAATTCTTCATTTTGTTTGTAGAAATTGGAAGTATTGAACAGATCTACAATTTTATGGAGGCGTATTTGTTTAATTTTATACCTAGGTGAGTTTTTGTATGTATTAGGTTTCATACTTTTTTTTTCCAATTTGGTATGTTAGTTTATACTTTTGTTTCAATTCTATTCAATTGCGTAAATGTCTAATCAGTTCTTCGTTGTGATTATAGAAATCGGAAGTATCGACTTCATTTGCAAGTTTTTGGATGCGTGTTTGCTTAGTTTTAATCCTAGGTGGGTTTTATGCTTTTGTCCCAATGTCCTAATTCAGTCCATTCGTTTATAAATCCTAGATATATTTGTATATTGGTTCTTCATTCACCAAAAGTCAAATCTAGATCTCTTTTGTTATCACAATCCAATGTTTTCTTTTAATTTCTCCTATTATATACTTAGGTACATAATTCTCAAAAGTAGAGATGTCAAATGGTGTTTTTGTCAATTTTAACTTGAGTATGACAAGTTTTTATTTGAAGAGCACCTAATCGTTAAAAATTTCTGGCAACTTTTTTACCATATTTTCCTTGAAGTATAACGGTGCATTTAAGGGTGTTTTGTCATTTTACAACTTTGAATGAGACAATTTTTAACTTTAGGGGCATTTTACCCTCTTTTAACTCATCAATTTTAGTTTATTTATTATATCTAGGGCAACACATGGTGATAACCAAAATAGGTAACATTTTACGCCATAAAACATGTACAGTTGATTTTACATGAAACATCTAGCATTCAAAATCTTTTAACTTTTAAAATCATTATAGAATTTAAGAGTGGGTTCAAATGTGTTTTTTTCAATTTTAGTTTTGGATATGACAAGTTTTTAATTGTATGACACTTTTTTGTTTAACAAAAAATTTTCCTTGAAGGGGATTCAAGGGTGTTTTATTAGTTTACAACTTTGAATTAATTGTATTTTTTAATTTAAGCGCAATTTATCATTTGAAATATTATGGCAAGTGTTTTTTTGCTAGATTTTTCTTAAAATATGCGAGCGCAGAGTGAATTCAAGGGCACTGTTGTCATCTTACAACTCTTTTTTTGTCAACATTATTTTTATTCCTTTAGTTTCACCATAATGGTCATAATATGGTGGTTGCTAATATACTAATCTTATCTTGAAAAATAGATGATACTTATGGGATTGATTCTGACAACTTTTAAAATTTTTCAATCTTCCCTAAATATAAATTAATAAATACATCAACTTCCCTAAATATAAATAAGTAAAAATTTTAAAATTATAAGTTTACTTATCAATCAGTAGGTTATTCTAAGCTAAATATTGTTTAGGGAAGAAATTAATGGTTTAATATGGGAAAGCTAAAATCACGTTTTTTAGTTAATCCGGTCAAGTCATTTACCATGTGTACTTACCTATAAATCCGAATTCTTTTATCATTGGGAAAGCAACAATCACATGCTCTTAGTTGTTTAAATAATTATAAAGATAGAAATATATTAAATTAAATTATTAAATATTATAACAATTTTCTAAAAAATTTACTAATAAAACAAAATTAGTATCCAAATTTTGAGCATACCTAATCTAATCTTTTCAAGTATTATATATAACATCACGACAACTTATGTTACTCTACTAATTCTGTTACTCTACTAACTCAGAGTAATCAATATTTTCTAAACATTAGTAAACATATTAGCATATTATATGTTTCTTGATTAGGCGACATTTAACTATGATATATTATAATAAGTTGAAATATTTCATATACAGATCGATTGGTGACAACAAATTTAGCATGCTCAATCAAATTCCAAGTTCTTGGGACTTTAAGGATGACTCTATCATCAAAGTTCGTGTAATCGGGTTTTGGGATAATCAAGTTTAAGATAAACCTAAGCAGACCATCTCAAAGGACATGATATTAATTGATCAAGAGATATGACATGTTATGTGTGTCTATATATATATTAGTTTCATTGACATTGTCATTTATATTGTTTTTTTAACATGATGAATTTTTAATTCTTTTTAGTTTTTTAGCGAAACTGGTTTATGGGAGCATATTAAAAAATATTATATACAGATTTGAGAGTTACACATATGAAGATACGTGTTACATTATAAATAATGTTTTTGATGGTGACTACAATACTAAATACAAGTGCGTGGATAATGACCAAAAAAAATCTCTTTCATAAGTCAACTGTTACACCGTCGGAGTATTTTGGTGGTGATTTACACGGATTCAAGTTTCATGACATTGATGCACTTATTAACAAGGTTACTGAAACAAAAACCATTGTTGGTATGTTTTATGTTACATAGTATTTTTTATATTAACTTTATGTTAGTTCAATATATTAAAAAAATCCCATTTTTTTAAAAAAAAATAACCAACATATTTCTGATGTAATCATTGAAATATAGATGTAATTGGTGTTGTTAATTATATACCAATTGAGGATATTACAAAATCTTATGGAGTTCAAACCAAGAAGATTTATATGAGGTTATACGGGTTGTGGTAACTTTACTTTTTTTGTTTTCATTATGTTATACGTGAACTTTGTAAATGTTGTAACTTGACTACGTGTTTTATAAAGCAACAAGGAATTACCTTTGACTCTATTGGGATGGTTTGTAGTTGACTTTTCAACTTTCATTTTGTTAAATCTTGATCAAGCCCCCGTAGTTGTGTTACAATTTGGGTTATTCAATATTCATGAAGGTTTGATTCATCGATTTCTTCTTATTCGTAATGTTATGCTCCTTAAATATCTTAACAAAAAAACGGGTTATGTAAATTTAATTATATTGTTAGGTACTCGTGTAGTTGAAACAAAAATTATTTCTAGAACTAATATTGCACATACAGTTTTGATCCATATAATACCAATGACTCCAACAAACAACAAATAGCATTTTAATTTAAAAGAAGACAGTTTCCCTATGTTTCGAGATTGGTTTGGACTTCAAAGAACCTGTGTTCTCACACGAACATCTATACGTAGCATTATCCAGAGTTACAAGAAGACATGGATTAAAGATTTTGAATTGTGATAACAATGTATATTGATCAATACAACCACAAATGTAATGTATAAGAAAATTTTTAGTTATTTGTAAAATATTTGTGTAATGTTTGTTTTGTAATTCGATTAATTTTAATATAAATTGTATTTGTATTAACAATATACGATAATTGTTGTTTATTGTATTTTGTTTAATGCTTAGAAATTAAAATTTTCATCAATTCCCGTGTGAAACACGGGTCTCAAACTAGTAAATAATAAAGATGGAAATATAAGTAGGCTAATTAGAGGGAATTAATTATGGACCAAAAAGAAAAAGATGGGCCTTAGGTCCATGGGCTTAAGGGAGTATAAATATCCCTTAAACCCTAATCCTTTCCATTTCAATCCATTCCACACCATAGCCTACACCATAAAACACACACATACTCTCCTACTTACGGCCGCAAGAGAGGAAACGAGATCCGAGACCGAAACCAAGATAAATATTGATCGATCTTGGATATTTAAGCAATATACAAGATTGTAGTTCATACCCAAGCAAAACCTTAGATTTAAAACGAGTAAAGGTATGTTCTTGATCTTTAAAGCTTATGTTTATATGAACGGTTAGCCATGGAATTAAGCCCTAGAGTAGATCGGGTATAAACGAACCATAAAGTAGCAAACTTGATATTATAAATGGACTCAATAAACTCGTAGCTAAAGATCTAAGCTAAAACGGATTTGAAATCGATAAAGGCGTAAGCTTTATGTCTAAACAAGTTAGGTCTTGATACCGTGATAATAATGGGTGTAAGAATTGTGGGGAAAGGTGGTTAAAAGTTGTGATTTGGACCATTAAACAGTCTCTGAACCAAGAAAAGAATGAAAGATAGAGAAATATGAACTGAAAGAATTAGACACGAGTTTTCGGTCAACGCGGGTTCTCGATCAAAACGATTTCTCGGTGACCTGAATTCTCGGTGATCTGAATGTTCGGTCAACATGAGTTCTCGTTCACCAAGAGTTCTCGGTCACTCCTTGATTTCTTGGTCATGAGTTGGGTTCTCTTCCAAGAGTTCTCGGCTGGGCAGTATCTGTTTGGTTTGGGCCGGAACCCAGGTGGGCTCAGATGCCATAATGGACAATTGGGCATGATCTAACTAAATCCACAAGTTGTTAACCCCATATCCTATCTAAAACAAACTAGTCCATCATCATAGACAAAACAAATGAGACCAACCTAGAAAATACGTTGGTTAACTAATATACCGACTTAATTAGTTATAAAGTTAATAAAAAAAATATATTTAACAGTTAGCCGTGCACAATTAAAGAAAGGGATTACTATTGGCTCCGAGCCATATAATAATGACTTAGGCAGAACCCCTACCTTACACAGGTATTCGGAGCTTATATGTCTAAGCTTGCACGAGAAGTACTTCTACTCTACGTCGCGTATTGGGGTTTAAACTGTCGGAACCTCGGAGCTTGATACGCACTACGAAACTCGGCACGCAAAACGAGACTAAGTTTGTGTGATTGAGTGTGTGAATAATGAGATTTCGTGAACCCCTATTTATAAGCTAATTTGTAACCCATCGCGATACACGATGGGTCTTGGTAGCCCTGTCGCGTATCGCGACGCCGCAATATTACTGCCGCCAAACCACGTGTTAACACGTGTTTGCTGAGTCATCATGGTACATCGCGTATTGCGATGACCTTTGTTCTGGGCTCATCGCGAATCGCGATGGTACACTGTAACATCAAGAAAATTTTGAAGTTCAAAATGTCAAGTTTCCTAAGTCAAAGGACCAAAAACGTCAAAATTCCAAACCTTAGGAATTAAAATGAAAATTCTGATTTTCTGTCCCTTAGCGATATGCGACGGGACAAAGGACAAGCTCATTACGTATCGCGAAGGGCTTAGTCAAACCTTCTAGAAGAAAGTCAACGGTGATACGCGATTGTCATGGAGCCTACGTCATCGCGTATCGCGATGACGTGGTCTGATACCCCTGGCACACGTTCTGCCACGTGTCCACATGTGGCACATCGTCTGCCACGTGTCCGGACACGTGGCACATCGTCCGCCACGTGGCATACCGTCTGCCACGTGGCAGATCTACATGGTGACTGGCCTGGGCTACTTCGCGATACGCGATGGGTGCCCAGGAGGCCATCGCATATCGCGAAGGGTCTCCAGATTTTGCCTATAAATAGCAAGTCTGGGATCTCATATTCTCACACAAAAATTCAGTACATCACTCTCTCTCTCTCTAACATCTCTCTAGAAGTTCATAACCCTTTCATCGATCCACCTCGAAAAGCGTGTCCTGATTCATCATTTTCCGTGCCAACGTTTCCTCGAAGTTCATGCCACTCTCTACCGACGTATCGACCAAGAAGGTGTTTGTCATATCTCGATATCAAGATGGTGAGTCAAGGTGTGCCGACAAGTGGTGAAAGATTGGTGTTTGTCGTACCAAGGAAAGGATAACAAGAGAAAGGGTTGAACGAGAAAAAGGTGAAGTGGTGTTGGAGTGCTGCTCGAGTAATTAGGGTTTCCATAAGCCAACAAACGTAGGCGTAACGCCATTGAAAATAATAATAAAATATTATAAAAGGCTTAAACCTTAAGTCGAGGTCATACTCGATACATCGATAAAATAAAAGAAAACATAACAAAGAAAGAATAAAAGATAAGATTGTGAATATTGATATATATATATATATATATATATATATGTACATATATATATGTGTGTGTGTGTGTGTAAGTATATATATTCTTTGTTATGAAAATATTATTTAAGTAATAATAAATATTCATAAATAATAAAGAAAAGAAAAGAACACGTTTCTTAGAAAAGAAGAAATGTAGGGTTTTATAAATAATTTCTTTTAAACTAAAAGTTTATAAGTAAAAGAGATTTGAACTCAAGATTCATCGAGGTAAAGTTTATAAATAAGACTAAAGGTCTTAACCCGGTGATTTGTGTATAATGATGCTCTCACAACTAAACTTTAAATTTATTAAACGAAAATCCTAAAGAAACCATACAAAACCGGCAAGTGTACCGATCACTAATAGTATAGCACTAAAGAAGTCCGAGTATCGAACACTTAATACTTAACCCTAAATAAGACTCATCTAAGAATAATATATTTTTTTAATGATTTTTTTATTATTAACTATTTAACATAACTTAAATTAACTTAAAAGACTTAAATTAAGAAAACTAGACGAAACTGTGAAAATAAGATTTATCAATGGAAAAAATGTCTACCTAGGTAAGAATCCTATTGAAGGTGTAATAAGCTATTGGATTGTAGAATCTCATGACACCGGTTCCTAAGGATGACACAACTAAGGTTCAATCAGGAAGCTAAATTACCTCTCGGTCTCACTAACAAACCCTAAACTACCCTTAATTGATTTTAAGAACAAAACCGGATGACGAATTGTTAAAGTGCTCTAATGCCGACTCTCCTCTCGGTCTCACTGACACACTACCCTAATGGAGACGAATACTACGCAACCAAGGATAGAGGAACAATTTAGTTTAACTTAAACTAGGTCAACTAGTCGCTCACAAACCCAACCCGACAAGAACCGAACCCGCTCTCGCGCGATCCTAATCCTAACAAGTAAAAGCTATAAGACGACCCTACTTCCTATCACCTCTCTGTCTCTAAGAAGGTGTCTACCCTTAACCCTACAGTTGTACTTCCCGCAAACAATCTCTAAACACAAAGTAAAGAGTTTAAACAAGCTAAAATCAACTAAAACCGATTCATTCAATCAAAGCAAGAGGTAATTGAGTATTATTAATCAAAACACAGCCACTAAACACAACCTAATTCAATGTTAAACCAAACTTTACATTAACAATTCAAGTCATGGTCATCAACAATCCAATCTACTTACTAAAACCTAGGTAGAACTAACAAGTTTAGCCTAACATTAATTTTAAAGCCGCTAATAACTAAGTTAAACATCATAAACATCAACATAAACATCAGTAAACTCATTCAAGAATCAAAAACAATCAAACACAAGTCAATCTTCAAGTTACTTGCAAAACAATCCAAAGCAAAAGATTAAATCAACTAGTTAGGTTTCTTGAACAAAAGAACAAAGTTTATGAGTGATTACTTAAGTTATATGGCTGCGTTTATGGATGTAAAATACCCCGAGCTGCTGTACCAAGTCACCCCGATCCTCCTTCTTCCTCTAGCCGCCAACAAGCCTTTTTTCTTTCTTTCTCCTTGCTGCCCAATTCCGATCAGAATTCTAATGGGTGTTATTAATTGTTTGTTGTTTAATATTTGTTTTTTTTGTGAGCTGCTCCACGTTAATATATAAATCAAGAAAACTTGTTTATTTGTTTTGTGTACACACACCGTACACCAAGTTTGACCACACCAAATAATAAACTTTCTTTTGCTCCTTAATTGCCTTCTGTCCGATCGGAATAGGGTTAGGGAGTTAGGTTTTTATTGTTTTCTCTTTTAACTAATATATAATGCATGTAAGGCTTGAATTTGTGGGTTTGGGTCGGACCTTGACTTGTAGTATTAAAACTTGACCAAATAAGCCCCTAAAGTCTTCAAACTTAAATCTTTTTTCCATTAAAGCTCAAAACCTACAAGTAATCAATCATCTTTGTAAAATCAAGCATAAACAAGCCATAAATTTTAATAATTAAACTACTAAAGTACTTAAATCACGATAAAACGATATGGAAAGTAAGTGTGGTTTACAACACATCAGCCATATTGTATATCCAACTAATAATTGGTTATACTCGTACTATAGGTGCGAGATAGCAACGGGAAAGACCCTCGGACGGTGTTTGAAGCCGATCCAAATCAAAAGGTGAATACGCCCCAACTTTTACAAACTTGTTTTCAAATTAGTCAACATGTTATATGAAAAACTATACATGAGAGTATGAGACTAAGTGTCTCTAAAAGATTTATAAACAAGGGAATAAAACTGGCCTCAAGCTATCGTGTACGTTTGTCTGGATCCTTTCATATGTGGTGGGCACATCACACCTGGTCACAATTACGCTCGCCTGCGGGGAGTATGACCTTGTGTACACGTATAGGCACTCAACTAGTCGAACGTTGTGGTGTTTCGATAAGGGAACCGAGTATAGAGACTTGAGTTTATAAATTGAATTGTTTTAACTTGATTATTCCTAAGCCACGTTGGGCCGAGACCTACGTAGTCTCGAGGGGTGATTAAGTAAAGAAAATATTTTTAGCGTCAGCATATTCACCAGCATTCGTTGCTGACGTATTTTCTTACATTTTGCAGGTGACCAAGATTAGCGCTTGGAGTGATGAAGTGCTAAAAGATATTCGATGGCTCGGATCTTTTGTTTAAACATAATACAATGTAAATGGTGGTTTTTGTAAAACAAGTAATCTTAAAACATTAAACGGGAAACTTTTAAATCCCGTCTTTTGAATATGTAAATATCACATTTTAATCCACAAGTTTATAAGTCTTCTGCTATTCAAATGTAACTCTGATTTAATTACAGTTGTGGTACCAACATATGTGTCATACGCCTAGGCCGCGGTTTGGGGTGTGACAAGTGTTGGTATCAGAGCCATCGATTTTAGCGAATTAGGTATTACAAGAGAATACCTAAGCTTCAATCCAAGTATAGGAATTACTTGTTTATTTGAAATTGGGATAAGATAGGCTGGTAAACCTTTTCTTTCCCTCCTCATTCTAAACCACCCAAAATTGTTAGATGTCATTCAAGAGCATGATGGAGAACTATGTACGCAAGACTAAGGAGGTTGGAATTGCCGAACCAATACTCAAGGATAATATGAGTGACGATTATTATGAAGCATTATTCGATCAAGAAGTGGAGTATGATCTAACCAAACCATTTCAATTCCCCGGCACTGAACACTACCAAATTAACCTACCCGATAGTCCGCCCATGACAAGAAATGAACCTCCAAGGCACTCAAGATACCTCCCACCAACAATACCCATGTAGCACCCATCTGAGGTTCCCACATATCACCTATCTAAGGCCCCCACATATCAACCATCGGAGATACCACCTTATTACTCAACTGGAGTTCCAACTTACCTACCACCAAATCCTCACCCATCCTATGCTTTCCTCTCCAATCGACCAATCAAGGAGGAACCAAGATCTCCTTCATCCGACTGGATGCAATGCCACTCCGACCAACGAAGATGGCATACCGGAAGCTCTGCCTTCAATTCTGTTGATTCCCATTCCAACAATGGTGCAGAACCATCCAACAAACCCAATATGAGAGTAATAATGCCGTATGAAAGTTTCAGCATGCCCCCAGTTGTGAAGGAGACCGTTCAAGAAGAGGAAGAAGAACCTGAAGATGAGGAAGAAGATCCAGAGGAAGAATCCGAGGAAGAACCGGAAGAAGAGTACCCTGATAATCCCAACAAGATGTCAACCCCAATGGAAGAATCGCCTTCTCCTCAAATTCCAAGCTATGGTTCTATGGATCCTTATGTGCAATATCTCGAGAAACTCAAGAACCAAGCTTCATCAAGTTTTCCACCCTTTCAAGGCACGATTCTGACGGAAGAAGAGCAAGAGAATGAAATTAGAGAACAAAACGAAGTTGCCGAAGCTTTCTTCCACTACTCATCCGATATGACTGGATCTCCGTATCCCGAACTGAAGAATCATTATGACATGGTGATGATGGGTTACCGCGACCCACCTCCAAGATATGGATACCCCAATGAAGTCCCACAGTCACAGGAGGAAAACTTGGACCGCGCCTTGCATGAGACGGATGATTTGAGGAAGAAGATAGCCATTGATGGGAAGAAAAATAAGAAGATATGAGAGACGCTTCTTCGCAAATGTAACAAGCTAACCAAGGTGGTAAGAATATTTATGAGAGATTGAAGAGACGTTGACGAAGGATGGGAAGCGGTAGTTGTGTGTGTAATGTAATCTTATGTTTTATGTGTTAAAAGTGTAATAAAGAACGTTGAGACGTTCTTAGGTGAACATAGGTTTATCTATATATATATATCAATCAAATGATATATATATATGTGTGTGTGTGTGTGTATGTTGTAAAATAACTCCTTATGAAATAAAATGTGATATCAATCAAACGATATATATATGTGTGTGTGTGTGTGTGTGTGTGTGTGTGTGTGTGTGTTGTAAAATAAATCCTTATGAAATAAAATGTGATGTTGAGAAAATAAAATTTGTTAAAATTTCAGTTAAAGAAATATTGGAAAAGAAAAAGTTAATGTCTCAACAAAGTAACAACATGGAGAATGCACGTAAAGAAGAAGAAATAAAAAAAGAAAAAGGAAAAGGTCTCGAAAATAAACAAGATGAACCAATTCCTGAAAAATATATGAGTCAAATACAAAGAATGATAAAGGATGCGGTTAGAGAAGAATCTATGGCTAGATCTCAGTTAAAACACTCTAAACATTCTCAATCTGTTAATCTTTCCCATAAGTCCGTTTGGTCTCATCCGAAACCCTCCCATGTTGAGGAAAGTGTTCATGAATCGAATGCTGATGATGGAATTCGTCAAGAGTTCAAGAAGTTAAATATTGGAGGCTGTTCTTTCAAAGATTTCAAGTATTTCGGCCCAAAGGAATTTTATGGAGATACAGGAGCTATCAAAACCGTTAGATGTCTTGAGAAGATGGAATCAATCGTCATAATAAGCAAGTGTTCGCGTCAAGAAATGATACAATACTCTGCGCATATGTTTAGAGGCAAGGCGTTGGAGTGGTGGAACACACTGATTATGAGAAAGGGACGTCGAGTTTTATACGATCTTTCTTGGGATGAGTTCAAGGATATGTTGATGGCAAAGTTTTGTCCCATGCATGAAACCGATCAAATTCAAACTAAGTTTCCTAATCATAAGGTCATTGAGACAAACCTCCGAGAGTACAACACAAAGTTTCACGAGTACTGTCGCCTGGTTCCCCAGCTGGTTAATCCGGAATCCAGCAAAGTCACAAGATACATATAGGTATTACCGCGGCAAATCCGCAATGTGGTGAGGTCTCATTTACCTCAAACTGCTGATTCCGCAACGGAGTTGGCTGGTTACCTGATGGGCGGAATGATCCGCAACAAAGAAGTGGATAATAAGATGATAACAACAACCACTCAAGGGAGAACATGAGGAAGCAACAACTACAAAGGCAAAGGCGCGACCCAAAGCCGATCTGGGATCAACTCAAACGCTCCATTTTGTAAGATTTGACAAAAGCGCCACCGAGGTCAATGTAGACATGCCTCAACAACCGTGTGTGTTAATCATGCCAAAGACCGGGCCATGCTGCTACTGACTGTTGAAAGAAGAAGATGACATGTTATAATTGCAAGGAGATGGGGCATTTAAGTTTCGAGTGCCCAAAGAACAAAACTATGACTGGTGGTGCGGGTGGATGTCACCAGAACAAGAAAGGAAATGCAAGAGACTTCGTGCTCGACACGAAATAGGCCGCTGACACGCCGGAAACCATCATCGGTACGTTTCTAGTCAACGACACCTATGCTAGAGTTTTGTTTGATTCGGGTGCCAACTTAAGTTTTATAGATTATAGCTTTTGTAGTCTATTAAACGAACCTTTAACAAAGTTAAATAAAACTCTAAGCATCGAGACTACTAGTGGCGAAATCGTTAAAATCTCCGAAGCCCTTGAAAACGGAAAAATTCTCTTAGCTGGTTGTATTCTGCCTATTCAATTGTTGCCTATGACTCTTGCTGGTTTTGATATTGTACTTGGTATGGATTGGTTGTCTAGCAACCATGCTCGTATCATTTGCAATAGCAAAACTATCAAACTTCAAGCCCCCGATAAACAAACAATTCGAATTGAAAGGAACAAAGATGCTGGACAAGTTAGCATAATTTCAATGATTAGGGTTAAGAAATGTTTGAATCAAGGATGCTTAGCATTCATGGCCTAGGTCACTGAAGAATCCAAACCAAAGGAGATAAACGACGTACCTGTCTTCTCTGACTTTTCTGATGTCTTTCCTGATGAACTTCCTGGAATCCCTCCCGATCGCGAAGTAGAGTTTAGGATCGATCTTATTCCCGGTACTGCTCCGATCGCAAAGGCACCATACCGTCTCGCTCCAACTGAAAAACAACTCGACGAGCTTCTTGAGAAAGGCTTCATTAGACCATGTTCGTCCTCATGGGGAGCGCCAATATTATTCGTCAAGAAGAAGGATGGATCCATGCGTATGTGTATCGATTATCGTGCGTTAAACAAAGTCACAATCAAAAACCGTAATCCACTTCCTCGAATCGATGATATTTTCGACCAACTTCAAGATGCGAGTTTCTTTTCAAAAATCGATCTTCGTTCTGGTTAACATCAACTCAAAGTTCAATCCGAAGATATTCCGAAACAAACAAGGTATGGCCATTATGAGTTCATCGTCATGCCGTTTGGACTTAATAATGCGCCAGCTGCGTTCATGGACATGATGAATCGAATCTGCAAGCTTTACTTGGATAAATTTGTTATCGTGTTCATCGACGACATACTTATTTATTCTAAGTCCAAGGCTGATCATGAAAATCACCTTCGAACCTTACTTGAATTACTAAGAACCGAAAAATTGTACCCCAAGCTCTCAAAATGCGAGTTCTGGTTGCATGAAGTGCAATTTCTTGGGCGTGTCATAAATGTGAATGGTATTCAAGTCGATCCCACTAAAATTTAAACCATCTCGAAGTGGGAAATTCCAAAGTCACCAACCGAGATTCGAAGTTTCTTGGGTTTGGCTATTTATTATCGAAGGTTCATTGAAAATTTCTCTCGTATAGCCGTTCCCCTAACTTCTTTAACTCGCAAAAACATCAAGTACGAATGGGGAACAAAATAACAAGAGGCATTCGATATACTTAAGCAAAACCTCACCTAAGCACCTATACTGTCCTTGCTAGAAGGTACTGAGGACTTTGTTGTATTTAGTGACGCGTCTCATTCCGGTTTGGGAAGCGTACTAATGCAACGAAAGAAAGTGGTCGCTTACGCCTCTCGTCAACTCAGGGTGAACGAAAAGAACTACACAACTCACGATCTAGAGTTAGGCGCCATAAGCTTTTCACTTAAGATATGGAGGCACTATCTCTATGGAGTTAGATTTACCGTGTACACTGATCATAAAATCATAAAGCTCATCTTCGATCAAAAAGAGCTTAACATGCACTAACAACGATGGATGGAAACTCTCAACGAGTATGACTGCGAGATCGTTTATCATGAAGGTAAAGCCAACGTTGTGGCCGATGCCTTAAGTCGAAAGGAACATGAAAAACCAAAGAGAGTCCGAGCTCTAAGGCTAGAACTTCAAGTCGATTTTTTTGTACAAATCAAATCCACTCAAACTTAAGCGATCAATGAAAATCAAATCTCCGACGAAAAACGTAACGGCACCATTGACTCGCTAGTCAAGGGTGACAATGCTATCCTTAGACTCGGTAATAGGATTTGGGTACCAATCGTTGGGGACTTGCGTGAGAAAATCACGAACTAAGCTCATAAGTCCAAGTACATGATGCACCCCGGTAGTGACAAAATGTACCAAAATCTTAGACCAAACTACTGGTGGAAGCCTTCGGGTTTGATTTAGCAACCCGAACTTCTCGTATGGGAGTGGGAGTTAATTACTATGGATTTCATTACCAAACTCCCTAAAATGAATCGACAACGTAATGCTATCTGGGTTATCGTGGATCGCTTAACAAAATCCGCGCAATTCATACCCATCAATGAATCGTACTCAATGGATAGATTAGCACGTATCTATGTAAACAACATCGTTACTTTGCATGGAGTACCACTGTCTATAATCTTTGATCGAGATAGTCATTTTACGTCTCACTTCTGGAAAAGCTTCCAACAAGCGTTAGGCACAAGGCTAAACCTTAGCACCGCCTATCATCCACAAACTGATGGGCAAAGCGAAAGGAAAATTCAAACGTTGGAAGACATGCTCCACGCTTGTCTGATCGACTTAGGTGGAAGTTGGGATGACCACTTACCCTAATGGTATTTTCATACAACCATAGCTATCACACAAGTATTCAAACCGCACCATTCGAGGCGTTATATGGTCGTAAATGTAAAACGCCCGTATGTTGGTCTGAAACCGGAGACAATCAATTATCTGGACCCGAGATAGTCCAAGAAACCACCGATAAGATTCTTCAAATCTGAGAATGACTTAAGACGACACGTGATCGCCAAAAGAGTTACGCCGATGTCCGTCGTAAGCCGTTGGAATTTAATGTTGGTGACAAAGTTCTTTTGAAATTCTCGCCATGGAGAGGCGTCGTTCGCTTCAGTAAGAAAGGAAAGCTAAGTCCTCGATTCGTTGGACCCTTGGAGGTACTTGAACGAATTGGTACTGTTGCATACCGTTTGCAACTGCCCGAGAAAATGCAAGGGATACATGACGTATTCCATGTCTCAAATCTGTGAAAATGTTTGGCTGGCGAATCTCTATCCATGCCTTTAAAAGATGTCGAAATAAACGAAAATTAAAAATTTGTTAAAAAAACCAATTCAAATAGAAGATTCGAAAACAAAGAAATTGAAAATCGAACATTGAAAATTGTGAAAGTCAAATGGGACTCACAAAGAGGGCCCGAGTATACATGGGAACTCGAATCTGAAATGAAAAGGAAATACCCCCATCTATTCTAATAATGCAATCTCGAGGACGAGATTTATTTCAAGGTGGGGAGGATGTAACATCAAGAAAATTTTGAAGTTCAAAATGTCGAGTTTCCAAAGTCAAAGGACCAAAAACGTCAAAATTCCAAACCTTACGACTTAAAATGAAAATTCTGATTTTTTGTCCCTTAGCGATACGCGACGGGACAAAGGATAAGCTAATAGCGTATCGCGAAGGGCTTAGTCAAAACTTCTAGCAGAAAGTCAATGGAGATACGCAATCGTCGTGGAACCTACGTCATCGCGTATCACGATGACGTGGTCTGACACCTCTGGTACACGTTCTGCCACATGTCCACACGTGGCAAATCGTCCGCCACGTGTCAACACGTGGCACACCGTCTGCCACGTGGCAGACCTACATGGTGACTGGCCTAGGCTTCTTCGCGATACGCGATGGGTGCCCAGGAAGCCATCGCGTATCGCGAAGGGTCTCCAGATTTTGCCTGTAAATAGCATGTCCGGGATCTCATATTCTCACACCAAAATTCAGTACATCTCTCTCTCTCTCTCTCTCTTTAACATCTCTCTAGAAGTTCATAACCCTTCCATCGATCCACCTCGAAAAGCATGTCTCGATTCATCATTTTCTGTGCCAACGTTTCCTCAAAGTTCGTGCCACTCTCCACCGACGTATCGACCAAGAAGGTGTTTGTCATATCTCGATATCAATATGGTAAGTCTCGTAAGGCGTGCCGACAAGTAGTGAAAGATTGGTGTTTGTCGTACCAAGGAAAGGATAACAAGAGAAAGGGTTGAACGAGAAGAAGGTGAATCGGCGTTGGAGTGTTGCTCGACTAATTAGGGTTTCCATAAGCCAACAAAGGTAGGCGTAACGCCAATGATAATAATAATAAAATATTATAAAAGGCTTAAACCTTAATTCGAGGTTATACTCGATACCTCGATAAAATAAAAGAAAACATAAAAAAGAAAGAATAAAAGATAAGATTGTGAATATATATATATATATATATATCTATGTGTGTGTGTAAGTATATATTCTTTGTTATGAAAATATTATTTAAGTAATTACAACTATTTTTAAATAATAAAGAAAAGAAAAGAATACGTTTCTTAGAAATGTAGGGTTTTATAAATAAACTAAGGTTTATAAATTTCTTTTAAACTAAAAGTTTTTAAGTAAAAGAGATTTGAACTAAATATTCATCGAGGTAAAGTTTTTAAAATAAGAATAAAGGTCTTAAGTCGGATTGTATATCCGACTAACAATTGGTTATACTCGTACTATAGGTGCGAGATAGCAACGGGAAAGACCATCGGATGGTGTTTGAAGCCGATCCAAATCAAAAGGTAAATACGCCCCAAACTTTACAAACTTGTTTTCAAACAAGTCAACGTGCTATATGAAAAAATTTACATGAGACTAAGTGTCTCTAAAACTTTTATAAACAAGGGTATAAATACTGGCCTCAGGCTATCGTGTACGTTTGTCTGGATCCTTTCATATGTGGTGGGCACATCACACCTGGTCACAATTACGCTCGCCTGCGGGGAGTATGACCTTGTGTATACGTATAGGCACTCAACTAGTCGAACGCTGCGGTGTTTCGCTGGGGGAACCGAGTATAGAGACTTGAGTTTATAAATTGAATTGTTTTAACTTGATTATTCCTAAGCCACGTTGGGCCGAGACCTACGTAGTCTCGAGGGGTGATTAAGTAAAGAAAATATTTTTAGCGTCAGCATATTCACCAGCATTCGTTGCTGACGTATTTTCTTACATTTTGCAGGTGACCAAGATTAGCGCTTGGAGTGATGAAGTGCTAAAAGATATTCGATGGCTCGGATCTTTTGTTTAAACATAATACAATGTAAATGGTGGTTTTTGTAAAACAAGTAATCTTAAAACATTAAACGGGAAACTTTTAAATCCCGTCTTTTGAATATGTAAATATCACATTTTAATCCACAAGTTTATAAGTCTTCTGCTATTCAAATGTAACTCTGATTTAATTACAATTGTGGTACCAACATATGTGTCATACGCCTAGGCCGCGGTTTATCTATTTACCATACCTTTTGTATTCTATGTATTTACTTATGTTAACTAGATGGCATCTTAAATTCAGTCTTTCGAATCTTGATAACTTTCAAGATATTCAAACTTGAATCATGCAATCCTTTGCTTGATGATCTAGGCAGATTCTTTCTGCTTATGTTTATCAATTATTTCTTTGAATTTTCGTAGTTTGAATAACTGATTTTCTTTGAGTAGACATTCCCTCTCTTTTCTTTTTTAATAGAAGATGAATTATATTAATATATAGTCTCCTGTATTTCAAAATTTTCGAACTTTAACTATCTCTTTTCTTATGAGTATAATCATTCTTGTGTCAAGACACGATCTGTATGCTAATATCTTTCTTTATATTTAATAGGGATTTAACTACCCTTTTTGTTGTTACAAAACTTCTCGTTTAAACACGAGTTAACGAATGGTTTACAAGAGTTAACTAAATAATTTCTTATGCCTTTGAGTCTTGGACATTTTTTGGATATACTCTTGTTTGTTTCTATTCTCGATTGTCAGATGCTCGTTTTTTTTCATCCTTCCTATTGTTGCTGGTCCTTTTATTGCTTATTGTGTTTTCGAACATTCCCTTTTAAAATGTCCACATTTGAAGCATGCAACTGCTTTACTTCTATAATCTTCTTCAGAATGGCCGGTTTTATTACAGAAAGTACATGTGACTGATGTATTGTTCTTGTTCTGTTTTTGACATTTTCCATAATGTCGTTTACCACTGTTCTGACAGATTGGTCTTTTGAATTTAAATGTTTTCTCCTTGTTGATCTTCTTAATTTTTCTGCTTGTTGCTTTTTCTTTCTTTTCGCGATATTTTTCTCTTTAACCTCCATATTTCTTACCATACTATCGATCAAATATCTGGCCAATTCTATGGTCGAGGAGGTTGTTTGTGGCATATAAGATTTTACTATACCTCCTATCTCTTTGGGTAATCCATATATGTATTGTATAAATTTGTTGTATTCTGAGTCGTCTAAGCGAGGAGTTGATTGGCAATATTCAAGGAATTTGGTATTGTAATCTATGAGATTTGTGGCATTCATCTTGTGGTTTAGTAAATTGGTTTGAATATGATTGACTTCATGCATGGGGTAACACTTTTGTAATACGAGTTCTTTGAATGCCTCATATTTAATTTGATACAAGGTTTCTCTACCCTTTCTTATAATTAGAGTGTTCCACTATTCTATAGTTTCACCTTTGAATTTCAAAGATGCGTACTGAATCTTTTGAATCTCATTACATTGACTAATGATGATGATGGACTCGATCTCCTCAAGCCATCGTAAAGTTGGTATAACACCTTGGTTGCCATAAAATTCTTTTGGTTCATTGGTTTTGAAGTCTTTAAAACTACAACCTTGAGTGACTAAATGGTTCTTAAAAGTAAACTATAACCCATAACCTTCATATCCTTCAAACAATATGAAATTTTAAATGTATGATCAACTTTGTATGGTGATTCTCTTGGACATGCTTGGCTGCTGTAAATTAGAATTATTTCTAACAAAGGTCTGACTATAATATATATATATATATATATATATATATATATATATATATATATATATATAGGTAGTGAATTACCATCTTGAAAGAAAAATCAACTTTTGAATTAAATAACCTAGTGAGTGACCCATGTAACACATTAGCGGGAATTATATAAAACATAAAATATACATATATGTTTTGAATTTAGATGAATTGTAAATGTTATATTATAAGAACAAATTATTTTAGATGAATTATAAGGTATTATATCATGAATATTAATTAAATGGTAATTGCATCATTTGTAATTAATAGTACAACGCTAATACAATTAATATGTGATAAACAAAATGAATTCATATGTTATAAACAATTACAAAAGTTTAAATAAATATACATATCTACTATGCTATTAAAGCAATAGACTTTTTGGATAAATTACATATTTATATTGGATCATCACCATATTTTCCATACATATTAAGACTTCAAAAAATTTCTTGGTAATTAAATAATTCAAAAGTAAATAATATTATTTTATTTTCACCCAATTTAATGCATATATTAATGTTAATGATTGTGATATCTATCTATCACTAATTGTAAGTTATAAGGTAGACTGTTTTTCTTTAAAACATCAATGTATTAAAATATCGGTTTGATATTTCCAAATGGTTTATATATCTATTGAAGAAATACAAAATTTCTCAACCTTTACTTAATATTGCTTAAATATCGAAACAAATTCCTTTACAAATGATATATTTGTAAAAAACGTGTAAGGCCCCATTCCCGGTGTCCTACATTGGTGTTGGATTTACTCATAAACACAGTTATAAATATCAGAGTTTATTTAAACTTTCGCGAAAATAAAAAAAGTCAACCATTCATTACAAACATTCAATGCTTGTCTTTAAAACATAAAATAAAGTAGCTTATTATGACATCATGACAAATCTTCTTTGGATGTCAGTCCCTTCAAATCATGTCATGTGTCTCTCTCTCGAGCCAGCTGCTTCAATCTATTTACCTGCGTGCATACTAAAAGTTAGCTACGCTGAGCGAGTTCTAGTTAATCAAACAATATACAATACATTCACATACTTACTCATACTTATTTGAAGATACATATAACTTACTTAACATGTGTCTTTCTTTTGTACATACATAAGTATATAACTTCTTTCTTTCTTTCTTTCCTTCCTTCATACTTTTATAATTAAATTTTACTTTACATACTTATATGTTTTAAAGAGTATTACGCCCTACTTACTCGAGTATTATTAGGGCTCGGTCTCCCTTTCTTCCTTAGACATTATTTGTGTCTGGTCCCTTCTTCCTAGAGTATTATTAGGGTTCGGTCCCCTTTTACCTAAGATATTATTAGGGTCCGGTCCCTTCTTCCTCAAGTATTATTAGGGCTCGGTTCCCTTCTTCCATACAACCTTACCACACCTTTCTTTATATTATTTTATAAACTTTCATACACACTCTCAATCTTTCATATAACATATATATATCATTCATGCATCATATATAAAACAATCACAACTTCTAACAATCACCTTTCCTAGTGATACGTGCAATATCCGAAGATCGTTCACGTACCGACAAGCATTCATTCATAACCTCAATAACTATCACGTAAATCATATAAGGCATACACTTACCGCTTAAGGTAATTGTATTAACCAATCACATCAAGTATGCACACAACCCCGAAAACATAACAATGAAAGGGGACTAGAAACTCACCTGGGTCTAATTCCTTTCAGAGTTATTGGTAACTCCTTTCCTTAACGGTGCGCAGCTTATTGTATAACAATTACATGTATCAATTAACTAGCCCTATCCATATCATATTTCTAGGTTATTATAACCCCTAACTACGGGGGTCCGGGGGGCAGCGCCCCTTGCAGCGGGGTAGGGGTGGCAGCCCCTAGCAGGGTCCCCGGGGTAGAGCCCCTGGCTGGAGTTAAGCTGCCATGTCAACTTGGAAAACTTTTATTTTCCTTAATAAGCCTTTACCAAAAAACCTCATCAGAAAAACTAGAGTTCAATTATTTAATCAAATCGAATATTCATTTTAAACGTTACCTTTCATTATTAATTATTTACTTATTCTTATCTTTTCTATCATGTAAGTCCATATATACATTTATGTATGTATACACTGTTTATCTTTCGTAACATTCTAGCGTATAAGTCGTTATTGGCGTGTAAGTCTTCCCAGCATATAAGTTGTCCTGGTGTATAAGTCATACATATACGTGGTTCACATACACGTTTCATACATACATTAACGTACATACATATACGTGGTACACATATACGTTACATGCTTACATACCCGTGGTACACATATACGTTACATACATATACGTGGTACACATATACGTTTCATGCATACATATACGTGGTACACATATACGTTACATACATACAAATACGGACTGCATATTTATGCGCTGCTTATACATATGCGGCTTGCACACTTATATGGCGTAAACTTATACACCCTAACGTTCAGTTCAGCTTTCTTATTACGTGTTTTTAAGGTTTTTCTTCGATTCTGATGTCGTCAACCGCCGTTAACCACCATGGTTAGCCGGAGTTTGATCCTTTACGACCTGGGTAGCTTCAGGGTGTCCAAGTCTGAGCCATGGTGGCCCTTAAGCTCGCTTTAGATTGATTAAACACCCGAATAAAGCTATATCTGGATTCAAACTGTAGGTTCCCAGCCGGATCTGCACAGGAGTATCTCGTAGTACGTGGGTGCGGAATCCCTACGTAACACGATACGAGCGTAAGATGTATAATACGTTAAACCAAAACACAAACACATGTTACAATACTAAAACGACACGTTGTATTGCAACACTTCAACACGTGATATCAAATCACAAATACACGTTCTGGAAAAACTTAAACAAAACAAGCCGAAGTTGAGGTTAAATACACCTCAACAACTTCGCCTAACATGTTAGGCGAAGTTGTCCTAACTTCGCTTGTCCACAAGTTCGCTTACATCAGGCGAACTTGTGTGACAACTTATCTAAACACAACACAAACAATCTAACTCGATTACAGACACATACAAAACACTAGATACTGAACTACTGACATCATGCACCAACAGACTCCCCCTTGGCAATAGCTTCATATCTCTATCTTCATTCACGTGTCTAGTAATCCCAAAATCTCGTGTCACCAGTCTTCAAGCATGAACGCCTTCTCTAACACAAACAGAAACCACTCTCTGATATTTCATGGCTTCATCTTTCCATGCAGGAATATAGAATATCTTTTTCTCGTTTAGCACCTGCAGGTCAGCTTGAGACAGATTCACCAAGTGCATCGGATCATACACTCTCAGGACTTCTTGTTCATCTTTATCTTCCATAACCGCTTCAGCTGTTTGGCTATCAACATACCACCACTTTAGATTCTTTAAGGCATCCTTGGGCATTGGTTTCATCTGCACTTCTTTCAAACACCGAATCGGCTTATACTTCATTACCATCAAGGTTTGCCATCAGCTCGCATTCCTCTTTCCTTATCTTCAACAAGCTTTCCTTTCTGCGGCCTTAACAACTCAAACTTTTTCTCTTTTATACTTTCTTTCCACACAATCTTCCCAATAATCCTGGCCATATTATCATCACTTCTATTAATCAACCCCAACTTAGCCAAATCCTTCACCTCACACTCAGGCAAGGTGTTCAAAGATCTCAACAACCTTTTAAAGTACTGAATCCCATCAAAACTTATAATCACAAATAGCCTTAACTGCTCATCATATAACCAACATATAATACCCTTTTTCGATTCAGCATACCCTTTGATATTGTAACTCTTTTTAAACATGGTAGGAACCACTAGCTTCTTTGTCTTTACAAACCACTGAGCGTAGCCTTCTTTCCATCTCGGCTGCTCTTCCCATTCAGACTCATCACTTTCCATATCTTGACCCACATTTGCCTTATCAACGTCTGGGATATCGTGTTCAACACTGTCATCAACAATCTCTCCTTCTTCAATCTCACTGTCAATCACGATCTGTTCTCCTATCTTCTCAATCTCCTCAACAGGTAACATATCGTCATCACCCACAACATCATCATCCACCATTTCCTCATCATCCACTACCACAACATCTTCACCCCCTTAGCCACCTGCTGTACCAGTTGACTCCCCCTGAGATGTGGAAGTCCCAAGAATTTGTTCAGTTCTTGGCAACTCACCACCTGCACCTTTCGATGCATTGGGGTCATCGTCTCTATCATGATTTTTCTTCGTTCTCAACTCATCGCCCTTGCAGCTCGTCTCCCCCCTGAGATGCTAAGAACTGCTTTAAAGCATCGAAAGGTTTACCGTGCTCAACCAGGAGGGACGATTGGATCTGATTTTCCGCTACAAGGCGCTGGATAGCCTGAGTCTGGATTAGATTGATTCTTTACTGTTCTGCCACCACTCTCTCAAGAGCTGCTATCCTTTCAGAATCAGATAATGTAGCATCAAAATCAAACCGCATATGAGAAATGTCTTGAGCATACGGTGGAGGAATTCCCAGACTAGCCGGAATATCAGAAGCAGGCTAAAAAGTAACCGCGGGTGGTATTGTGACAGATAACCCCGCAGTAGCTACCAATGTCGACTCAACAAATCTTGCAACAACCTCCGATGGAGTAAGAGTAGGAGGTGGCAAGAAAACTATCTCTGGAGCCGACAACTGAAATGTGGTAGGTGGAATGCCAAAAGAAGATGATGTAGTTAACACGGGAGCACTTGAGATGATCGGTCCTGTCACAGTCATCGAAGCAGGAACCATGGTCATACCAGATAACGCGGGTGGAGAGAAACGAACCACCCTTGAGCTTTCACCAGCTCCCGAACCTTCACCAGTTCTAACCCTTTTCGATCGACGTATCAACCGGTCTAACTCCTCCTCAAAGTCAGATTCACTGTCATCCGAGTCTTTCTTTCTTTTTCCGTGTATTCTTTCCTATGTGACTAGAATCTGTCGTGCTTCAGCAATATCATCAGCGGAGGAGTCAGAGTCGGTTCTCTCAGAATCAACTACAGTTGTAGCTACCATTGACACATTTATCCCAGAAACCTCTGTGACTGAGACTTGAATCTCTGCTGCAGGATCAACTCGCTCCATATCAAAGAACCCTTGGCCACCAAAAGCAGCTTCAAGATCTACCTGTTCCTCCGGAGCCACAACAGGATCAGCAGGCAATGCTTGCTGTACCACAGGTGGTGGTTGAGGAACATCAGCCTGTTGCGGTGCCGGGTCCCGAAATTCATCTCCACGAGGAGCAACATAAGCAGGGTTTATTAATTAACCAAATAATGGAGTATGTCGTGGACGAAGCTCCGGTTTACTGCGAGCACTCGACGACCTGCATTGCGCAAAGATCCTCTTGCTTGCACTCTCTACATATCGAATGGGACGGCGTTGAGGTAGCGTAGGAGCTACATGATTCAAGATCATCTATAAGAATGTTGGGTACATTAAGAATCTTTCACGAGCGACCGCGCGTCTCTGACGATCGATTTCATAAAACACCATCTGACTGAAGCTGTAAGGCTTGTTGTAAGTCAGGGCTGTCATGGCGGATTGCATCGTCGCTCCCATACCGTCAGTACCAGCTTTACGACCCGACATGCACACAATCATCACGTGCATCAGAAAACGCCATTGATCCAATAAAAATCCATTTCTCCTCTGTGTGTCACCCAATGGCCCCGAATAGCCCATTCGTAAAAATGCACCATCTCTGAATGGAGCAGAGAAGTCTGTAGGATCATCTCTAGTTTCAGTCCTGAACTGCAAGGCGACCCTTATCTGATCAGATGAGAACTGCACCACCTGATTGTTCACTGTGGCGCGCATAACCGGAGGCTCAACTCTACAGTCATACTCTACCGTTTGCCAGAAATCTTCAATGTTCGGTAGAGAGATGGGTAGAGTTGTAGTAATAGCGTGGAAAATACATGAGCGAACAAGGAAGGAGATGATCTTGCGATAATCATCTACACCACTAGCATCCGGATCCAACGTGATGTACATATTGTGACCCGGAAAGAATTGACGGTTGTTATCACCACCTTCGTCACCACCAGCACCCCCAGCTCCTACTACAGCAGCCATATCTGCACAACAAACGGTCTAAGTTAGAACATTGACAAAGCAGATCATAACTTCGCCTATTACCATGAGCGAAGTTAAGATAACTTCTACAATGCAGGCGAAGTTGGCATATGGCGAAGTTGAGTACAACTTCGCCTTATCCTTAACTTCGCCTGATAACACATTAGAATTTTAAATAATATAAAGCAGCAGGCGAAGTTAAGTATAAGGCGAAGTTGAGGATAACTTCGCCTAACCCTAACTTTGCCCCTGAACAACTTCGCCCCAGATTAATTAATCATTTAACAGGCAGGCGAAGTTATGCCTTGGGCGAAGTTGAGAACAACTTCGCCTAAAGCTAACTTCGCCTGAATATGAAACGGCATATCAACACAGGTCAGATCAAGGTTTGTTTCGTGTTTTTGTGATTGAAATCATGTAAAGATGTTAATAGGGAGATCTAGATCATCAAATGAGTTACGAACACTTAGAAACAGATTGATTGTTGGGTGTTTAAAGGGTTGCATGACCGAAGTCATAAATCGGACTAAAACGACATTTGATTAACACCATTGACAAGAATTACATGTCAAACCGAGCCTACACACCTTTAACACGGATTGAAATCAACTAATAACAAGGTTGATTCATGTATTAAGTTCGCCGAGGTTTAGGATATAAAGTATAAGTTCGCCGGGTTTGTAAAACTATGTAAAGTGTTTGACCAAGTTGACCTTTATATATGTTTGAAACAACACAGGCGAAGTTAAGGTTAACTTCGCTTACCCTTAACTTCGCCCCTTAACAACTTCGCTTACTATTGAACTTCGCTTAGTATTAAACTTACATACTGGCCCTTATAAATTTGAACCAAATGCAACTGTCTTTTGAAGACTTCCGTTAAAGATTTAAACGTTACGATCAAAGAACTAAGTAACCAAGTTTTACACCATAGAATATGCAATGAAAATTTCAGTAAGTAAATAAAATGGGATCAAATTTCAGTGTTGACGGTGACCAGCATGTTTTAGAAAAGATCCGAACAGGAATCATACTAATTAAATGGCTGTCACATAGATCCATGTTCAGCGGTATTATGACATAAAGAAAAAGGTTGTAAGCAGGTATACAACTTAGTATGGTTTTCATCGCTTCTGTGATACGGATTAGGTTCAATTAAGATCACATGAGAGATTGTGATGCCTCCTATCTATTCTCAAAGCGTATTTGGCTTTCCCCAAGTCACCCCGAGTTGACCTCGACCCGTAGTGTCTGATTAAACAGTAAGTACATATCGATCTTTAGAGTCTTCTTCCCGTTCTCTTTCTTCCCTCTTGATTGATATTTGAAACAACATAAGCTTTATAAGATTTATTATTATTATTATTTTTTATTTTATTTTTATTTTTTTTATTGTAATAATAGTAGTTGACATTAATACAGCTTCAAATAATAGACGACTGCAAGTCCCGAATCTGGATCACTGCAGGTACTTGACACACTTTCTTCTCGGGAATCAGAACACTCAGGGGCTCGTGTATGACTGGGTAATCACTTTTCTGCCTATCATTCAGAAAGATGTATATTGAGACATGCACAACTCTGAATGATTCTCCACTTTAAATCGAGGAGATTTAGTTAGTATCACTTCTACTTTTACGCACCATAAAAAGCTACCATAACATACATTGGTTGTTCTAGAGTCTTTTAGGCCTAATAACTTCACTAGTTAAGCACACAGAATTAGTTTGTCTATCACTTTCCAAGGTTGGATCAAATTTTCTATTAAACTTTTTACTGAAACTTATTAAGAAGTTATAGACTTGAAAAATTATTTCATCTAAAAAAAAAAATGTTAAATTCTATCTCCCCGATCAAGTCGAAGTCTTCAGGTAAACGGCTATCCTGAAGATCCAATGGATCAGCTGGACCAACCACATATGAGTATGTGTCCTTCTAACTAACTATGAACGACTATTTTTCAGCGAAAGAATAAAATCACATCTTAAACCGCCCGGTCACTTTCAGTCATCTGGTTAATGGCTATCCTCATAATCTACTAGTAGAAGTATGGACCAAACATATCCGAAGATATGTCCTTCAAACTGAAGCAACCGACATAATTCTAAGCGATAAAGATTTTTTTTTTCATAGAGACGAAAAACATGGTTATTCAGGATTGATCATCAAATTAAGCTCAATAAGATTTTGAAAACGAGTTCGGTCAAACGCTTTAGTAAAAAGATCGGCGAAATTATCCAACGAATCAACCTTTTCTAGCACTATTAATTTCTTTTCAGCACAATCCCGTATAAAATGATGACGAATGTCAATGTGTTTAGTTTTACTGTGTTTGACGGGATTGTTAGTTACTGAGATTGCGGCAGAGTTATCAATGCAAATAGGAGTTTGAGTGAAATTCAGACTGTAATCGCGCAATTGCTGTTGTATCCAAAGAACCTGGGAGCAGCAGTTTGATGCTGCCATGTACTCTGCTTCATAGGTGGAAATGGCTACTGAGGTCTGCTTCTTGCACTGCCATGACACCAATCTTCCTCCCAGAAACTGACATCCACCGGTTGTCGACTTCCTGTTCTGATTGCAACGTCCATAGTCAGAATCCGTGTAAGCTACCAAATCCAGTTCTCCCCCTTTCGTGTACCACAATCCCAACTTTGGCTTGCCTTTGAGATACCGCAATATTCTCTTCACTCCCTTCATGTGAGATTCCTTTGGGCTAGCCTGAAAACGAGCACAAAGACAAACTGCAAACATAATATCAGGTCTAGATGCAGTTAAATACATTAAAGAACCTATGATTGCTCGATATTGGGTGGGGTCCACGTCTTCATCACTGTCTGATTCAGCTCCCAGTTTGTGGTTGACGCAAACTAGAGTATCAAATGGGGTGCTATCTTCCATCTTGAAGCGTTTGAGCACATCATGGACATATTTTGTTTGATGAATAAACATCCCATCTTTCTTCTGATCTACCTGCAAACCCAAAAAGAAATTTAATTCACCCATTGCGCTCATTTCAAACCTCCTTTTCATGACTTCTTCAAATTCCTGACACATGGCGACTTTTGATGCAGCAAAAATGATGTCGTCCACATAGACTTGCACTAGTAGAAAATCTCCCCCTTTTCTCTTGATAAACAGCGTGTTGTCGATCTTTCCTCTTTCGAACCCATTCTCAAGCAAGTAATCAGACAAGGTTGCGTACCAGGCACGAGGGGCCTGATGTAGCCCATATAACGCTTTACTCAGTTTTTACACATGATCAGGAAAATCAGGGACAGGGAAACCCGGAGGTTGTTCAACGTATACCACCTCATCGACTTTACCATTAAGAAAGGCACTTTTCACATCTAACTGGAACACCTTCATCTCATTGTGTGCAGCAAATTCCAAAAATAGTCTAATTGCCTCCAATCTTGCCACAGGAGCAAACACTTCATTGTAGTCGATTCCTTCTTGTTGATTAAACTCTTTTACGACCAACCTCGCCTTATTCCTTATAATTATCCCTTTCTCATCTCTCCTACATTTAAAAACCCACTTTGTGCCAATAGCATGTACATTCTTCGGTTTTGAAACTAATTTCCATACTTCCATCGTTTTGAACTGTGCTAACTCTTCTTGCATGGCTTCGACCCACGAGCTATCCTTTAGAGCCATTTGATAGTTCTTTGGTTCAATCTGGCTGATGAAGCAGGTGTACAAGCATTCATTTACGATACCCGTTTCTTTAATGCTTGCGTAAACACAGGTGTGCTCATTCAAACTTCTTCTTGTTTGAACACCGTCAGACAAATCACCTATCACATTCTCCAACCGGTGATTTTTGTGAATTCCAGTAGTCGGAACCGGACCGACCTCCATATTGTTTTCTAAGTTCGAAGAGAGTTCATCTATGGGTGATTGATGTTGAGAGTGAAATGGATTGTAGAATTCTTCTTCAGTATGGGCAGCCGAAGTATCAACGGCACTTGACGAAGAAGGTTGACTTTCATCGTATCGCGGACGTTGCACAACATTTTCCTCCTCGTCATACAGAATCTGTGAAGCAATTTTCTCATCAACTTCTGCAAAATCCAAGTAAGGAAAATTAAAAGATTTGAGAAGTTTATCATAGTCGAAAGCTTCAGCGGGTCCCGTGCTAGGCTTTGGTGATTTGTAACTTGTAATGTCCGTGTTACATACCACCTCAACTTTGCTGTTCGATAAATTAAAGACTCTTCTGTTGGGTGTACCAACAACATATCCGACTAAAATACCTCGGTCAGCTTTCTCACCAAATTTTGAGTTTGTCTTTAATATCGTACATGGGGACCCTAAAGGTTCGAGACCATTCAAGTTTGGCTTTCTACCATGCATAAGTTCATAACAAGTTTTATTCAATCTTTTAACAGTTAAACACGATTAAGGATATAACAGGCTGTGGCAACAGCTTCAGCCCAGAACACCACGGGAAGTTTAGCATCAGCCAGCATGGTTCTGGCTCCTTCGATTAGCGTTCTATTCTTCCTCTCAGCTACCCCATTTTGTTGCGGAGTATACGTGGCGCTGTACTGGTGGTCTATCCCTTTCTGTAAGCAGAACATCTCCATCTGGTAATTCTTGAACTCTGTACCATTATCACTCCTGATGTACTTAACCTTTCTCCCAACAATGTTTTCAACCTTGGTAATCAAGTTAATTACCAACTGAACCGTCTCATCTTTCGCCTTCAGAAAGTATACCCAAGAGTATCGAGAGTAAGCATCGGTTACTACCAAACAGTATGACGTCCCACCTAGACTCTTTACATTCACGGGACCAAAGAGATCCATGTGAAGTAGGTCTAGTGTACTGACGATTGAGTTAAACTTCTTGGAGTGATGAGGTTTCTTGTGTTGCTTTCCCTTCTTGCACGACAAGCATTGATCTTCAAAGTTAAAATTCTTTAAGGGAACACCAAGCACCAGCCCATTTTTAACAATGTAAATCATTTTACGAAGATGTATATGTCCCATTCTTCGGTGCCATAACTCGGACTCGGACTCAGTTGCCTTCGACAGAAGACATGACTCTTCTGATGTCATCTCAGTTGACCTCATATCCATTACATACGTGTTCTTTTCTCTTGGAGCTCTCATCACCACCCATGCCTCTGGTATCTTGAAACCAGGATAAAGGACGATTGCCTCATTTTTAGTAAAATTCACCGTGTAGTCTTTATCACAAATCTGAGATACACTCAACAAGTTATGCTTTAATTCTTCAACAAAGTTCACCTTCTCCAACTTCATTTTTCCATTTGTTACTGTTCCAATACCAGTGATTCTCCCTCCACTCTCTCCAGCGACACTAACCCTACCTCCTTGAACAGGTTTCCATTCATGTAACAAATTCTTGTTACCAGTCATGTGCCGGGAACAGCTACTGTCCACAACCCACAGATTGTTTACTGCCCTGTTCAATTGTTCCTGCACAGTTAGAGAAAAAGATTAAAATCTAGGGACCCAAGACCTACTGGTCTTGGGTCGATTAAATCTGTTAAACGGCATCCCGTACTTTGGTTGTCCAAAGGCAGATTGAGGATGATTCCTGTAAGGTCTGAAAGGGAACCTTCTTGAGGATTGACTATGAGTCCATCCAAACCTTAGTGAATTAACTGAATTATAATTGTAAGTTTGATTGTTAGATGGGTAAAACTGAGATCGATTTCTTTGAAATCTTGGATTTGTCCAATATCTGAAATTTGGTGAGTTCGTATTCTTACCAGTATAATAATTACCATTCGCTTTATTCTCAGTTTTTGGAGGCCTCATACCTCTAAATGTTCTCTGGTTTAGAGGGCAATCAGCAATAAGGTGTCCTACTTGATTGCATCTGAAACAACTCCTGTTTTCAACTTTCGTCTCAACAGTTGTTTCAGATGTTGAGGTTGCATTACTACCCGTTTGTCTAACATATAGTGGGACAAACGGATTTAGGGAAGAATTCTTTTCATTTGGTTTATATCCCTCCCCTCGTTTCAGTAACACTACCTCTTCCTTTATCTCACCCGATTCGGATGACTTGTCCGGATTTGATGAGACAAAATTAGGAACAGAAATCTCAACATTAGGAATTGGCTTGCTCGTTTCGCTCTTACTAACTTCAGGTTCTTTAGTCGAAATTTTGACTGGCACTGTCTGACTAATCTCAACATCAGCAGATTTCTGATTACTAGGATTATAAGTATAGTTATGGTTATACGGTGGTGGAACTTCAGAAAATCCAATTCCCCCTTTGTTAACTGGGGAACGTTGAACACTTATGATGTGATCAAGCATTGCTGAGGAATTTCTAAATTGTTCAATTTTTCTGTTTAGTTCCACCACTTTTACCTGGTAATCAGCTATCAGTTTATCTCTTTCAGCAATTAGTTTGGTTTTTTCTTCTAACACTTCATAACTAAGATCAATTACTTGAATTTTATCATCTAGACTGGCTTTAAGACTTCTGATATCCTTTTCGCTAGCTTTTATTTTTACCGAGTAACTGTTTTCTCTAGTTTTAGTGTAGTGATGATCTTCTTTTAACGTTTTAAATTGTGCGTCCAAACTAACAAACTGATCAGTTACAGTTTTCAATTGTTCAGACAGATTCTCACATTGCATACAATGAAGTTCAGAACTTACCTCAGAGAGCTGATCGTTCACTTCTGCCATATATGCTTGATTTTCTACCGTCTCTCTCTCGCTCCCTCCAGTTTCGATATTTACCAAATTAGCCTGTTCGAACACTTCCTCAACTTGCAGATTCCCGTTGTATCCACCATTCTGTCTAGATACCATAGCTCTATTCTCACTACCTCCCCCATTCTGTTGTGCAGGCCTGTTCTGACTACGTTCGACTCTCTCATTTGTACATTCCTTGGCAAAGTGACCATTTTGTTGACAGTTGTAACATCTAACCTTTGATTTGTCAAACCCTGGTCTTTCTCCAACGAACTTTCTACCTGTTTTCTTAATGAATCTCTTAACTCTTCTTACTATCATAGCCATTTGCCACAGCAAATCCATCTCTTCTAAATCATCAGCATCGATCTGATCATAGTCTTCATCCAAAGTTGCAGGGTCGACTATTTTACCTTTGATATAATTCTCATAAGATACAATGAAGGATGCATAGAGAGCAAACTGCTGTTCAGCTGATTTAACACTCATGGGCATCTATGAGTAGTTGTTGGTTGGAACATTTGATAAGAAATTACCAGTTGTTGCTTGAGGTTTTGAAGAACTACTACCTCCAGCTACGAAACATACGTCGCCATCCATATTAAGAATCACATGACCATCTCGAGTTGAGTTGGAGTTTGATTCTCCCTTTGAGTAATAGGCAGACGATTCTGATTTTGAACTTGAAGAGACTTTCGCACCATACATTCCGGGATCCTGAACCTGATCAGTTGGTGTCTCCTTTCGAACCATGTTGAGCTCAAAATTTCGTAACTTATTGACTGCTGTTTCAAGATCAATATTGGCAAATTCTTTATTCTCTTTCATCAAAACCGTATACATTTCCCATTTCGGTGGAAGAGCATCAAGAAGTTTCTCTACTATCTCTTCTTCTTTGTATTCAATGGAGTAATTACTAAGTTCGGTCATCAAGTGATAATATCTGGTGATGATATCGTCAAGTTATTCATTTTTCAGATACTTGAATACAGAGAATTTGGTTTTTAGCAGCTTTGTTTTGGAAGCACGTATCCCCACATTACCTTCATATCGATTTTCAAGTGCTTCCCATAGCTCTCTAGCAGTTTTGTACTTCTTGAATGTATGAAGAATCTCTTGTGGAAGAGCCATTGTTATTGCTGCATGAGCTTTACTTTCTGCCTCATACAACTTCTTTTCCTCCTCTTCCATCTTATTGTACTTCTTAATCTGTTCACGACCCTCAAACAAGGCTGTAGGAGGAATGTATCCATCTTGAATGCAAACCCACATCTTAGCATCTTAATATTTCACATACTGTTCAAACCGATCTTTCCAAGCAACGAAATCGGTACCCTTAAGCATTTTTGGAGCTTTAGTTGCTGAACCGGCTTCAACCTCCATTTTCACCAGTTCGGTAATGTTTATTGAAGTCATCGTTGAAAGAAACACGACTCGAAAACACAAAGAAAGTAAAGAAATTTTTTTTTATTTTGAACAGTGATCGTATGGCGAAGTTATGCTTAACTTCGCTTAAGCTTAACTTCTCTTGTTTCCTCAACTTCGTTGAACCTCTAACTTCGCTTGTTCCCCAACTTCGCTGAACCTTAACTTCGCTTGCTTCCTAACTTCGCTGATCTATAACTTCGCTTAAACTTATAACTTCGCTTAAACCCCACGAACAGTGACGGAAACTTCGCCTGATGAACTACAGATTTTTGCAGGTTTTAATTTGACGTATTGCGAGGTATGCGAAGGTGTAATGGGTTATTTTTGATAGTGGGAGATGGGTAGGACACAAAAACACGGTATTTCAACGTAAACTTGTTCCGCGAATAGTCGAACGGAACGATATTTACACTCGTGTGATAATCCCGAACCACACAATTACGAGCAAATGCTTTGATACCAATTGTAGGTTCCCAGCCGGATCTACACAAGAGTATCTCGTAGTACGTAGGTGCGGAATCCCTACGTAACACGATACGAGCGTAAGATGTATAATACGTTAAACCGAAACACAAACACACGTTACAATACTAAAACGACACGTTGTATTGCAACACTTCAACACGTGATATCAAATCACAAATACACGTTCTGGAAAAACTTAAACAAAACACGCCGAAGTTTAGGTTAAATACACCTCGACAACTTCGCCTAACATGTTAGGCGAAGTTGTCCTAACTTCGCTTATCCACAAGTTCGCTTACATCAGGCGAACTTGTGTGACAACTTATCTAAACACAACACAAACAATCTAACTCGGTTACAGACACATACAAAACACTAGATACTGAACTACTGACATCATGCACCAACACAAACGGCTCATTCAGCATCACGGAGCTGCGATGTCGGGTTTTAGTGTGTTGTGTCAACTAAGATAAACGATTTCTTACCTTTGTTGGTCTTGGTTCGTTGAATAAAATAGAGTAGAGAGTATTTGGCTTAAGTGTGTTTTTTTTAATGGTTGAGGCCATGGTGTAAAATAGATGGAGATGGAAATGAATAGGGTTTAAGGGGTATTTATACTTTCTAAGCCCATGGACCTTAGGCCCATTTTTCCTTTTAAATCATTAATTAATTCCATTTAATTAGTCTACCATCCTTCTATCTTTATAATTTTATTATTATTTTTCTAATAAATCAATTTAATTCATCCGGCATTAATAATATATTTTATTATTCATAGAAATTTCGGGATGTTACAAAACGTTATATTTTGGACAAACTTTTCCATTTCGCATGTTTCTAAGTTCTAATGTTAATAATTGACAAATTCAAAAAGATCTTGTATAATATTAAAAGGCATTTCTAGCAAATTTGATGCCCATCAATTTTTTTGTTAAAAAGTTTCTGATCTTCATCTTGGTATATGCTATGTACTATTTGATATTACTTAATTATTATTATTATGTAAAATGGAAATATTATTTTTTTCATCTTACCAATTACAAACTTAGTATGTGTCCATATATGTACGTGAAGATAAAAATGTTTGATTTTCGATTACATTAATTTATCAATTACAAGTTTAACATGTTTTTATTAATTTGTCACAATTTAATTAACAATTTACATCAAAATGTGTTTCAAATTATTTATTTGCACACAGTCGTAAATTTCATTATTAGTAAGTACTAATTACTATTCGTTAATAACTATAATTTGTAATAACAAATAAAAATCAATTCTAAGCCAACTACACTTCATTATCAATTGACTAAGTATAATTTTAATTTAAAAATGTTATTTTCAATATCACTCATATATGATTATTACGTAAAACGTTTTAAGAATTGTCTAAAATAAAGGTTTTTGATTTTCGTGACTTAAAATTCAAAACAGATTTATCAAATACGTAATTTTTGGCTATAATTGAATGGTCAACTTATTTTAAATAAAACCTTCATTTTCAGCCTTAAATAAATTGTCAACTTATTTTTAAAAATACATAGAGTTTTGCCTATAATTGAACGGTCAACTTTTTTTTTTACGAATGCATAATTTTAGACTACAATTAAATGGTCAACTACTTTTTAATATATCAACTAAAAAATAACTTTTAATATTAAATTACCTCTTGTGTATGTGTATGCAGAAAATACGATGAAAGAGTTTGCAGTTACTAACACAATTAACAAAAGGATTGATAAATCAATTGTGGTTGATAAGATATGTTTTCTTACATATTGTCACGAAGCATTATTCTGTATAGGTTTAAATATGTATGTGTTATTTAAACCTAGTTAATAAAAATGGCCAAATTCAGTCAAATGGTTAAATTAATTCAAATTCGGATTTTGAAAAAAATAGTCAAAGTTAAACTGTATAAAATATTTTTGTAAATTTCATATAAATTGTGAGAATTGGAATTTGATATTCAGATAGATATATATTTTTTATTTAGGAATAAATATATTAATATATTTACTTGAAATTGACATTAAAATCATAATAACTTTAAATATTTAGAAATGGTTATTAAAAATACTTTTTTATTTAAGGCATGAAAATTGAAAAATTATTAAATGGGTTTATAATTATGGATTGTATTAAAAAAAAATTAAAAGTTTATCAGCCTCAATTATGAAATGATCAAATTCATTAAATTTCGGTTTTTGAACAACTGGTGAAAATCAAACTATATAACACATTTCTTTAAGAAACAACAATATAAGAATGATCTACCTATACTAATAAAGTAAAATACTGAAGATGATGTGACAGTCTCATGTTCCTTCTTAGCTAATTTTCCCGCTCAAAGTCCTAACCTTCTTTTATAGGCATTTTAAAAACTTTCCATACTAGAAATAAAGATTAAATATATATTATAAAATTGGACAATTACTAATAAAATAAATAATATTTATTGCAATTTAGATTAGAAAAAATAAAACCAAAATTGGGAATTGAAAATTTTAACCAACTTCAATTTTAATTTATAATCTATAATAATACTACCTTTAGAGACCTGTGTATTACACGGTATAAGTTAATGTATAAATTATAATGAATAACTTAATAAAAATAAAAAAAATATCTCTTTATATTATTTAATTTTTTAAACTTATTAAACATTCAACATTTGTAAAAATAAGAAAAATATAATTAAGTCTCAAAAATTAAATGTTAGTGTACTTTTTAAACATAAACTCTTTTATATACATTTTAATTTTAAAGAAAATATCTTTTATGACATGTAGTTATTATATTAGTATTTTTTATTTTAAGTATGTTTAAAATATAATTTATGGTATTAATAATTCAATCAATGGAGATTAATCAATTAATACGGTATGCTGAATTTATAATCAATACTATATATTGAAAGATATTTTTTTTTTCTTTTTCATCAATATAAGAGAAGTGATTTTGGAAGGAATTTGATAATGAGAATTAATCTTAGAATGTCATGTGTCAAGAATTATTTTATTTTATTAGTATAGGTTGACACAAACGAATCTACCTATAATAATAATAACAACAACAACCATAATAATAATATACGATTTTTTAGTTTAAGTTTTCATTTAAAAATCAAATCAAATTCGTTAATATCTTAATCCTTAATATCTTAACTTTTGTGACATAGTCTTAGTATTCTAATAAACAAAAATAATGATGTTTATGTGTCTTAACCACATTTAATCATAGTCTAAATTTCTCTCTAATCTCTTATCTCATTCATCATAACTATCAATGGGTCATGGACTAAAATCATTTTGACAAAAGGGCTATAACCAAGAGAATTATAAGGAAAATTAGGCTATAGGTGGAAACCTAAGTAAATTCATTTTATCATTTGTTTATTTCATCTACCTCTAGAACTTGACATACGAGATTTGTCTATGTTTAAATAAATCAAGTATTTGAAACATATAAAAAACAAAATAAAAACATAAAACACTAAAATACCTACTACAAACAAAAGGGAGTCTGAAATTTAAAATTTCCAAATTAAATAAAAATCTCCACATATACCATATTTCAAAATTTAAAATTTACATGGGTTGTAAAACTGGGATTCTAAAATTTTTATTGTTTGCCCTGCATATTTTATTTTTTATTACCTTTACATTTGTGTTTTTATTTTATATAATGCACCTTATTATTTTTTATCATTTGACAAATCTCGTGTAATACACAGATTCAAAAAACTAGTTATATAATAATCAATTAAATTACATGAATTGTGAAAAATATATAAATACATAAGTAATAACAAAAATATACATCAATATTAGACAAATAATAAGAAATCTTATCAACAAATCCTCAATCCATGAAATTAGCTATATCAAGTTGGGGGCAATAACCTGAAAAGATAAAATTAAATATTCATATTAATATCACATATTAATAAATTACCATTTATGGAAGATTTGAGTTACGTGAACAAGTGTAAAATTGATGTTTTAATTTATAACCGAAAATTTTGAATCGAGTTATCGGAAAAACAAAAATAGTGAATATCTCCGTTGTATCTTGGATTTTGATATGGAACATAAAGAGATTATAAGAAAAACAAATAATAATTAATATAAATATAAACAGAAACTGATATGATAATCAGACATTAGAGTATCAAATAAAACCTTATCAGAAAACCGTAATAACTTCAACTTATCAATTAAATCAAGGATTTTGATATACAACCTAAAGAGATTATAACAAAATAATATAACAATTAAAATAAATATAAAACTTTATGGAAAACCTTACCGGAAAACCGTAATAACTTCAACATATCAATTCAATCTTGGATTTTGATATACAACCTAAAGAGATTATAACAATATAATATAACAATTAAAATAAATATAAAGCCTTACCACAAAATGATATAACCTTACTGAAAAATCATATAACAAAATCGGCCATTAGAGTACAAAATATAACCTTATCGAAAAAGATAATCCCCATCTACATTACCGGAATATAAGAGACGGTGGAGGTAATAAGCCTAAAGAGAGAGAGAGAGAGAGTGTGTGTGTAAGGCCCCGTTACCGGTGCCTCCCTTTGGACGTTGGATTTACTCATAAACATAGTTCTAAATATCAGAGTTAATTAAAACTTTATGCAGAATATAAAACTTCAACCATAATATATTACACAACCTTCAAATCTTGTCTTAACAAACATTCAAGTCGTTTAAACATAAAACATAGTCTTTAAATAACATAACATTTCCTTGAGATGCCAGTATCTTCAATTCCATGACATGTGTCCTCATCAAGCGAGCTGCCTCATCCTACTCACCTGCATGCATACTAAAAGTCAGCTACGCTGACTGAGTTCTAGTTAATCAATTAACTTACTTTTCATACACATATACATTCCCAAAGGTACGCATTACATACATAACATGTTTATCATTCATCCATATACATTCATAACAAACCTTACGTTATAAAGAACATTTCGCCCTACATACCTCGGATATTATTAGGGTCCGGTGTCCTACATCCTCGGATAATATAAGGGCCCGGTCTCCCGTGTTCCTCGGATATTATTAGGGACCGGTAGCCCCCATCCTCGGATATTATTAGTATCCGATACCCTGCATACTCGGATATTATTAGGGTCTGGTGCCCTACATCCTCGGATATTATTAGGGCCCGGTCTCCCTTTCTTCCATACTATCATGCCATACCTTTCTTTATATATATAATTATAAGTTTCATACGAACATAAATCATTCATTTATCATATACAACATCCTCATCATCAAACCATCCCCTGGCAGTACGTGCAATATCCGAAAATCATTCACGCACCGACAAACATTCATTCAAACATAAATCATATAAGGCATACACTTACCACTTAAGGTATAACTAATCACATCAAGTATGCACACTGCCCCAAAAACATAACAAGGACTCGGGCTAAAACTCACTTAACTCGGTTACGTTCACCATTAATGGTTATCCCTTTCTTTAGTTGTGCTCGACTAACTATATAAAAATCACACGTATCAATTACCTATCACTACCCATATCGTATTTCTAGTTTAGTTATAACCCTCAACGAAAGGGGGTCCGGGGGCAGCACCCCTAGCAGCGGGGTTCTAGGGGCGGCAGCCCCTAGCAGGGTCCAAGGGGCAGAGCCCCTGGCTGGGTTCGAGCTGTCTTAACACATTTTTCATTAGAATTCCAATTTATTATTTTATTTTCTAACTTATAAAGTTCGAGGACTTCTTTGTAATTAATCCATTTTAATCTAAGTCCAGGGACCTTTCTGTCATTCTTTCAAAGTTTAATTCGTTATCCAGTTCCTTAACGATTGGGGCTCATTCGTTACTTCTTGATGAATGGACTTTATAATGAATTGAACCTTTATAACGAACGAAACCTTATAACGAACTAGTCTGTGTAACGAACTAAACCTTATAACGAACTGGTCTGTATAACTAATTGAACCTTTATAACGAACTGGACCTTATAACGAATCGGGGGTTCATTCGTCAGTTCTTCGTTAACGAATTACTCAACGAATGGCTTAACCATTTAAAGCTTATTCGTTACTTTTCCTTAACGAATGGGCAAGACGAATTACTGTTAATTCGTTATTCCTCCGTTAATGAATTAGGGTTAGGTCAGAGAATGTCAGAAACATTCTCTGACATCTTATACCTCGTACGTCGTTTTCCAGTGCCGTCATCGCTGGAAAAGTGAGATCTCACTCGTTTCCACCGTTTTTCTTCTCGTTTGATCCAGATCTGAGCTAGGGTGACCCCAAAGCTCATCTTTTGATCGGTTTATACTCGTTCCCATCTGGATCTCGTGACTTTAACGGTTTAGGGTGTCAGCTCGTCATTTCGTGACTAGATCTAGTGGGTTTGGATCCATACAATATCATATTATCATTACCTCAGGTCGGGAATCGATTCTTCTCCTTGGTTTCGGTTAGAGAAAGAGGGAGATGAGAGAGAGCTTAAGTGTGTGTTTTTGATGGTATATGGAATGGGTTGGGTAAATTAAGGTTTATATATCATGGGTCATGGGCTTAAGCCCACGGTCTTTCTCCATTCCTTATTAACCCAAAACAAGCCCGACTCATAATAACTCATATTTTATTTTATTACCCGAAATGAGAAAACGGGATGTTACAAGTTTTCCCTCCTTAAAGAGGTTTCGTCCCCAAAACCTAACTATTACATAAACAAATTCGGGTACAACGTGCGCATCTCTTCCTCAAATTCCCAAGTGGCGTCTGATCCCTTGTGAGGCTTCCATATCACTTTTACTAAGGGAATAACTTTATGACGAAGCTGCATTTCTTTACGGTCCACTATCTCAACACGCTGTTCGATGTAGTTCAACTACTCATCAACCTCGATGTCTAATAATGGCACATGAGACGTGTCATCAGCTACGCATTTTCTCAAATGATAAACATGAAAGGTTGAATGAATTTCTTCTAACTCGGGTAAATCTAGCTTATAAGCCACCTCACCCACGCAATCCACAATCCTAAACGGCCCAATGTACCTTGGACTTAACTCTCCCCTCTTTCTAAAGAGAATGATTCCCTCTTCTAAGGCGAGAACTTGACCATCAAATAGTCACCAACGTTAAACTCGATTGGTCGTCGCCACTTATCAGCATACGACTTCTGACGTTCTTAAGCAGCTTTCATCCTTGCCTTGATCTAATCAAATTTTGAAGACATTTCTTGCACAAACTCTAGGCTTCCAATCTCTTTCTGACCGATCTCCCCCCAACAGAATGGGGTTCTACAACGCCTACCATACAAAATCTCAAACATCGGCATACCAATACTTGAATGGTAGTTGTTGTTGTAAGAGAATTCTGCAAGATGCAAGTGATCATCCCAACTTCCTCCAAAGTATAAAACACAAGCACGTAGCATATCCTTAAGGGTTTGGATCGTCCTTTCAGACTGCCCATTGGTTTGAGGATGATACGCCATACTGATGTTTAGTCTTGTTCCCATTGCTTCATGGAACTTCTTCCAGGATCTTGATGTAAAACGTGTATCCCTATCTGACACAATTGATAACGTTACTCCATTCTTGGATACAACCCCTTTGATGACCAAACTTGCTAACATTTCTGACGAGATGGCCTCTCGTATAGGCAGAAAGTGAGCACTTTTGGTCAAACGGTCCACTATCACCCAAATGGTATCATGATGCTTAGTTGTACAAGGTAGCTTAGTTATGAAATCCATGGTGATGTGTTTCCATTTCCATTCAGGTATTTTCAAGGGTTGCATCTTCCCATAAGGTTTCCGGTGCTCTGCTATTACTTGTAAACAAGTTAGGCACTTACTGACATAATCTACCACATCATTCTTCATTCCTGGCCACTAGTAATCTCTTTTAAAATCCCGGTACATCTTCGTAGTTCCTGGATGAATTGAATACCTTGACTTATGAGCTTCACCTAAGATTCGACCTCTAAGACCCCCATGGCATGGGATCCACATACGGTCAAACCTGGTCTTAACACCATGAGTGTTTTCCATCAACTCGTCTTACTGACCGAAAATTCTCTCTTTCTTCACTAGCTTTTCATCTACCAGCACTTCTGACTGTACTTTGATGATTTCTTCAAAAAGACTTGAATTCATAATCAGCTGGTATGACTTCATTGTTGCAATGACTTCCACATTCTTACGACTTAGCGGGTTGGTGACCATATTAGCTTTACCAGGATAATACTTAATGTCGCAGTCGTAATCCTTTATCAATTCTAACCACCTCCTATGCCTCATGTTCAGCTCTTTCTGCTAGAAGAAGTACTTCAAAATCTTATGATCTGTGTAAATAGTACACTTAGTACCATACAGATAATGCGTCCATATCTTTGAGAGCATGTACTACTACTGCTAGCTCCAAATCATGCGTCGGATAAGTACTCTTGTGAACTTTCAACTGTCTAGACGCATAAGCTATCACCTTTCCTCATTGCATCAACACGCAACCTAGCCCATGATGCGAAGAATCGGTGCATACAACCAAATCCTCGTTACCATCGGGTAAAGCAAGGATTGGAGCTTGTGTGAGTCTTCTTTTCAATTCATTAAAATCTTCCTCTTGAAACTTACCCCAACTGAATACTACTGACTTTCGGGTCATACTGGTCAAAGGTGCGGCTATCTTGGAGATGCCTTCGATGAATCTCCTATAGTAGCCAGCTAACCCTAAGAAGCTTCGTATATCAATCAGATTCTATGGAGTCTTTCAATTTGTTATTGCCTCAATCTTAGCTGGGTCCACGGTAATCCCTTCAGGATTGATCACGTGACCTAGAAATTGCACTTCTCTTAACCAAAATGCGCACTTTGAAAAGTTAGCGTACAACTTTTCTTTCTTCAGAGTCTCCAATACCTCTCTCAGATGCTCAACATGATCAGACTCGTTCTTTGAATAATTCAATATATCATCAATGAAGACGATCAATGACTTATCCAACATCGGCAGACACACCGTATTCAACATGTCCATAAATGTTGCGGGAGCATTCGTTAGACCGAATGACATCACGAGGAACTCGTAGTGTCCATACCGTGTCCGAAACGCTGTTTTGGGGATGTCTGCCTCTTTCACTTTCAGCTGATGATAGCCTGATCTATGATCTATTCCTGAGAACCAACTTGAACCTTGCAGCTGGTAAAACAGATCAACAGTCCTTGGCAAAAAGTATCTATTCTTTACCGTAAGCTTGTTCAACTCGCGATAGTCTATGCACATTTTCATACTTCCATCCTCCTTCTTCAAAAATAACACTAGTGCGCCCCACGGGGAAACACTTGGTCTAATAAAACCCTTGTTGAGGAGTTCTTGCAGTTGGGACATCAATTCTTTCATCTCAGACGGCGTTAGACGGTAAGGCGCTTTCGCGACGGGCTGGGATCTTGGTATTAAATCTATCTGGAATTCTATCTCTCACTTCAGTGGCAACCCCGGAAGATCCTCAAGGAATACTTCTGGGTAGTCGCGCACGATAGGAACATTTTTAAATTCTTTCGTCTCGGCCATAGCGTTGACAACATACGTCAGGTAGGCACCGCACCCTCGCCTTAACAAACCCTCGGCTTTTATCATCGAAATGACATTAAGCCCAGAACTTCTTATCACCATAAACCGTCACCGCACTACCATCCATGCACTTTAACCTTATTATCCTACTTTTACACACTATCTGAGCTTCATACTCAGACAACCAATCAATTCCCAAAACCACATCGAACCCTCCTAAGGTCATAACATAAAAGAGTAATATTGAACTCATGTCCCTCTAACTATATCTTACAATTCTTAACCATTTTCATTATTTTTACCGAGGTGTCACTAGCGTTTTCTACTATGAAAGTTTTAGACACTCGGCAACATTTCATATTAGCTAATTTACTAAATGGTGTGGCTACGAAACTTTTGTTCGCGCCTGAATTGAATATTACTTAAGCGGAAATACCGTTTACTAAAAACGTACCTGTCACGACATCAGGAATCTGTCTGGCTTGCTCTTGAGTCAGCATGTAGGCCCTAGTCCTTTGCCTAGCTTGTTCTATATCCTTCTTCCCACTTCCTCCAGCTTCACCCTCAGTGCATTCCCTTGCACAATGACCAGTCTTACCACACTTATAACCTGCGGATTTTGCATTGCATTCGTTAGCATAGTGCCCCATCTTCCCACACTTATAACAGGCATTTGTCCCAATCCTGCACTCTCGACCATGAGCCTTTCCACATTTGTGACACACATCCGAACCATTACCCCACTTGCAGTCGCCACCGTGCACCTTTCCACATGTCTTGCATGTCTTTCTCTCCCACACCTTCTGCTTCTTGTCCTTAGGGTTCCATAACTGAGTACCTTATCGCTTGACACGAGCGACCCATTTCTTATCCTTCTTCTCTTCCGGCACCACATCACTTGCCGAAAAGTCTTCGTAAACCATTTCTGCGAGCCCAACAGCAGAATCAAAGGTACCAGGTCTACTAGCCTTGACCAAGACGCAAACATTCTGTAGTTGTCCTCTCAAAAATAGCACTTGATCCTCTTGGCCTCAGTGTTAATCATATCAGCCACCAACCTAGACATTCGGTTAAATTCAGTTCTATACTCTCGGTGTGTCATCTTTCCCGCTTTCAAGTTCAGGAACTTCATTTCCGCCCTCTCAACTTCGGCGTCAGCACAGAAACTTTTCAACACCAACTCTTTCAGTTCATCCCACCTCATCGCCTTAATCTCATCCCGACTCTACCTCTGCTCCACACTTTCCCACCAATACATAGCTTCCTCACCAAACGACTGAGTGGCGTAACCCACTGCTTGGTCGGGACGGCACTCACTAATGCGGATAACTTGTCCATCTCGGTTATCCATTGAAGGGTGGCGATTGCGTCTCCTAAACCAGTAAGTTTCGGCGGGTCGCAACCTTTGAATGACTTGTAGTTACACCCCACCCTGGCCTCTCTTTCTGTTATCAACCTTCACCGATCGAACTTCGCTCAAGTCACCCTTCTCTCCTTCATTATCCTTCTTACTCTTTTCCCCAGACTTCTCAGCAGTTCTTACATGAATTTCAACAGACTTTTCGGGATTCAAGTTCTTCACAACAGCGGCTACAGCTTGAGCAATGGCAGCTTGAACAGCAGGGTCAAGTTGATACCTTTCGTTGTTGCTCAGGTTTAGACCAGCTGCCCTTCCTTCTTCCTCAGTGTTATTGGCGGTTGTTACAGAAGGTTCTCGGACAATGTGTGGTCTACCACGTCGTCCCGTACGACCTCTTCGCTCAATGGTCTTCCTTGCTCCAGCCATTCGTATTCTATAAGGAAACACAAACATCATCACTCAAGGAACTATTTAATACAAGGATAGTAAGGCTAACAGGTAATAACAATGGCCAGCTGTGATTAGCTTATCACGTTACTCTCCATATCCTATACACTTCCCTTTATGAGTCCACTTGTGCTAGTTCTACTTCTAACAGGTAAACAATTAAATAGTTCATATAATCACATACTCTTATCTCTACCAATTAAGCTAACTTCCTTACAAATTCTTACATTACACTAGAAATTAATCATGTACTTTACCTTTATTTAGCTTGCTGGAGAGACACATGGCTTTCTTGAACTGGCATCTTCAATCTTTTCTTACTTAAATCCCATTCTCTGTTCGATTCTAAGCATGTAGGATTATTAATTCTCTCGAACTCACGCTCTGATACCAACTTGTAAGGCCCCATTACCGGTGCCTCCCTATGGATGTTGGATTTACTCATAGACACAGTTCTAAATATCAGAGTTAATTAAAACTTTATGCGAAATATAAAACTTCAACCATAATATATTACATAACCTTAAAATCTTGTAGTAACAAACATTCAAGTCGTTTAAACATAAAACATAGTCTTTAAAATAACATAACATTTCCTTGAGATGTCAGTATCTTCAATTCCATGACATGTGTCCTCATCAAGCGAGCTACCTCATCCAACTCACCTGCGTGCATACTAAAGTCAGCTACGCTGAGGGAGTTCTAGTTAACCAATTAACTTACTTTTCGTACGCATATACGTGCCCGAAGGTACGCATTACATACTTAACATGTTCATCATTCATCCATATAAATTCATAACAAACCTTACATTATAAGGAGCATTTCTCCTTACATACCTCGGATATTATTAGGGTCCGGTGCCCTACATCCTTGGATAATATTAGGGTCCGGTCTCCCTTCTTCCTCAAATATTATTAGGGACCGGTACCCTCCATCCTCGGATATTATTAGGGGTTCGATGCCCTTCATCCTCAGGCATTATTAAGGTCCTGTCTCCCTTTCTTCCATACTATCATGCCATACCTTTCTATATATATATATATATATATATATATATATATATATACGTGCATACATCATTCATTTATCATATACAACATCCATATTATCAAACCATCACCTGGCAGTACGTGCAATATCCGAAGATCATTCACGCACCAACAAGCATTCATTCATACATAAATCATATAAGGCATACACTTACCACTTAAGGTAAGTGTATTAGCTATTCACATCAAGTATGCACACAGCTCTGGAAACATAACAAGGAATGGGGCTAGAAACTCACCTGAACTTGGTTACGTTCACTGTTAATGGTTATCCCTTTCTTTTGCTGTGCTCGACTAACTGTATAACAATTACACGTATCAATTAACTATCACTACCCATATCATATTTCTAGTTTAGTTATAACCCTCAATGAAAGGGGGTCTGGGGGCAGCGCCCTTGACAGCAGGGTTCTAGGGGCAGCACCCCCTAGCAGGGCCCAAGGGGCAGAGCCCCTGGCTGGGGTCGAGCTGTCTTAACACCTTTTTTATTAGAATTCTAATTTATTATTTTATTTGCTAACTCATAAAGTTCGATTGCTTCTTTGTAATTAATCCGTTTTAATCTAAGTCCAGAGACCTTTCTGTCATTCTTTCAAAGTTTAATTCGTTATCCAGTTCATTCGTTACTTCTTGACGAATGGACTTTATAATGAATTGAACCTTTATAAAGAACTAAACCTTATAACGAACTGGTCTTTATAACGAATTGAACCTTTATAATGAATTGAACCTTATAACGAACTGGTATGTATGACGAATTGAACCTTTATAACGAACTGGCCCTTATAACTAACCGGGTATTCATTTCTCAGTTCTCCGTTAACGAATTACTCAACGAATGGCTTAACAAATTAAAGCTTATTCGTTACTTTTCCTTAACGAAGGGGCATAACGAATTACTTTTAATTTATTATTCCTCCATTAATTAATTACGGTTAGGTCAGAGAATGTCAGAAACATTCTCTGACATCCTTAACCTCGTACGCCGTTTTCCAGCGCACTCATCACCGGAAAACCGGAATCCCGCCGGAAAAGAGAGATCTTACTCGTTTTCCACTGTTTTTCGTCCCGTTTGATCCAGATTTGAGCTAGGGTGACCCCTAAGCTCTTCTTTAGATCCTTTTATACCCGATTCCATCCGGATCTCGTGAATTTAACGGTTTAGGGTGTCGGCTCGTCGTTTCGTGACTAGATCTAGCGGGTTTGGATCCATACAATATCATATTATCATTACCTCGGGTCGGGAATCGATTCTTCTCCTTGGTTTCGGTTAGATAAAGAAGAGATGAGAGAGAGATTAAGTGTGTGTTTTTGATGGTGTATGGAATGGGTGGAAATGGATGAATTATAGGTAAATTAAGGTTTATATATCATGGGTCATGGGCTTAAGCCCATGGTCCTTCTCCCTTCCTTATTAACCCAAGTCCGTTACCCATACTAATTAACCCAACACAAGACCGACTCATAGTAACTCATATTTTATTTTATTACCCGAATGAGAAAACGGGATGCTACAGAGAGAGAGAGAGAGAGAGGTTCAAATGAATAGGGTAGAAAATTTTTAAGGTTTAAATAAGGTATATGAGATGATTTGGCAATAATAAAAAATGAAATTGGTGACTTGCCAATAGTTTGACATTGATGTGGACACCCTAGAATGATGCCATAGAAAATTAAGGTTTGCTTATAAGATAAGATGAAAGGAAAAAAGAGTGAGAAAAAGACCATAGTGTCATTTTATAATTTTAATTTATTAATAGTTTGGTTAAATATAGACCACGTAATCAGTTCTCAAGTTCTTACAATTTAATGAAGTTCTTGAAAGAAATCATATATATATATATATATATATAAGGAAAGAATCAAGAGAGAATTATAGAACTAATAAAAAAAATATTTTTTATTTTTTTTCTTTCATCCTTCTTATATGTTGTTATTCTTCACCACAAAAATATAAAAATAAGAAAATAATAAAAAAAAAACTCGTTGTAATGCTACATGCAACATGTTGACTTTTTTATAATGCATATGTCCAATATTGTGTTTTTTGAAATGTGAAATAATGTTTGTTAGCATATATGCAATTTTTTGTATTGTATATTTGCAATAGTGTTATATTATATACAAAATTAAAAAAAATCGATATAGTGCATATGTGCATTTGTAAGGCCCCGTTCCTGGTACCTCACTTTGGACGTTGGATTTACTCATAAACATAGTTCTACAAATACTAGTTCATTAAAACTTTCGCGAAAACGTTAACTTCAATCATTCGTTACAAAACATTTAATCTTTTCCTTAAAACCATAACAGAAAAATCATTTCTTCCATCTTCATATGCCAGCCGTTCGATCCATGCCATGTGACATCCTCATGCTAGCTTGTTAAACCTATTTACCTGTGTGCTTACTAAAAGTCAGCTACGCTAAATGAGTTATAGTTAATCAGGAGACATACAATACATACACATATCGTACATACATACATACATACATATCTTAACCATGTATAAATATCCATAAGAGGTACATGTAACATCCCGTTTTCTCGTTATGTTAATAAAATATGAGTTATATTGAGTCGGGCTAGTGTTGGGCTAAATGGATATGGGTTATGGACTTAGGTTAAGAAGGAAAGAAGAAAAGACCATGGGCTTAAGCCCATGATCCATAATTATATAAACCTTAAATCACCCATTTTTTACTCATATTCCATACACCACCAAAACAACATACTTAAGCTCTCCCTCTAATTTCTCTCCTTTCTCTAGCCAAACCAAGATAGAAAACTTATCCCGATTCAAGGTAATGATAGTATGATGTTCTATGAACTCAAAGGCGTTAGGTTTAGTCACGAAACGACGAGCCGACATCGTTAAACCGTTAACGTCATGAGCTCCGGGTGGAATTGGGTATAAACCGAACCTAAGATGAGCTTAGGGGTCACCCTAGCTCAGATCTGGATCGAACGGGGCGAAAAAACGGTGAAAAATGGTGGAAAACGAGTCAAATCTCGTTTTTCCGGTGAAGTCGCGGTTTTCCTGCGATGGCGCCGGAAAGGAGGCGGGTACGAGGAAGGTTATGTCAGAGAATGTTTCTGACATTCTATGACCTAACCCTAATTCGTTAATGGGGAATTAATGAACTAGGGGTAATTCGTCTAATGATTCGTTAAAGGAAGCCTAACGAACCAGACTTAGTTCTTGTTCAAGATCGTTAAGGAAAAGATAACGAACTAACTCCCAATTCACTATGATAATTCGTTAAAAAGGATAACGAATTAGAAGGTCCAATTCGCTACATGGACTGATTCGTTGTTTGGACTGGTTCGTTATATGGACTGATTCGTTATAAGGACCAATTTGTTATGATAAGTCAATTCGTTAAAGAGCTGAGTAATGAACTAGAAGTTTAACAAAATGACAGAACATTCCATGGACTTAGAAAAAGAATAATTTAATTACAAAATAACCCTTGGACTATATTAATTTATGGAAGATACCTTAAAGGATTAAGAGCTTAACAATAAAATATTATCATGAAATCCTAATGGAAAATGTGTTAAGACAGCTTAACCCTAGCCAGGGGCTCTGCACCTTGGACCCCGCTAGGGGCTTCCTTCCCTAGAACCCCGCTGCCCCCGTACCCCTGTTCATCGAGGGTTGTAATTAGACTAGAAACGCGTTATGGGTAGTGATAGTTAATTGATATGTGTAATTGTTACACAGTTAGCCGTGCACAGCTCAAGAAAGGAATAACTATAAACGGTGAACATAATCGAATTCAGGTGAGTTCCTAGCCCCACTTCCTTGTTATGTTTTCGAGGCTGTGTGCATACTCGATGTGATAGTTAATACACTTACCTTAAGAGGTAAGTGTATGCTTGGTATGATTTATGTATGATGATTGCTTGACGGTGCGTGAACGATCTTCGCATATTGGATATACCGTCAGGAGGTAGTTAAAGATATGATTGATATATATAATGTATGAATTATGTATGTATGTTATGTATGTTATGTTAATCGTACGTGAATGATCTTCGGATATTGCACGTATTATTAAGGAATGTATGTAAAAACAGGTATGTTACAGTTGCACGAAACAAAGGGACCAGACCCTAATAATATCTGTGAGGATAGGGACCAGACCCTAATAATATATGTGAGGATATGGACCAGACCCTAATAATATCTTTGAGGATAAGGACCAGAGCCTGATAACATCTATGAGGATAGGGACCAGACCCTTATAAAATCTGTGAGGGTAGGGACCAGACCCTAATAATATCTGTGATGTTAGGGACCAGACCCTTATAATATCTGGGAGGTTATAGAGCGGAAGGCTCTTTACGTAGTATGGATAGTTATGTATGTAAAGTAAAGTATGAATGATGTACACACCTTCGGGCATGTGTGCAAGTATGTGAACTGATTGTATGTTATATGACTAACTAGAACTCACTCAGCGTAGCTGACTTTTAGTATGCACGTAGGTGAGTAGAATGAGGCAGCTCGCTTGAGGGGAAACACAGGGCATGGAATTGAAGACACTGGCATCTCAAGGAAATGTTATGTTATTTAAAAGACAATGTCTTATGTTTAAATGATTTGAATGCTCGTTAAGACAAGAATTGATGGTTATGTAATATATTGGTTTGAAAGTTTTATATTCCGCGTAAAGTTTTAATTAACTCTGATATTTAGAACTGCGTTTATGAGTAAATCCAACGTCTAATGAAGGGCACCGGGAACGAGACCTTACAGTACGTCACGTAATATCTATTAAAAGAACTATTACTATTTCCCAAGCTATATATTCTCTATAGGAGGAACACTCTATATATAATATCTATAGAAGGGACACTCTATATACTTTCCATAGAAGAAACCCTATATATATTATTCATAAAAGGAACACTATTATATCCATAGAAGGAATACTACACTATCCACAGAAGGAACACTATGCTATCCATAGAATGAACACTATGCTATCCATAGAAGGAACACTATACATTATCCATGGAAGAAACTCTATATACATTATCCATAGGAGGAACAGAGTATATAAATTATTATTTAATGTCCATGTAAGGAGCTAATCACTTCCCTCGAAAATACATGCAATATCCGAAGATCGTTCACGTATCGACAAGCTTTCATCTTTACATTACATACAATATTCATATCTATATTTATAACCTGACAGTACATGTAATATCCGAATATAGTTCACGTACCGACAAGCCTCATCTTTACATTACAAACAATATTCATATCTTTATATATAACCTGTGCAATATCCGGAGATCGTTCACGTACTGACAAGCCTTCATCTTTACATTACATACAATATTCATATCTATATTTATAACCCGACAGTACGTGAAATATCCGAATATCATTCACAAACCAACAAGCCTTCATCTTTAAATTACATACAATATTCATATCTATATTGATAACCTGACCGTACGTGCAATATCCGAAGATCGTTCACGTATCGACAAGCAATCAGTCGTATCTATCACATATATCATTCATGCCATACACTTACCATTTAAGGTACGTGTATTGACTGTCACATCGAGTATGCACACTGCCCCAAAAACATAACAATGAATGGGGCTAGAAACTCAGTTGAATGCGGTTGCGTTCACCGTTAATAATTATTCCCTTCTTTAGCTGTGCGCAACTAACTGTATAACAATTACACATATTAATTAACTATCACTACCCATATCACGTTTGTAGTCTAATTATAAACCTCAACGAACGGGGGTCTGGGGCAGCGCCCCTGGCTGGGGTCGAACTACCAGGTCAGCTTGGAAAAATTTTATTTCGATTAACCGGCTTAACACATTTTCCATTAGGATTTTTAAATTATTCATTATCTGAACGTAGTCTGCTTCGTAGTCTAATTCGCTATCAGAACTTAGCGAACTGGTGAGTAACGAATCACCTGATTCGTTATCTGATTCGTCATCTTACATGATCTTATTCGTTAGATTAGTTCTTTATTTAATTCGTCATCTACACGTGACCTGATTCGTTATCTTAACATAACGAATTGGGTGAGTAACGAATCACTTGATTCATTATCTGATCATAATGAATTGGGAAATTAATTCGTTTTCTTACCATGACGAATTGGTTAACTAATTCGTTACCTTATCATAACGAATTGCATCAATCTTATCCAGACTTTGACTCAGAGGTCAAAGTCAAAATCGATATGAACAATACACTGTCAACAGCCATAGGATTTCCAATTAATCCTCATTTCTTGATGAAATTACACGAATCTGGTATCAATGGATTCTCCATACCAGCGCCAACAAACCCCAACCATCCAATCAGTCCAACATTTACGTTTAAAGGGTGCGATTTGCTTGTTTATAACCCGATTATTCATTGACAAACTAACCTATCAATTGTTAATGAGTTTCAGTGATATTTGTTGCGTTGGATTGTTTTACACCATACTCAAACAGATCTATGATTTCTAGACTAGATTCGAACTTAAACGAACAAGTTCTCGTTATAAACGTACCTTAAATGAGTCTATTTACGAACACGGTCTACTCTTGATGTTGTTTTGGTTCGTCACGACGTTCTAGCACCAACGGGTTCGGGTATCCACCTCCGGATCTTGGCTCGGGATATAGGATGGTGTTGGTGTGTGTTTTCCAAGGTGTAGGCTATGGTGTAGAGATGGATAAAAATGAAAAAATTTAGGGTTTAAGGGGTATTTATACTCCCTTAAGCCCATGGACCTAAGGCCCATCTTTCCCTTTTGGTCCATAATTAATTTCATCTGAAATCCTACTTATTCTTTCATTTCTATTATTTTATTAAGTCTCTACTAAATCAAGTAACTTTTCCATCATATATAAATAATATATAAAATATTATTCTTGGAAATTTCGGGATGTTACAAGTCTTCCCTCCTTAAAGAGGTTTCATCCCCGAAACCAAGCTTATTCCTTGTAGGAGGAACACTTCTTGTATTCACGCACTTTCTTGGATCGTCTTTGCTTTATTGGTTACCCTTCTTACTCTTGACTTGCAAACACCGAGCCGTGTTCATGTGCTTTAGCTATTTAAGGTAGCTTGTCCATGCGACCCTCGATGTTACAAGTCTCGTTTCGTCCTTCCAAAGTACCTTGTTTCGTACTATTTAATACTATTGTCTAAAACAACGTTTTATCATACCATAAATAATCATTCATAACCCAACTCAATATATTACATGTCATGGATAAGGATAAGTTTTAAACCTTAATACAAAACAAGTTCTTAGGCAATCATAATTAAATCAAAATAAAACTATTGCATAAGCAATTATTCCTTCATCGAGTGCTCCTCTCTGCCGTTTTCCTAAGTCTTTACCCTTTCGCACCTCCCGCATCTGATTCCCTGCAATCCCTAGACATGTGGTCAGCTCTTCCGCATTTAAAGCATTTCGGGCGATCAGGGCATTCTCGAGAGTAATTCCCACTCTTTCCACACCGATAGCATCCCATGGCTTCCAGCAGATCTTTCAGGATTCTGGTCCTTCACAGCAGCAGCTACAGCTTGAACAATAGCTTCTTGGATTGTGGGATCCAGTTGAACCCCTTCGTTGTTGATACTCGGATTTCGACCAGCTGCACTTCCTTCTCCCTCAGTGTTAGCAGTTGGTTCTACCGACGGTTACTGGACGATGTATGGCCTACCACGACGTCCCGTACGTCCTCCCTTTCCAGCAACCTTCCTAGCTGATGTACATAGAAATATACATCTTTTTGGCATCAAATAATCTCTAAAAACTGCAATTTCTATCAAATAACATAGCATAAAAGGCTACTTATCATAATAAAACGTAATTTCTGGTGAAACCAAGCCTCAAACGAAGAAACAAGCAAAAAGACGAAGAAAAACAGAAGAAAACACAAGAAAACAAAGAAACACGCCCCCATGCCTCAAGAAACACGCCCCTATGCTTCTGATACAAGAAAAGACAAAACCTGGAAGCAAAAGCACAGGGCCGTTCCCAACATGCACGGGGCCGTGGACGGGAACACAGAAAAGACAAAGAAGAATTTAGCACATGTCACTAAAAACCACGGGGCCATGCCTACCAACCACGGGGCCGTTGCCACCTCACACAAAAGACAAAAACAAATCTGGCACATGTCATAAAAATGCACGAGGGCGTGCTCATCAAACACGGGGCCGTGCATCACCATCCAGATTGCCTATAAATAGTGGCTCATGTTGCACTCATTTGGTGTGCCTTGAAAAGAATTCTCTCCGGTTTTCACTTATAAAAACACACACTAACACTCACTTTGAAGATCTAGTGAAGAGTTTGAAGGTTTGGAGGTCATCACCACTAATCATCATCATCATTAAGAAGAAAGATTCATCTACATTTGGTTAGATTGTTCCAAGATTAATCATGTATTTGTTACTTTCAATCATCTTAATGTTTATCACTATACTCTTTATGAGCTAAACTCCTTTTACCATCTAAAATCTATGAAGAATCTTTGTTTTACTTGATAATTAATCAAGACATGTGATACAGTCTAGTAAAGTACATGGTTATATTACAATTATCTTTTGATGAGAAATGTTTAACCATCTTAAATTACTAATTCAAAGTTGGTGGTTGTTAATTTCATTGGCAATCGTTCATGATCGATTCATGTTCTTGAAAGATAGAAATACTTTGATACATTATCGAAACATGGATCCTTATATTGTACTTAGAAATGATGAGATTTAAGTTCTGGTGTATTTTTCTAAACTTGGTAATCCGAAAATGGCTTTGCTTAGGATATCAAATTAGTTAAAGAAACCATATGTTAACGGAATGTGTAATTATAACCTACATAAATCAACCAAGGGGAGGTTGTGTGATGAACTACAACCACCCGAAGTTGTTAGAATTGGTATTTAAGAAATCGAAGTCAATCCTAATCTTTCTACTTTACGAAACTACTTGCCAACTTAAATTGACATCATTGAGATGGTATGACATTAGGAAAGGGTGGACTTTAAAATGCGCATACCATCTCCTTAATGCCAAAGATGCTCACTTAAGGCTTAAGGAGCTATCTATCATATATTGCTACGGTAAGTTTATCACATGTCCAAATATTAATTATCAATGTTAAAATGGAGTGGATTCTTGATCTTAGATGGTAACCTTCTCATAATTGAACAACTCGTTTAGAATCTCTTGTCTTGGTCAGCTATATATATTATATATAAGTATTTATATTTTATAAAAAGTTAAAAATTAACCCCAAAATGATTAAAACCTCCTATTAAAGTAAAACAACGATTAATCATTAGAAACATTTGTGTCCACGGATCGATACTTGGTTTTTACCAATACTATTCTACATATACGATAGGTACACTTGCCTATTTTGTGTGTTTTTAGTCTTTGTAGAAATCATTTTTATAAATTTAAAACACGATCTTGTGCAAAAGCTAAATATCCAATCTATCATATTTTAACCGCACGCGCACGCACACATCAAAGTTTTTGGCCCCGTTGCCGGGGACACGGTACGTTTCTAAGAACAGTCCAAGTTTTAATTTAATCATTGTCTATAATTGTACAAATTTTTAAACTTCTATTATACCTTCAATTTTTTTTTAAATACATAATTTTACGGCTAGCCTACTTTTTACCTTTATTTACCTTACCTTACTTTAGCTTAATTTACTTAGACCTTAGATAGTTTAGAATAACTTTTCATAACTTATAGTTTAACTTAGACTAACCCTTAATTTAGACTAACTTTAGCTAACTTTTACTTTAGTTTAATTTTGATTTAGTCTCATGTATGTCCTCTACTTTTGAGCCTGAGCTTGTTTCTCCACTTTCTGAACCTGAACGACTCTTTCGTCGACGAACTCCTAAACGAACTACGGAAACCGCAGAAGCAATCAAATACGAATCAGTAGACGCCACCACATCAGGAGAAAATCAAATCGAAGAAATGATGGCGGCCCAGAATAATGATCCAAACATGAGCCAGTATGCCAAGCCATCTCTCGAAGGCTACGGCAATGGAGTGGCTCCACCCGAAATCACAGAAAATTTCGAAATCAAATCTACCACCATTCATATGGTGGAAAATTCATTTCAATTTCATGGACTCCTTGATGAAGACCCTCTTTCTCACATATATTGATTTCTACGAATCTGCGGAACCTTTAAAATCCAAAACTGTTCAGAAGATCAAATGAAACTCAAACTCTTTCCTTTCTCTTTGAGGGGCTAAGCCCTAGAATGGATAGAATCTCTTTCTTCTGGTTCCATTACCACTTGGGACCTGATGGTTGAACAGTTTCTCCTCAAATATTTCCCGCCCAATAAAACTGCCAAATACCGAGCCAGCATTACCAGATTCCGGACCGATGATGACGAATCGTTACACGCAGTATGGGAAAGATACAAAAGTCTTCTAAGAAGATGTCCACATCATGGACTGAGCGTATGGTTACAAGTTCAAACTTTCTTTGACGCACAATCCAGTCAAAACAAACAGGCCATCGACCAAATCGCTGGTGGAGACCTGGGATCCAAATCACCTAACGAAGCATTTAAAGTCCTGGAAAAGGCCGCAAAGAAGAGTTTTGCTTACAACTCACCAAGATCTACACCTACCAATAAAGGAATACACCACGTTGACTCCAACACTCTTGTCACAGCACAGCTTGAAGCTCTTTCTAAAAAATTCGAACAACTTCAAGCCGAACTATCAAAAACCAGACCCACCTGTGACACTTGTGGAGGACATTAGAAGACAAGTGACTGTAAACAAGTCATTATGGCCATGGAAGAGGTCGATTTCATCGCTCGACAGAACAACGCTTTCAGCAATAACTACAATCCAGGATGGAGAAACCACCCGAATTTCAACTGGAAAGACGGAGGTAACACTCAGCCCTTACCCGGATTCGAGAAAAGACCAATGAATCAACCCTTCCAGCCTAAACCTCAATTTCAAGATCAAAGTTCTAATAGCCCTCAAAACCCAAGCTACTCAAAGATCGAAGAAATACTAATCCAACTAATGACCAAAACAAATGAAGCAGAAAAGAAAGCCGACTCAAGAGCTGTTGATATCAACGGAGTATTATTAAAACATGAAGCCGATATCAAAAGTCAACAAGCATCACTTCAGAACCTAGAAACCCAAATCGGACAAATTGCCTGATAATTATCCGAAAGACCACCTGGCACTCTTCCAAGTAATACAATCACCAACCCGAATGCAACAGCTAACGCCGTTACACTCAAGAGTGGTACAACCATTGTTGTCTCACCAACTTCAGGACCGGTTATGGAGAAAAAGTCTCCTGATGAAACGCATGAAAGGCTGACCCCAACAAGCACAGTACAGCCTAAGGAGCCAGTCCGAACCTATGTTCCGCCTATTCCATACCCTGGAAGACTAAAGCAGGAGCGATTGGAAGCCCAGTATGGGAAGTTTCTAGAACTCTTTAAGCAACTCCATATCAACATCTCTTTCGTCGAAGCTATTGCTCAGATGCCAAAATATGCCAAATTTCTCAAAGAAGTGGTAACAAACAAAAGGAAGCTGGAGGAGCTCTCGCATGTCACCCTAAGTGAAGAATGTTCAGTTGTCCTCCAAAGCAAGCTACCGAAAAAGATGACCGATCCAGGGAGCTTTACTATCCCTTGTCTCATAGGAAATTTATCTGTTAGCAATGCCCTGGCTGACCTAGGAGCTAGTATTAATTTAATGCCTTATGCGGTTTTTGCAAAACTAGGGATAGGAGAACCAAAACCCACCCGCATGAGCATTCAGTTAGCTGACCGATCCGTTAAATATCCTCGGGGCATTTTTGAAAACATGCTTGTCAAAATTAACAAGTTTGTTTTCCTAGTAGATTTTGTGATTCTAGACATGGAGGAAGACAAAAGCAAACCTCTTATTTTAGGAAGACCCTTTTTAGCCACCGCAAAGGCTATCATTGATGTTTGCTTCGGCAAACTCACTCTTAGGGTCAATGACGAGGCAATCACTTTTGACATAGGAAAATCTATGCAATATCTGCAACAACACGATGACACGTTATATTGTGTTGACATCATAGACTCCATCATAAGTTGCTATATGCGAGATTCCTCCATCAATACCCCCTTAGAAACACAAGTTTTGGACAAAACACTCAACAAACCCATTTTAGAGAACGAAAATCTTAACAACTACTACGAAGAATCAGAAACGATATACGAAATCATTGAAAACAATGAAAAATCAAAACCATCAATCGAAGAACCACCATCCTTAGAGTTAAAAGAACTACCAAAACATCTCGAATACGCCTTTCTAGATAAAGGTTCTCAACTCCCAGTAATTATTTCATCTCACCACTCTAAAGAAGAGAAAGATGAACTTCTTAAGGTTCTCAAAAACCATAAGAAAGCCATCACATGGAAGATCATGGATATCAAGGGCATCAGTCCTTCTTTTTGTACTCACAAAATCCTCATGGAGGAAGAGTACAAAACCGTGGTCCAACATCAGAGACGTCTCAATCCCAACATGCAAGACGTGGTGAAGAAGGAAGTGATCAAACTGCTTGATGCCGGATTAATCTACCCGATCTCGGATTCACCTTGGGTTAGTCCCGTTCAAGTAGTACCCAAGAAGGGAGGAATGACGGTCGTAATGAATGAGAAGGACGAACTAATACCAATGAGGACAATCACAGGCTGGAGAGTTTACATTGATTACCGGAAGCTTAATGATGCCACAAGTAAAGATCATTTTCCACTTCCTTTCATAAATCAAATGCTCGAACGATTATCTAGAAAAATGTTCTACTGTTTTCTTGATGGATTTTCCGGATACTTTCAGATTCCCATTGCTCCTGAAGATCAGAAGAAAACTAATTTTACATGTCCATACGGAACCTTCGCTTACCAAAGAATGCCATTTGGATTATGTAATGCTCATGCCACCTTCCAACGTTGCATGGTGGCCATCTTTCATGAAATGATCGAAAAATCTATGGAAGGCTTCATGGACGACTTCTCAGTCTTTGGAGACTCTTTCGATCATTGTCTGAAAAACCTAGACAAAATGCTAGCTAGGTGTGAAGAAGTAAATCTAGTGCTCAACTGGGAAAAATGCCACTTTATGGTGAAGGAAGGCATTGCTCTAGGTCACAAGATTTCTCAAAACGGACTAAAAGTTGATAGGGCCAAAATAGAAACCATATCCAAACTTTCGCCGCCAACTTCAGTCAAAGCCATTAGAAGTTTTCTAGGTCACGCAGGTTTCTACCGCCACTTCATAAAAGACTTCTCAAAAATCTCAAGACCTATGACCAAACTTCTAGAGAAACACGCACCATTCGTCTTCTCTGAGGAGTGTGTTGAGTCATTAAATACACTAAAAGACAAACTCGTCAACGCACCAATCATGACCACACCCGACTGGACCCTTCCATTCGAAATCATGTGCGATGCAAGTGACTTTGCAGTTGGAGCCGTACTAAGACAACGCAAAGAAAAACATTTCCACCCAATTCACTATGCAAGTAAAACTCTTAACGATGCACAGGAGAATTACACCGCAACTGAAAAAGAGTTACTAGCAGTAGTATTTGCCTTTGAAAAATTTAGATCATACCTATTTCTTTCCAAAACCATAGTTTACACCGATCATGCCGCAATTCGGTACCTATTCAACAAACAAGATGCCAAACCTAGACTCATCCGGTGGATCCTACTACTCCAAGAATTTGACATCGAAGTTAAAGACAAGAAGGGAGCAGAAAATGTAGCCGCAGACCATCTTTCACGATTAGAATGTCCAACTCCCGAAGAACTTCACAAAGAAATTATAAACGATAATTTCCCACATGAGGGTCTCATGCACATTCAAGGATTCATAGAAGAAAAAGACGAAAGTCCTTGGTATGCCGACTTCGCAAATTACTTAGCTTGTAGGATCCTCAGAAAAGGACTTACCCATCAACAGCGGAAGAAATTCTTCTCCGATCATAAGTTTTACTTCTGGGAAGCTCCATACGTGTTTAGGATAGGTGCGGATCAAGTCATTCGTAGGTGCGTAGCAGGCAAGAAGGCCTTAGACATTCTCAAACATTGCCATGAAGGACCAACAGGCGGACACCACGGTACTGCCACCACGGTCAGGAAAGTGTTTGATGCAGGATTTTTCTGGCCCACTATATAAAAAAGATACACATAATTTGATCCAAGCATGCGATGCTTGTCAAAGAGCCGGGAACATCTCATCAAAAACTGAGATGGCTCAAAAAGGCATTCAAATTTGTGAAATATTTGATGTATGGGGGATAGATTTCATGGGCCAATTTCCTAACTCATTCGGAAATAAATACATTCTTGTAGCAGTCGACTACGTGTCTAAATGGGTAGAAGCACAAGCTCTTCCCACCAACGATGCTCGAGTAGTTGTACGATTTCTGAAAAAGTTATTCTCAAGATTCGGTATTCCGAAAGCCCTAATCAGCGACAGAGGTACTCACTTCTGTAACACCCTGATGAACAAGGTCTTACCACGGTATGGGGTTCACCACCGACTAACAACACCGTAAATCGAGGAATTAAGAGAATTTTGGAAAGAAGTGGGGGGATGAATCGCAAAAATTGGGCAGAAAAGTTAGATGACTCATTGTGGGCCCTCAGGACGGCCTACAAAACTCCCATAGGAACGACACCCTTCAAGCTCGCTTACGGGAAGGCATGTCATCTACCAGTAGAATTAAAACACAAAGCCTATTGGGCCCTCAGAGCAGTGAATTTTGATCTAACGTCTGCCAGAGTAAACCGGGAAGATCAAATTCGTGAGCTCGAGGAACTGAGAACATTGGCCTATGAAAATTCCTGGTCCTACAAGGAGAAGACTAAACGCATACACGACGCTCATTTAAAAGGAAACAAGAAATTTCAAGCTGGTGATCGTGTACTGTTATACAACGCTCGTTTACGTCTTTTCCCAAGAAAACTGAAATCCCGATGGACAGGTCCATACGTTGTTGAAACATTTTTTGACTATGGAACCATCGAAATTTCAAATTCAAACGGTCAGAAGTTCAAAGTAAATGTACATCGATTAAAACCATACATCGACGGTCCACTTAAAGAAGTTTTGGAGGTACTAACCCTCAAAACTTTTTAAATAAGAGATTAAGGAAACAAGGTCTGGCCAAGACCTTCACAAAAGTAGGTCTTGTTAATATAAAAAAATTAAAAATTTGAAAAACCACGGGGGCGTGCCTTCAAAAACACGGTCCCGTGCCTAAAAATGCGGGCCGGCATCTACGCTGCAAAAATCTCAGTCAGACTGGTTTGTAATAGAATTGTCAGAGTTAAAACACGGGGGCGTGCTTCCAAAAGCACGGTACCGTGCTCGGTTTCCTATTTGGTTATAAAAGGCACCTTGTGTCATTGCATTTCTTGCACAAACCAAAACCAAAACCAAAAACCCTCTGAAAATTCAGCATGCCAAATGAGATGAATGAAGCAATTCCAGTTTCCCGACATCCGAGAAACGATGCCCGCCATGTTTCCGAAACCGAGATTCTCTTGAAACTCCAAGAACTCGTGAGAGAACTCACCGAAATGAATCTCCTTGCTGAGATGCGTCTCGTGCAACTCACCGAATCAGTGGAAAACATGAAAATGGAACTCCGAGACATCAACGAACAACTCCGGTTTCAAGTTCTCGGTTTCGTATTTCCCACCACCAGGACCATTCGGAGGAGGAGAGCCTTTCGGGGAACTCTAGGAAACTTAATTTTAAGCTTTTATGTGTAAACAAGTGCATTAAGCACAATGTGTTAGGACTTCGGGCTTAACCCGATTATTTTCTTTTTCTTAGGAAACCCGGGCTTATCCCGTAATTGTTCTAGGACCTTTATTCTACTGAAAAGTAATTTTTAGATGACCAAACTTCCAAATTATAACAATAAACGTCATTCTAAAAATTCCGGATCTTGAATTATGTTGAAAATTAAAAGAATTTCACTGTGACAAAAAGTACGGGCCGTGCTTTCCTAAGCACGAGGCCGTGGTCACCCCAGAATCTTCAGCATGATACGCGCTGACTCAGAATCATTTATTCTTCTAGCAGCACGGGGCCGTGTTACTCAAAGCACAGTGTCGTGTTCAACTTTCCAGTCTCTATATAATGCATGCATAAATTCACTATTCCATTCACACCAAACTCAAATTACCTAAATGGAAGGAAAACGAGTTGAATGGAAGCCAGTGAAAAAGGGGAAACAACATGAATTCTCCTTCCTTGAGGAGCAAATCATGAGACTCCAATGCATCGTAAGAGATCAAGTTGAGAGCAATATGCAAACCGAGGCTCGAGTGGTCGAGCTGATTAACAAAGTCGACCTGCTTAGGTTCTAGAACTTCCATGTTGTGGATGGCCACCACAAAGATGTGACTTCCAAACTTAACTTTCTCAACCGAGAACCCGTCACGCTCAACAAAAGCTTGATGAACTTTTGGAAGCCAAACGAGCACCACCACACATCCAGGACTTGTTCGGGGGTGGTGGCCGTTGTTGTTGGTGTCAGGGTAGTTACGAGTTTTAACTTGACAAAATAACTTTCTCCAACCACCAACCCTATTTTTCACTGTGTTCTGAACCAAGAAACCGTCGACCTTCAATTATTTTGATAATTTCTTCATCTAATATTCGATTCTAAACCTAAGGTATGTTAATTTAACAATTGCATTATTCAAATTCGTAATTCTAGGTTTAGATTAACCCTAAAATTGTACAAATCGACCAAATCGGGTCAAACCCAAAAAAGGATATGGGTTATTATGCTTGATTATGATTAATAGATTGTTGAATGTTTGATGGTTAGGGTTTAATTGAAAGAAACAATTCGGGTTTTGGGTATTAGCATAAATAACCGACACACCATTAAACCCAATTGATATAACCGGTTAGAAACGAGGGTTCGAGTCTGAGTAAGTTAGAAATCAATATTAAAAACACGAGCCGTGCCCAAAAAAACACGAGTCATGGTCAATCAAAAGTCAAACATCAAAGGAACTGAACCAGAAGCAGCAGCATAGGGCCGTGCTTCTGAAAGCACGCCACCGTGCTTTGCTCTCTGTTTCAGTAAATTGGAAATTTTTCATGAGATTTGACTAATTTAAGTGAAAATTGCAAATGGTCGAGTATGGGGAAGAGTTTCATGCATTCCTAGTCTTCAGAAACCGTAAGACAAAGGACCGATTGCCAAACAAAAGATTAACAGATATCCTGAAGCCCACTTCCATGCATGCGAAGAAACCCTCAGACAAGTTAACCAATGGGACCGCTATCAGAACATTGTGACGGGACCTTAGAGACGGGTTTTTAGCCAAACGGGGGATTCAGTGACAGAACTTACAAAAGAATTCCCAGCCTCATTCAACATCAAGAAGAAAACGTTTGACTTGTGGGATACCAAGGCAATCGAGTTCCGATGTGGGGGTGTTTGGTATACAACTTCTGTCACTCAACTGGGAATTGATTTGGGTATTTACACAGCCGAGGAAACTGACACGGACATCTGGTTCGAGGCTAAAACAACCTTTACAGATGAGGGTGATGATGATGAAGCTGAAGCAGGTTCCATAAGGGAAGAAGCTTGGGAACAGTTGAGTTATGGAACAGGAAGGTATAGACCGAGCGTTTCAAAGAGCACAGCACTGCGTGACCCGCTGATGAGGTACATCCACCATTTGCTGAGTCATACCATCACAGCTAGAGGTCAGAGGGAAGGGGTTGTCAACCTAAGGGATCTTTGGGCATTGTACTGCATGAAAAACGAAATACCATGCAATATCACTATGCTATTTTGCAAGCTTTTCATGACAAATGCCACTGCCCGAGGAAATTCCCCGATCTTTGGTGGTCCCTGGATCTACAACCTCTACAGGGCCTATGGTGCAGACACAGAAGGAACTCCAAGCCCATACTCGATAGCTCTCAACCTTGATTACTGTGAGAGCATGCAGATGGTTCAGCAAATCAGCCCGGAAATGTGGAGATTTTGTGATAAGAACAACCAGGTTTGGGACCCAGAAGACCCGTCAGAGATGATGATACAGGATGTGCATGAGAGACGACAGTCACCACCCTGACAACACCGCCGCCATTCTTACCATCAGAGTGGAGGCCCATCTTCATCAGGGGCCGGCCCCAGTTCATCACATGATAGCCGATACTCTTTGGAGGGTATATATGGACTGATCGATCAATTCTCAACTAACACTACTGCCTCATTTAACAGGATCAACGAACGAATGGCTGCCTCCGATGCACAGCGAGCAGCCGAGTATGAAGCAACGAGGCGAGAGATTGAACGATTGGGCTATCGCATGGACAGGCAGTGGGGACCGTTTGACCCGGACACGGGTAACTGATGATTGGCGGCACAGGTAGGTTGGGCATGGGCACGGGCACGGGTTGGCAGTAATTCATGAACTTATTATGTGTGTTTTGAATAATTTACTTTTCATCGTACTTGTTTGTTTATGTTGGTTTGGATACTTTTACAGCCGTGGGTGCCAAAGACATTATATTAGGAACTAATTTAGCCTGATAGGGCAAAGGGATGGATGATTCCATACCCAATTTTCAGCATTTTATGCTTGGTTGTTTGTGGATGTTTGCAGTTTTATATTATACAGGTACAAACTAGGAAAACGAAAACAGGGGACGCTCTGTCAAAATTTCATTAACCCGTAGGGAAGTAACTCTCCATTTTTACCCATAATACTCAATTAGAATTTTTTTTATTTGCATGAATCTTGTCACATTGAGGACAATGTGAGATTTAAGTGTGGGGAGGGGAATTACTTGACCAATTGTTTGTCCAACTAATTATAAAAATTCTCTAAAACAAATATTTTTGCAGCAAACAAAGATTATTCTAAACCTAAAAAGAAAAACCAAGAAAATTTTTTGCAAATAACCAATCATTACATAAAAGTGAAAAAGTAAGAAAAAAAGGTTTTGTAATGTTGAGAATAAATTTATGCAAAATATGGCGTTAATACCCAATTCCTCCGTTACTGTGAGATAAACCTCATGCCATATAAATATTTTTTCGGAAGCTTTGAGTGAGTCGTATGTTTCGTGTGATTTAGAACTTGTCGCAATTATTCATTTTAAGACCGCACGAAGAGTTGTATAAGGAAGAAGGTAATACCTACACAATTCCATCAAACCCATTACAAAACCCAAAAACCCGATCACTTTATCCATTTTCACCGGTAAAATACAACACTGGTCTTTTACCGGCAGACCCTAAAGAACTGGAAATGCATTCTTTCGATTTCAATTTCCTTTGTTGAATACACTTCACAAAACCTAGGTTGCCTCCAGAACTTAGGGAGAGAATCTTTCTCTTTAGCAATGAGGTGAGGAAAAAGTGGCGCCAAGACGAACAAAGGCCACCATTGTGTGGAATTTTCAAAAAAGCAATGAAGAGAAGAGCGAAAAGATATGAACGATACTTAGGTTGCGGAAACTGGTCCCACGAAGGAAGATGTAGAAAAAGTCAATCTCAGTCTCAGCATGAATATACCGAACTAATGAGGGTGGGGGCTATTAGGCTCAAAGCCGAACGATCCATTAGAGTTGGAAGTTATATTCAAAACAGGATTGAGGAATAATTAATCCACATCCTCGATAAAACTGGTCTTGACGATCTGACCTTAAAAGAGTCATTAGGTATTAAAAAAAAAACTCTCGGAGAAAAGGAGCTAACTATTGAAGACATCTCAAAACTCCCGAAAAACAGTAGAAGTTGTATTTACCATTAACCCTTGAACCACCACAAAATACCAATTCCTACTCACACTAAACCGAAACCCCTTTTTACCTTCTGATCTATGGAACCCTTCAAAAGGTGGAGATTTGAACTTGTTACAAGCTTATTTATCACAAGTTGCATTTTGGCTAAGAGTGTTCACATACATACATCACAGGTATGATCAGATATAAAACCGAGTGTGAGTGAACATTGTGAGAACGTGACGTTTTGCATAAACGGAAGCTCATAAAATCTCTCTCTTTTATCACTAACATAAAGATTGGTTATTTTGTTTCGTCTTCTTGGAGCTCACTTAAAGGATAGCTATAATCTAAATTTGCTGTTTCTATAGGATATTTATAAGAAGATTGCTTGAGGACAAGCGATGTTCAAGTGTGGGGATGTTTGATGTACATAGAAATATACATCTTTTCGGCATCAAATAATCTCTAAAAACTGCAATTTCTATCTAATAACATAGCATAAAAGGCTACTTATCATAATAAAACATAATTTGAAGTGAAACCAAGCCTCAACGAAGAAACAAGCAAAAAGACGAAGAAAAACAGAAGAAAACACAAGAAAACAAAGAAACACGCCCCCATGCCTCAAAAACACGCCCCCATGCTTCTGACACAAGAAAAGACAAAACCTGGAAGCAAAAGCACGGGGCCGTTCCCAACATGCACAGGGCCGTGGACGGGAACACAGAAAAGACAAAGAAGAACTTAGCACATGTCACTAAAAATCACGGGGCCGTGCCTACCAACCACGGGGCCGTTGCCACCTCACACAAAAGACAAAACAAATCTGGCACATGTCATAAAAATGCACGGGGGCATGCTTATCAAGCACGGGGCCGTGCCTCACCATCCAGATTGCCTATAAATAGTGGCTCATGTTGCACTCATTTGTTGTGCCTTGAAAAGAATTCTCTTCGGTTTTCACTTATAAAAACACACACTAACACTCACTTTGAATATCTAGTGAAGAGTTTGAAGGTTTGGAGGTCATCACCACTAATCATCATCATCATCATTAAGAAGAAAGATTCATCTACATTTGGTTAGATTGTTCCAAGATTAATCATGTATTTGTTACTTTCAATCATCTTAATGTTTATCACTATGTTCTTTATGAGCTAAACTCCTTTTACCATCTAAAATATATAAAGAATCTTTGTTTTACTTGATAATTAATCAAGACATGTGATGCAGTCTAGTAAAGTACATGGTTATATTACAATTATCTTTTGATGAGAAATGTTTCACCACCTTAAATTACTAATTCAAAGTTGGTGGTTGTTAATTTCATTGGCAATCGTTCATGATCGATTCATGTTCTTAAAAGATAGAAATACTTTGATACATTATCGAAACATGGATCCTTATATTGTACTTAGAAATGATGAGATATAAGTTATGGTGTATTTTTCTAAAACTTGCTAATCCGTTGCTTAGGATATCAAATTAGTTAAAGAAACCATATGTTAACGGAATGTGTAATTATAACCTATATAAATCAACCAAGGGGAGGTTGTGTGATGAACTACAACCACCCGAAGTTGTTAGAATTGGTATTTGAGAAATCGAAGTCAATCCTAATCTTTCTACTTTACGAAACTACTTGCCAACTTAAATTGACATCATTGAGATGGTATGACATTAGGACAGGGTGGACTTTAAAATGCGCATACCATCTCCTTAGTGCCAAAGATGCTCACTTAAGTCTTAAGGAGCTATCTATCATATATTTCTACGGTAAGTTTATCACATGTCCAAATATTAATTATCAATGTTAAAATGGAGTGGATTCTTGATCTTATACGGTTACCTTCGCATAATTGAACAACTCGTTTAGAATCTCTTGTCTTGGTCACCTATATATATTATATATAAGTATTTATATTTTATAAAAAGTTAAAAATTAACCCCAAAATGATTAAAACCTCCGATTAAATTAAAACAACGATTTATCATTAGAAACATTTGTGTCCACGGATCGATACTTGGTTCTTACCAATACTATTCTACATATACGATAGGTACACTTGCCTATTTTGTGTGTGTTTAGTCTTTGTAGGAATCACTTTTATAGATTTAAAACACGATCTTGTGCAAAAGCTAAATATCCAATCTATCATATTTTAACCGCACGCGCACGCGCACGCGCACGCACACGTCACTAGCTCCAGTCATTCGTATTCTATAAGGAAAAACACAAACGTCATCACTCTAGGAATTATTTAGCACATGATTCGTAAGGTGAGTAGTTAATGACAATGGCCAAGTGTAATTAACTATTTGCATTACTTCTCAGGTTCTACATACTTTCCTTTATGATTTCACTTGTGCTAGTTTCTACTTTTAAACAGTTAGTCAATCAAACAACCAATTAATCATATACCTAACCTGCACATATTCTTCCTTTAGCAATTACGCTAATATCAACATTCATAATTTAACCATACCTTTACCTTTATTGAGCTTGCTTGAGTGATACATGGCTATCTTGAACTGGCATCTTCTTTCTTTTCTTACTTAAATCTCATTCTTTGTTTGAGTCTAAGCATGTAGGATGCTTAAATCTCTCGAACTTTACTCTGATACCAACTTGTAAGGCCCCGTTCCCAGTGCCTCACTTTGGACGTTGGATTTACTCATAAACCCAGTTCTACAAATCAGAGTTCATTAAAACTTTCTCAGAAACATTAACTTCAATCATTCGTTACAAAACATTTAATCTTTTCTTTAAAACCATAACAGAAAACATAATATTTAAAACATCATTTCATCCATCTCCACATGCCAGCCGTTCGATCCATGCCATGTTCCATCCTCATGCTAGCTTGTTAAACCTATTTACCTGCGTGCATACTAAAAGTCAGCTACGCTGAGTGAATTCTAGTTAATCATGTGACATACAATACATACACATATCGTACATACATACATATCTTAACCTTGTATATACATACTAAAAGTCAGCTACGCTGATGTATGTCATGTAATATATATTAAAAGAACTATTACTATTTCCCTTGCTATATATTCTCCATAGGAGGAACACTCTATATATATTATCCATAGAAGGGACACTTTATATACTTTCCATAGAAGGAAACCTATATATATTATCCATAGAAGGAACACTATTCTATCCAAAGAATGAATACTACACTATCCATAAAAGGAACACTATGCTATCCATAGAAGAAACACTATGCTATCCATAGAAGGAAGACTATACATTATCCATGGAAGGAACTCTATATACGTTATCCATAGGAGGAACAATGTATATAAATTATTATTTAATGTCCATGTAAGGAGCTAATCACTTCCCTCGGCAATACGTGCAATATCAAAAGATCGTTCACATACCGACAAGCTTTCATCTTTACATTACATACAATATTCATATCTATATTTATAACCTAACAGTACGTGCAATATCCGAAGATTGTTCATGTACTGACAAGCCTTCATCTTTACATTACATAAAATATTCATATCTATATTTATAACCTGACAGTACGTGCAATATCCGAAGATCGTTCACGTACCGACAAGCCTTCATCTTTACATTACATAAAATATTCATATCAATATTTATAACCTGACAATACGTGTAATATCCAAATATTCTTCATGTACCGACAAGCCTTCATCTTTACATTACATACAATATTCATATCTATATTTATAACCTGACAGTACGTGCAATATCCGAAGATCATTCACGTACCGACAAGCCTTCATCTTTACATTACATACAATATTCATATATATATTTATAACCCGACAGTACGTGCAATATCCGAAGATTGTTCCCGTACCGACAACCCTTCATCTTTACATTACATACAATAATCATATCTATATTGATAACCTGAGCATACGTGCAATATCCGAAGATCGTTCACGTATCGACAAGCAATCAGTCGTATCTATCACATATATCATGCATGGTATACACTTACCATTTAAGGTAAGTGTATTGACTGTCACATCGAGTATGCACACAGCCCCGAAAACATAACAAGGAATGGGGCTAGAAACTCACCTGAATGCGGTTACGTTCACCATTAATAGTTATTCCCTTCTTTAGTTGTACGCAACTAACTATATAACAATTACACATATCAATTAACTATATAATTATAACCCTCAATGAACGGGGGTCCAGGGGCAGCTCCCCTGGTTGGGGTCGAGCTGCCAGGTCAGCTTGGAAAAATTTTATTTCCATTAACCGGCTTAACACATTTTCCATTAGGATTTTTAAATTATTATTTTATTCTCCCACTCATTCGTTATCACGAATTAAGCATAATTCGTTATCTGAACGTAGCATGCTTCGTGGTCTAATTCGTTATCAGAACTTAGCGAATTTGTGAGTAACGAATCACCTGATTCGTTATCTGATTTGTCAACTTACATGATCCGATTCGTTAGATTAGTTCGTTATCTAATTCGTCATCTAGACGTGACCTGATTCGTTATCTTAACATAACGAATTGAGTAAGTAATGAATCACTTGATTCGTTATCTGATCATAACGAATTGGGAAACTAATTCGTTTTCTTACCATGACGAATTGGTTAACTAATTCGTTACCTTATCATAACTAATTGCATCAATCTTATCCAGACTTTGATTCAGAGGTCAAAGTCAAAATCGATATGAAAAATACACAGTCAACAGCCATAGGATTTCCAATTAATCCTCATTTATTGATGAAATTACACGAATCTGGTATCAATGGATACGCCATACCAGCGCCAACAAACCCCAATCATCCAATCAGTCCAACATTTACGTTTAAAGGGTGCGATTTGTTTGTTTATAACCCGATTATTCATTGACAAACTAACCTATCAATTGTTAACGCGTTTCAGTGATATTTGTTGCGTTGGATTCGTTTATACCATACTCAAACAGATCTATGATTTCTAGACTATATCCGAACTTAAACGAACAAGTTCTCGTTATAAACGTACCTTAAACGAGTCGGTTTTTTAACACGGTCTACTCTTGATATATATAACTCATCTTAAAGAGAAAACTTAAATGTCTTATAGAATTATTGTTAACTATTTTTTTTAAAAAAAAACTTGTAGTTCCTTTTTTTCTATTATTCTTATATGTCGATATTGTTCCCAAAAAAAACCCACGTAAGTAATCTCGTCGGTGTGGTGCACATGTGTAATAGTGTGCATTGCATATATACAAGAGTGTTGTATTGCATAAATACAACACTATTGCACATATTTGATACACACTATTGTATATATGCAATATAAGACTAATACACAAATCGAATACACATTTGTACATATGTGTAACACAACATTAATGCACATGTGCACAACAGTGACTTTTTTTATAATTTTTTGGCATATGACACGACACTACTACACTACTACACATATACAATACACAAATATTGAACATATGCAATTAAACACTATTGAACATAAAAATACACAGTAATAAACATGTATAATATAACAGTATCGCATAGTAATACGTATGTGCATTACAACGTCATTTTTTTATTTTTTTGAATGAAGAGTAACAAAACATAAGAATAATGACAAAAACAGAAATTGAAAATACTTTTTTTAGTTAAAAATAATTCTTTAATAGTTTTTAACTTTTCTCTTTAAAGATGAGTTTACTCTTCCTCTCTCTCTCTCTCTCTCTCTCTCTCTCTATATATATATATATATATATATATAATAAATGAAAAAATACATACCTTTACAACTTTGTTGAAAGTGACTTCTCATCCCACGACTTACCCTATTCTACAATTAGGTCTTTAAAACACCTACAAATTTCAAATGATTTTTCTAAATCAATTATCATTTATAAATACTGAAATTATTTTCCTAAATCACTTTTACTTGTGGCTTAGTGGTATAAGGCTTCAATCTCCACTTGTGTTATTTTTTGTGAATTATGACAATGAAGGATTAGAGCTAGGTATTGCGAGGTTATTAGTTCAAATGTTGAGCCTACCCTGGTTTTCGTCCTATCGTGTGTTAAACCAGAAAGTTCTGCTCTTATGGTGACATAACGATTGTCAAGTAGCAGACAGCGATACGGTTAACCGGGGGAAGGTCCAGGCCAAACTCTGAAGCTAGCGTGTGTCCGGTTAAAACAGAATAGCCAAGCTAGAATAAGACAACAGGCTTCTCCAAAATTGGAGCCCGCGGTGGCCAAACACGTCGTCAAAGACGTGTTTGACTTTCTAACATATGGTCAAAGATGAGTTTGAGAGAGATTTATTTGGAATTTTAATGTTTGATAGACAAAAATGAAATCTATTTATAAAGTAGACCATTTTGAAAATTTTTCCTTTTTTAAAAAATCAACCAACCATCAATTTCATCATCCTAACAACAACAATCTAACTTTAAGGGTACCAACCTGAAACGTTAATCCTATTCTCATAAAGATTATCTTTATAACCTAGCATCATTTTGAGTCATCATTAGGCTAGATGAAGGAGAATCAAATAACTTAAAAAGGAGTTTCTTTGTATCAAAACGGCACGAAGTGCCAAAGTGGTACTCCTCTTCTCAGGTGAATTTTGAACAAAAAGTGTAAAGGATGCTTACTTTCCAATTCTGTTGTGCTGCTTTTTTAATTATTATGGTAAAGGATGAAGATTCTTCCACTTTTATTCACTGGATAGGATTTAACTTGGATTTAATGGTCTACAAGTTTAAGATCCCACCATCAGTAATATACTTTCCAGTGGACAAAAGCATTAACACAAATACACAATTAGAAGTTTAGAACTAAATAGGAACATAAAGAGAGAGTACGAACCCATTAACTCAAGCTATATCCATCGACTACAAAAACCGACCGAAATATTACGATAGTGACGAAGAAAAACTAACTACCAGACTTAGCTTACCACTAAAGACTAATTAGACTAAACTCAACACAACTGGAACATCCGGACGACATAAACAGAACATAATTACCTGTTAATTATTTACAGATTTCTTTGGCTCTCATATATGTCACGAGTTGAGTTATTCTACAAAGGTTAATAAAAATGAGAAGTGTGAGAAGTCATAATTAACTGACATGTGTCAAGTGAGAACCAAAAGAAAAATGATATAAAAGTAATAATACACATTTTTTCTCTTCACATGCAATTCACTTGTTAATTCTCTCATCATTTTTAAACGTCTATAGCTTTTTCATATCAATTTTTTTTAAAATTCACCATCATAACAGCGTTTTTTATCTTTAATATGAGTATGATTTTATTATATAATTTAAAAATAAATTACGTCACTGTGCCTTTTTTGCTTACCATTATGTATTTTTTCATCATTGTGTATTTCTGTTTGTCATTGTGTTTGTTTTGCCATTGTGTCTTTTAACTCATTATTTTACACCGTCGTGAAATAATAATATGTAAATATAATGAAAAATACCAACAAATTATCTAATACATAAAACACAATAATTAATACATATTACAGAATAACTTGAAACGTAAAACACAATAATAATACATATAACGCAATGGCCTAAAATGTAAGATGCAATTGTAAATACATATAACACAATGACCTAGAACGTAAAACACAATGGAAACTATAAATTACACAATAACTTGAACGTAATACACAATGACATAATAATAGTTTTCTCAAATTAAGTAAATATTGAGTAAAATGACTAAAATATAATGGTAAGTAGAAAGACAAATGTTAAGCACAAAGACATAATGACGAATAAATAGACACAATGACGTAATATTTGTTTTAATTTTTAACTTTAATATGAGGTACAACTGAAAAACAAAATGACCAAAATCTATAACATAAAGCATAGAAAAAACTAATTAAAAAACACAATGAACAACCAAATAACACTATATAAAAAAACCACTAATTTTTTTTATTTTTATATAACAATATGATATTCATATTATATATTAAAAAACGCCTGTTAATATGGTAAAAAAATTCTAAAAAATGTCGTATGAAAAGGTTATAGACGTTTTAAAATGATAGAGAAACTGGCATGTGTCTTGCAGTGGAGAGAGAAGGTCATTATAAGTGGGTTATTACATTCATGTCATTTTCATCAATTTTTATTCGTAAATTAATCTCCACCATCCAAATTTAATATCAATGAATTAGATTCCTTCTCACTCTTCTCATTTTTGTTGTACTTTATATTTTAATTTTATCCTATATGTCACACCCTAACCTACGCGGAATATGCCAGGACGCAACTTATTGCATAGTATATCACAAGACACTATTAATAATAATGACATTAACTAATTTTTTAATTTCATATAATCGAAATACATCACAAATTCCATAACAAACATTATTCAAATAAATTGTTTATTTCTCCAACAACCTAAGTCCAACTAAATGCCTTCTCAAACTTCTAATTCTTCAACTAACAAACCTGTTACACGCGTAAAAATAAAATTTGATGAACAAAAAGTTGAGTGAGCAATACATAAATTTAGATGTATTATTATATTGTAAACAGACAATTCTTTTGTGAATATAAACCATTACAACATTGATGATATATAACAATTACCAAATAAAATAGATGTGGACCATGTCAGTCTATCACAAAGCCATCTTACCGGGGTAAGGTATGCATAATATATGAGGATGAGGTGGCCCAACCGCCAAACAATAAAAATAAACACGTAACCAAATAGCATGTCATCGATGAGCAATAAATTCATAAACACATAATATCGAATTCTAATTGATGAGGTATAGATTTAAATAAATAAATAACTTTGATGTATAACGCACACATTTTACCCCCAAAAGTTAAAAGATAAAAAAAGGAGGCGCAACTTATTGCACAGTAGCTCACAAGACAATATTAATAATAATGACATTAACTAATTATTTAATTTCATATAATCGAAATACATCAAGAATTCCATAACAAACATTATTCAAATAAATAGTTTATTTCTTCAACAACCTAAGTTCAACTAAATGACTTCTCAAACTTCTAATTCGTATAAATAAATAAGGAATTTCGTTTAATTAATAATGTGTTATTAACTAGTTTAGATAAATAAAATAATAAGGTGCGGGATTGGGCAATAAAAGATGGAATAAGGGATGGTGATGGGCCATAGGTCCATGGCCTTAAGGGAAAAAAAACCCTTAAACCTCACTAAAACCCTAAAACCCTCATTTCTATCAATCTTGCCTCCTTGCACACTCAAAAACACACACAAACACTTTTCTTTCATTTGAACTTAGATCCGAATCCAAACCAAGAAGACTTTTTGATAGATATCCATTATACAAGCAAGGAACACGTTCATAATCACGTGTGGTATCGAACCCGTAGCTTGAAGCGAACCAAAAAGGCACGTTTTAGATTAAAAGTCACGTTTTTAAGGTCAGTTTTCCCTAAGATTTGATACTAAGGCAAATCGGGCATTTTTATGCAAGAAATATATAAACTTGATATTAAATATGAACTCATGGGTCTGGTTCATTCAACTCGTTATTTAAGTTTGGCTCGTGTAGTATTCTAGATCTAGCTAAATCAGACTTTAAAATCAATAAAGGTTTAAACTTTATCGCAAAACGAACTAGATCTTGGACGAGTGTAGAAAGGGGAATTGTTAAAATGCGGTATGATAATAAAATAAAAGATATGGTAATAATACTAATAATAGCATCAACAACGACGTAGAAAAAGAAAGAAAGAAAAAAAGGAAAGTATCATATTCGAATCAAACCCATTCTATCTGATTAAATTGAAGTTGATCCGATTAGAATGAAGCCCATTCGATTAGATTGAAGCCCATTCGATTAGAATGAAGCCCATTCGATTAGAATGAAGCCCAGTCGATTAGATTGAAGTCCATTCGATTAGAATGTGATCCATTCGGTTCGATTAGGATCCATTCGATTCGATTACGATTCATTCGATCATAATTTTTTGAAGAACTTTTTAGTAAAGGACAGTTAATGGAAATATAATCTTCCAAGCTGACCTGGCAGCTCGACCCCAGCCAGGGGCTCTACCCCTTGGAACCTACTAGGGGCTGTTGCCCCTAGACCCCGCTGCCAGGGGCACTTCCCCAAACCCCCGTTCGTTGAGGGATATATTAAACTAGAAATATGATATGGGTAGGGATAGTTAATTGACACGTGTAATTGTTATACAATTAGCCGTGTCTAGTTAAGGAAAGAAGTTACCATTAACTCTGAAAGGAACCGAGTTCATGTGAGTTTCTAGCCCCATTTCCTTTTTATCTTTTCGGGGCTGTGTGCATACTCAACGTGATTAGTTAATACACTAACCTTAAGTGGTGAATGTATGTTATATGAATGTGTATGAATGATAGATGTATGAGGATAAGGGTATGCATGAAAATGTAAAATAAATGTATACGTTAAGAAATGTATGTATGTATGTATGGTGGTATGGAAAGAAGGGAGCAGACCCTAATAATAACTGAGACAGAACAGACCAGGACCTAATAATATTTGAGACAGAAGGGACCATACCCTAATAATATCTGAGATGGTAAGAATAGTTGAGCATGTGTATGAAAGTATGAAAGAATGTATGTATGTACGAAAGAAATGTAAACAAATAAAGTATATAATATGTATCTTCGGATGCGTATGTGTAAGTAATTATATGAAATGTATGATTTCCTGATTAACTAGAACTCACTCAGCATAGCTGACTTTTAGTATGCACGCAGGTGAGTAGGATGAGACAGTTGGCTTGAAGAGGGGCGTATGGTAGAAAAATAAAGAAGCAGTCATATGAAGACATAATTTATGATGTTTGAACTTAAAGAAATGTTTTATATTATTTAGATTTTAAGACATTGTAATGAATTGTTGAAATTTATCTATTCCGCAAAAAGTTTTTAATTAACTATGATATTTAGAACTGTGTTTATGAGTAGATCCCAACGTCCAAATTAGAGAACCGGGACCGGGGCCTTACAAGCACCATCGGTCTATTCCGTACCTTACCATCCCTTTCTAACAACCTATCCCTAACAATGAAAGTCATAACCTTAAAATTAACCATGGAGCTTGGTTAGTTTTGGGGGTCAGGGTTTTCAATTTATAGGGTTTCTGACTAGGAAAATTGTAGGATTCCAATTATGTGGTGCATAGATCATAGAGCCTCGTCGAAAATCGAGGTTACTTGTCAGAATACTGGTTATGGTTGGAACCCTAGTTTAGTCATTTCCGCTGTTGATGGGTTTGATGGTGATGTGTAGCGACAAAAAATAGGAAAAAGAAGAAGGTGTTGGTGGTGGTGGTATGGTCATGAGAGGTGGATGGTGGAGGTAGGGAATGAAGAAGCAGGGTGCGGATTGGGACTCACTTTTATGCCATATAATAATGTTTTTGACAACAAGGCATGCCACACCATCATCAAACTATAGAAGTTTATCTTGTGTTCGTCGCAGACAACTAGAAACATATATACCTTTAGTTGTGATTGTTATATGCCAATAGGGCATAGTTAGAATTTTATAAAACCAACTTACCTTACTAATTTAAAGTCACATGTATATGCATGAAAGACATAATTCATAAAAAAAATACAGAAACTAAGGGCACGGGTATGCCATCCTAAACATTTGTGTGTAGCTTTGGTAGTTGAAGAAATTAAAGTATTAAAGTACATGGCTAAGTCTGGGCTAACCACGTAGTTGTGCGACAAGAAGTTGCTCTAAGGACCACATCCCCATATTCGAAATGCATGACTACATACAATTATTTTACCTTGGTTTGCCGAATGCGATCGGTGTATTATAATCAAAACCTTAGGTGCATCTGAAATATATAACTCGATTGGATTCATGAAGACTAAAAACAGAATTTTAAAGAGTATAAAAGGTCAAACCTTCGAGGTAGTGGCGAATCTTGTACAAAAACACCAGGGTGGTCGAGTTTAAAATCTATAGCTAATTTCATAAATTGAAGTACTTAAAAGTGTATGAAATATTTATATAATAATGTATATACTTTAGACCATATCAGTTAGTAAATAATCAATATTTTATTAAAATCGACTTTTTAACTAGCCACTCTTCCGAACCTTGGTTAAAACCATATATATTATGTAAGGGCCCGGTCCCGGTGCCCTACTTTGGGCGTTGGATTTACTCATAAACACAGTTCTAAATATCAGAGTTAAATAAAACCTTCGCGGAATAATAATAGTCAACCATTCAGTACAAACATCCGTAACTTGTCTTTTAAAAACATAACATATAATATCAAACATCATAAAAAAATCTTTAGTTGCCAGTCTCTTCCAATCCTGCCATGTGTCTCTCTCAAGCCAGCTGTCTCAATCGATTAACCTGCGTGCATACTAAAAGTCAGCTATGCTGAGTGAGTTCTAGTTAATCAGACGACATACAATACATTCACATACTTATATATGCACCTGATGGTACATACCTTCATATCTACTTACATACTTACATACATACGTACTTTCATTCTTTATTTCATACTTACATACATACTTTCATTCATACATATACTTTTTGAATGGCATTCCGCCCTATAACCTTCGCCGATGTTATTAGGGTCGGTCCTCTATATTCGCCGATATTATTAGGGTCGGTTCCCTACATTCGCCGATATTATTAGGGTCGGTTCCCTACATTCGCCGATATTATTAGGGTCAGTTCTCTATATTCGTCGATATTATCAGGGCCGGTTCCCTTTTCTAACTATACCTTCCATACCTTTCTATACATTCATAATTATAACTTCCATACATTCATACATCATATATATATATATATATATATATATATATATATATATCAATCATAGTTATAACTATCCCTTTCACGGTACATGCAATATCTGAATATCGTTTATGCATCGTCAATCATTCATTCATACATACATCATATAAGACATACGCTTACCACTTAAAGTAAGTGTATTAACTAATCACATCGAGTATGCACATAGCCCCGAAAACATAACAATGAATGGGGCTAGAACTCACCTGAATGCGGTTACGTTCATCGTTTACGGTTATTCCTTTCTTTAGCTGTTCGTGAGTAACTATATAAAAATTACACGTATCAATTAACTATCACAACCCATATCGCGTTTCTAGTTTAGTTATAACCATCAACGAACGGGGGTCCGAGGGCAGAGCCCCTGGCTAGGGTCAAGCTGTCTTAACATATTTTTCAATAGAATTCTAAATTATTATTTTATTTTCTAACTTAAAAAGTTCGAGGGCTTCATTGTAATTAATCCATTTTATTATAAGTCCAGGGACCTTTCTGTCATTCTTTCAAACTTCCAATTCATCCTAGTCCCTTAACGAATGGGGTTCATAACGAATGAACCCATTCGTTGCTTCATGACGAATTTGCTATTATAACGAATTGGACCTTATAACTAACCAGTCCACATAACAAATTGGAACTTATAATGAACCAGTCCTCATAACAAATTGGACCTTATAACGAACTGGTCATCATAACGAATTGGACCTTAACGAAAGGGGCTAGTTCGTCATTCTTTGTTTAACGAATTACTCATGAATTAAGGCTAGTTCGTTAAACCCCCGCTAACGAATTAAGATTCGTTCGTTTAGTTCCCGTTAACGAATTAGGTTTAGGTCAGAGAATGTCAGGACATTTTCTGACATTACCCTAACCTCGTAACCACTTTTCGGCGCCGCCTTTCCGGCGTTGTCGTCGCCGGAAAATTGGGATCTCGCCTGAAAAGCGAGATCTCGCTTGTTTTCCACCGTTTTTCATCCCGTTCGATCCTGATCTGAGCTAGGGTGACCCCTAGATTCATATTTTGCTCGGTTCATACCCGATTCCAACCAGATCCTGTGACTTTAACGGTTTAATGGTTTCGGCTCGTCGTTTCGGGACTAGATCTAGCGGGTTTGGATCTATACAATATCATACTATTATTACCTCGGGTTGATGCTCAGGTTTCTTGGTGATTTCGGCTAGAGAGTGAAAGTTGGATGAGAGAGAGCTAAGTGTGTGTTTTTTATGGTGTATGGAATGGAAGAGAATGAGGAAATTAATGGAAATAATGGTACTTAAACATGGGTCTTGGGCTTAAGCCCATGGTCTTTTCTCCTTTCCTTATTAACCCAAGCCCATTACCCTTATTACTTAACCTAACACAAGCCCGACTCATAATAACTCATATTTTATTTTATTAACTGAATACGAGAAAACAGAATGTTACATTTTAGTTATTAAAATTGTTAAAGGTTTTAATATATAAAAAGGGTTTCAATTTAGAAGATATATTTAAAATTTATCACATTATTTAACATATTAAAATATAGTATAAATTCAAGTATTTATAAAAGATTCTATTTTATATTATTATTTATTATCTATTATTTATAATTTACAATATTAAAGATCTTTATTATTTAATAATAAAATGTAATAATTTATTATTTCACAAATACCGATCGACTCAAATAATTTATTATTTATATATATTATTATTATTACAACTTTAATATTTTTAAGAAAATGATTTATATTGTTATATAATAACTTTTATAAAATAAAACTTTAAATAAATTATTTTAACTTCCAAATACCCACTCAATCTCTGAAGCTATATTAATCTATGAATTTCCTCTTATTTACTAAGGTGAGTATTTCACTCACCTTTTTACTTATTTTTAATCTTTTTTGAGGACATATATATATATATATATATATATATATATCTCTTATTTATTTACCTATTATATTGTATTCAAAATTGCAACTGTTTAATCCTCTTGTGTATATCAGTTTGATGCCTAACTTGCTATGTTTTTATTTGCTTAATTGTCCGCATTCGGTGGGGTCCATCATAATAGTATGATCATACAACTGTCGTAGTGGCCGACGTCCAATCGCATAACAATAGTTTCACCGACAACTCACTCATGGTAACCAACGCCCGATTCGCATGACAACGGTTTCGCTCATATTGTATTTATCTGTTTAAATTTTTTATATGCTATTACTTAATTGTTTATCTCACATGAACAGTTTGCGTTTTCTTTTCTATATTATATTGTATTCAAAATAACTAGTGTTTTACTCACTCAGCCCTGTGTTGACAAAATTATTTTTATTTTATACGCATATGCAGGTTATCGTTTGAACTGATATTAGGATTGATGAAGAATTTAGAGTTTTCAACATTAGAAGGATAAATCAAGACGTAGATTTGTATTTATTTTTTTATTTAAATTATATACTTTGTATTGTTTGAATTTTTTGATTATTTAATTTTAATAAATAGATATTGTTACTTTTAATTATTGCATGATAGTACCTTAAGAGCTATGAGCAATCAGCTCACGCACCTACATTTCCGCCTTAGTTTGGGGTGTGACATCTTGTCCATGGTTTGTCCAAATCTGCGGTTTAGTCCAATAGTTTCAAAATTTTGCAATTTTTTCCATATGGTTTCATTTCACTTGCAATTAAACCTGAATTCATTAATCTCGTAAAATTTGGGTCGTTAAATCCATCAGTGTGCCCTTCACATGAGGGGCAATGTTGTTCCTTATTTATTTTCTTTTACCCCAAATACACCCTAGCCCCTCACGTGAGTGTGTTGGGTCATAAATTGGTTAGATTGACGCATATCAAAAGGCCAAGACGTGATCAAGACTAAAGTGAAATAAATGAGGAGGAGTTGAAGAATTGCATTATGGTTGTGATGGTGTAATACCGAAATCCTAGGGATTTCGGTTGTCTAGTAACACCGAAATCGGTTAGGCTAGTTTGGGTTTATTTGGGCTTGGCCTTTGGGCTTTGTATGGTAACCCTATATATAGTTAATGTTTAGTCATCATTTAGGGTTAGCAGTTGTTGAGAGCCACCATAATTTCTAGAGAGCATTATATTGTTTGGCTAAGTAGTTTATGTATCTGACGATTTATTGATAATAGAATCGTATGCATTGAAACCTTATTACATCGTGTTCATCTTTTATTATTTCCAAACATTCATTGTGATCATCGTTGTTCTTGAATTACCACGTTAACTAGATTCCGCCTATTTGACGTGTGCTTGTTGATATCATATTATAGTGATCCAGATTCTAGACTTACAATTGGTATCAGAGCCTTCTGAACCATTCAAGGCTCGGTTAGATATCAATGGATTCAAGATCAAAGTTTTCTTGGTGTTTTGGGTTAACTTTTCGGTGATCAGTTTACCAGAGAAGAAGAAGAAGTTGTTTTGGTGAGAGATTGAGTTTTGATTTTGTAAACAAATAAAATCCCATTAATTTTCGAAGTTTGCTATCAAAAGTCAACTGATTTTATAGTTTTCGGCCTGTTTAAACCATTCTCGGGATCTTCTAAGAGGTTCTCGGTCAATCACTCTGAGTTATTGGTTTGATCTCATCGTTCTCGGCCAGAAACAGGTGTTCTCGGCCAACATCAAGAGTTCTCGGTCACCTGAGTTCTCGGTCACCTGAGTTCTCGGTCATTTGAGTTCTCGGTCAACTTTGCTCTCGGACAGATTGTTTTCGATCAAAGTTATTAGTTCTCGGTCAAAGTTATGCAAAGTCAAGGGTTCTCGGTAAAATAAATAAATAATAATAATAATAATTTGGCCGGAAAATTTTTCCAAAAAAAATAATAATTTGGCGGGAAAATTTTTCTTGAACGAAATTTGTGTAGAATACTCCTTATAAGTAAAAACTCATTTTTGAAAATTTTGGCAAAAATAATTTTTTTTTCGGGTGATTTTCGGTGAATTTTTGGCAGGAAAATCGAAAAAATTAGTCTTGAACAAAGTTTTTCCTAAACACTTCTTTTAATTAGAACATCTTTCTTGAGAATTTTGGTGATCATATTTTTCGAAAAAACATATTGGCGGGAAAATCAGATTAACTCCTTTAATTACTCAATGGATTCTTCACAACTCATCTCAATGTTTGGAAGTACTCTTAATCAGTCTGCTCCCTCACAAGTAGTATTTCAGAGTTCGTCTACAGAGGTAAGTTTTCAATCATGTTCTCAAGATTGCGTTGATAAAATTAATTTATATAATCTCCACAATGATAACTTGATTAGAGACATGGAAAAAGAAAAATCTGAAAACCATAAACTTAAGAAAAACGAGAAAGCTTACCTTGATAAAATAGAGGCACAGAAAAAGGACTTTTCCAAACTAAAATCTGATTTTAGTTTGAAATGTTGTCACCATTTTGATGCCAAATAGAAAATTGTTGAATTAACTGCTGAACCAGGAGCCTCTAAGTTAGAAGTATTTAATCTAATTGAAAATTTTAAAATGGCTGAATTTGATTTTAGAAAGTTTGATGGCTCCAGTAAGGTAGTTAATTCTATGATTGAAAATCAGTTATGGTGGAAAGAGAATGAGGGTGAGGGTATAGGATGTAGTCAGGTACGCCCACCATATAATGAAAAATATACTAGTTTTCCTCTTACCAAAGAGTAGGAAGAAAAGGTAAAAGACATGAAATATGGTAAACAGGTTCAATCTGAAACTGTTGAATCAGAGAGGTAATTAATCCTGCTTTTAAATGTGTGAACAATTTTGATGCTTCTACTTCATGTGCAGATACAGTAAATGTTGTTGCTTTTGATAGTGAAGGGGTTCAGGCTAGTGAAAAGGAATCTTATTCTAATGTGCCATCAAACTCAGATGACCCCACAATACAAAATTGTACTAATAATAACACACAAGAGTCTTGGCAATAAAAGGAAGGCACATAAGAAATCAACACAACAAGGATAGTCTCGTCCTCATAGATCATCTGGATCTCCATGTGTTGATAAATCATTGGGTGCTATTTATATTAATAGGCAAACATGTTACCACTGTGGCACGCTAGGACATATAGCAAGAAATTGTGTTCATCGTCTATATGTTCCCTATTACAAGCAAGATCAGAAGGCTGCGCCAAGGGGCAAGAAGAATGGAAAAACCTTTCCTAATAAGGAATTCCAACATGAGGTAAGTTCTTCCGTTGACGTTAGAAGAAGGATGAAGGCGTGTTTCGTCTACGGGAACGGCTGCCATTTGGCAAAAGGAGTGTCACTACCATCCTGTTAATAGACAGGCTCCTCAGGTGAAAGGTAATAGGTTTCAACCGAATCCAGTGGTTAATCAAAATGCTTATTATACAAAACCACGAGTATATGTTCAACGGGACACAGATCCTCAAGGATTCAAAGTTAATATGACAGGTTTGCACTCAAATGATTTAGAAATTGTTAAAAGAAAAATAATTTTTCAGAAATCAAAGAGTGTGGAGATTCTAAGAATTCGAATTTGAATTGTTCCACTCCAAAGTCTGTTCTTTTTAATTTCACTAAACCAAGACAGATTTGGAAACTTAAAACTCAGCAAACTGAATCTGTAATGACAAATGATTCTGTTAAAGATGGGAAATATATGAGTTGGCAAGAGGTCACATATGCTGATGCTCAAGGGAACCCCAAGACATTTATGACTTGGGTTCCTTTGTCCAATTGATCCCGCTATGTGTGTATGAACAACCACAATTTCATTGTTTATTAAATGGGTTGTTCCATGCACATGACAGGACAAATATCCATTGCATTTTTTAACCTTTAAACCATAAATGGATTATTTGTTTCCTGGATGAGATCTTAGGGTGATAGAACGTTTTTAATCTGCTCTCTAAGTGTGTAGGAACAAATCAGGGAATACATTGCATATTACAAGGCTTGTTCCAAACACTCAACTCGCAAGGATACAGAATCTGAAAACAAGCTTATTCTTAGTAGGAGATTCTCATAAATGGGAAAATGATGTCTTAAAGATAAAAGGTAACGGTATCACTTTGGTATAAAAGATTGATCAGTCAAAAAGATTTTAAAATTTTAATTTAAAAAAATACAAAAATATGTTCACATATAGTTTTTTATTTTGTTTTATTTTAAAATGTGAAAATGACTTGATCGTACATGAGAAATGATAGTGCATCACTTGGCTGAATATCACACTTCATTTTATTTTTATTATTAAATACTATGTTTTGAGGATTGAGCATTTTTTAGAATAAATTTATACATATTTTATTTTGCACCAATTTATGGGAGAAAATTAAGAAAAACTCAAAAAGAGTGCATATAATACCCCAATATGTATAATTAAAATAATACTTTAAGCTCAAAATTTATTATAAAAAAAAGATTTATTGGAATGTTAATAAATATATTAATTATCATGTGGTTGGAAGTTGGAACTAATGAAAGTAAACAAATTTTAATGTAAATAAAATTTGTAATGTATATAAAAGATAATCACATATCAACACGTTTTGGTTTAAATCTTCATCTAAGCACCGGATTAAACGGGACTTCCGAAGCCGCCATCATCGTTTTATATCCCATGAAATCCAAACAACTTTAAAACCCCTTCATTCATCTCGGCCGTATTTCACCACGGTTTTGCAACTAGCCGGAAATACGCGGCCAACGATATCAGTTGTTGTTGCCGGAGATAACCATCATCATCACGCCATTTTCCGCCGCTGACATATTGATCTCTCTGATCTAGTAAGAGACAGGTACTAACGCGAGTCGGTTTCGTTCTTTTGTTATCATATTTACGTGACAAAAGTTCTAATTCATTCGGTTAAATACGCAGCCACCGTTACGCGTCCGCTTCACAGCCCTCGCTTTTAGATACGTTCAATCTTGTTCGGATCCGGAGGTAATAGTTATGCTCTTGGTCACCTTTCATGTTCTGTATAATCTTGAGTCCTTGAGTCCCGATTCGATTCCGGCGACTAAGATTACAAATTTTGATTATGCACACTGCTCCTGCATGTGTGCCAATTTTATATATAAGATCGTTAAACTCACAATCTGTTTTCTAAAGTAATTAGTGATATGATACCATATCACAAGAATACATGAATTATTATTTGGAGTCCCTGTTCTAATTGAATGGAGACTTTATGGGTTTTCTTTTTCTTTTTGTTGAGCTCATTGTTCATTGAATTTATTATTATTATTATTATTATTAAAAACCATCTTTCCGATCTCTCACATAATTACTATTCATAAAACTTTCATTTTGTAGCCACCCACGTGTATCTAATTATTATTATTATTTAACAAAGATCAAAATAAAGTTACTAAAGGTTTACGACTTTTAATAAGCGAAAATAATGACCCTATGTTATTAAAAAATAGTTATTATATCTATCATTTAGTTTTGTTATATATATATATATATTACGCAAGTGAAATTAGTTATGTTTTATGGATGACTAATACAAGTTTCATATGACGTTAAGAGCCTAATACTAATCAACAAATCCTAAAAGTCCTTGTCGCCGGAAATTATTTAACCAACGGATCTAAGTTTGTAAAGTTTAATAGGGAAATAAATAAAATGTAGGTGTTAGTACAAGTTAACGCAACTCGATTTTACTTGTTTGCTCTTCGACTATTAAGGTACAGATTCTGGTTTCTGTCACTCATAGTATAAATTATATTATGTTACTTCGTAGTACGCATTCTAGTTTCTGTCACTTATAGTATAAATTATACTAGGTTATTGATATGTGTACTACACGGGTGGAAATATAATGTCGTCAATTAAAAAGTGTAACAGATTATTTTACATAAATTTTTCAGAATGCAAAAAATGATCATATATGAAAAGTTATAAATGTATACATGTGAATTTAATAATTACAAGTTATTATCAATATGAATATTAATGAAAGGATTATTGCGTGACTTTAAATTGAAACTACATCTGTACAGTTCTTGTGCTATCTAAACCAAAGCAACATACGACGACAAATTGAGTAACCAAAGTTTATCATTCGATATGAAGGATAAAAGCATACCATAATATTGGAAAAACATTTAGAAGTACATATTTTATATTAAAGCTTCCAAGTTGTTATAATTTTATCAAATGATACTTGAAAACAATTTACTACTTAAAACATCAAACAAAAAAAACATACTAATTTGGTGAATATGCTAAAAAAAGGGTTCGCAGATGAACGATTGGCATTCTATATTTGGTTAATATTTTATGCATAATATTTCCATTTGGGCAATATATTAAATTAATGTAATAAGTAAAATTATTTTAATTATAGTTTACACAAACCATATAACTTGGAAATTATAAAAACGTAAATTATAAATACATGTTTATATATTTAAAAATTTGTAAGTTTTAACGTACTATAAGCAAATGATACAGTAGAAATAAAGACGAGTAGTTTTTAGAGATGAAGGATGGAAAATAAGTTGTAGAAAAGTGATTATAAATGCTATAACTTGAAGGTTTATGAACAATTGTTGTAATATTTCATTTTTTCGTAATTAAAAGTAATGTAATATGTAATTTCATTTGTAAGAAGTAATTTATCGATCAATAAATCGTGTGGGATTTTTTGTGTTATCTGGATTGCGATAGTTTAATTTACATATAGTTATAAATCATATTATGAACATTTTTTTTCAGATACATTGGTACTCAAACTTTTATTAGCAGGAGAATTCTTGCTCAAATCAAGATTTTTTAGACACATAGAGTTTGACTTTCAAAAGTCAAAATACCGTTTTGGTATATAAAAAAATTTATTTTCAAATGTTTAAAATGGTTGTAAGAATAACAAATAATATATCAAAAGTTTTTGTTATATATATTTTTAAGAGTTCTTGGAACAAAATCAAATTTTTTGCATTTATAGCCTCATACCATAATTTGACTTTCCAAAGCCAAACACAAACTTTGGTAGCTGAACAAAACCAATCTAGAACAAATTTATCATAATAACAAAGAATGATCCTAAACTTTTTTGTATTATTCAAGAGCTCTGAACAACATTAAAGACCGGCTGCAAATCACACATCACGACATATTAGATGTTGCATTTGAAGTTGTAACCACCACCATCTTTCTACTTTCATTAATCTTCAATCTTGGTGATTTTGGTCTTGTAACTCTTTTTCGATGACCTATTCAAAAAGAAACATTCAAAAGTATTAAACTGTAGAGGTAGGGTACCAAAAATATCCAAATACCCTTAAGTACCACCCGCGAGTCATAGAGAATCCTTTTATAAACCACCCGCGTAACACATGGACCACACACATATCACGAATGAGGAGGAGCGTCCTCACAACACACGCGGAAGCATCCTGGCATCCTCAAAAGTCATCCGCAGGATAGGATATCTGTCCGCTTAAACATCCGGGAGGCAATGCCAGCGGGACAGCTGCCATCACTCAAATACTCTCTAGAAGAAGGTTCATGATTCTTACTTGGGGAATATGTGACTGAACAGCCAATAAATAAAGGACACCTGGCCAGTTTGTTATAACCGTGCACATGGCCAAGGTGCAATCCATCCTATCATTGGGCGACGCGTGTCCAGGTTGTTATACCCATGCACATGGGACGTATAGCTCAACCTATCACAAGAGGACACGCGTCCAGGCAGTTATTAAAGATCTTCTGGAAGAGGACAGCTGGCCCAATCACCTTCCTACATCCTTCGGCTATAAATACCTTGTCAAACGGTATGAGGTATTCATTCACTCACTTGCATTATGACTACACTTAGCCTGTTTACTTCAGTACTTTCTCCATTTACGAACGTTACTGATTCTCACGCCGGAGGGTGGTTACAGGAAGACCCCCCCCCCCCTCTTGTCCTTCCTGTAACGAGACTCACGGTGTCTGTTTTGCAGGTTCCGGTCATTGGACTTTGGGAAGTCACACTCATATCATTGGTAGTAATTATCGTATCTTACCCTGTGGACTCATTGGATCCAGGACCCATACCCGGGGATTGGATCCGTGTTTCTTCATTGGCGCCATCCGTGTTGGTGTTAGAACTGCATAATTTTGTCTCTGTCGGTTTTTGGTTCGTTTGATATGAGTAAACTTCCTGAAGGCCTGACGGGAATTGCTGCACCCGATTCACGTATAACTAACGCAGAAGCACCTCCGGCTCTTAGTGTTTTTGGACGTATCACGACTCCGGGTGGTCGTGCTCTTGAACGTATCACTGCTCCGGGGTCACGAATCACTGAGGTAACACCTGGGGGTTTTTCCCTAGAAAATGTTACAGCACCAACCGATCACACTCCCACAAACATGGGACGTGCCTTAGCACCGGAAGGTTCTAATTTTGGTCAAAAATGAATTACGGATGAGACTCGCCGGAAACGGCCAGAATTGGATCTGGAAAATGATTCAGGCGATTCTGACATCGCGAGATCTCACCAACGTATTTCTAGATCCAGAGGAGCATTAACTCCTGAAGAGTGGCTCCACGCACAACAACAAAGTTTGGTGGCTGAGTATGAACGCAGAAAACGTAACGAAAGGTTTCACATTCGTACTTTGGATTATGAGGAATCTCCCCGGAGATCTCTTTCCCCTCCACCAACAGTGAGAGGAAGTCAGATCCGTTACAGTCAGCAGGCGGAGCCAGAGTTTGGTGAAATACCGAGGTTACGTCCTCGTCCTCGCATAGACATGCGGATGTCATCTTACTTGGAGGAGTTTGATAGCTATGATTCAACTTATCAACCGGGTGAATACAGTACGTATACCGGAGATAGTGGGATGAGACTTTACCAAACCATATCGCCCCGCGGCTTTAGCCGAAAAATCAAAATTTATAGCGAGCATTGCCACAGCACCTTTCCTGTTAATGCTAAAATACCTACATCGGTGGGTAAATACAATGGTATGACTGATCCAAGCGATCATCTCCAGAACTTTGTGGCGGTAGGTGGTGTTAGTGGTTGGACGCTTCCCTATTGGTGTCACATGTTCGCATTGACACTAACAGGGGAAGCAAGAGAGTGGTTTGAAAAGTTGCCTGATGGTGAAATTTCCAGCTGGGACGATTTGGTGAAAAAATTTTCTCAGCAGTTTAGTCAGCAGAAGAAACATACTCGAGACCAATCAGAAATTTTAGATGTCGTTCGTCGCGATAACGAGTCCATAGAAGATTTTATCACCAGGTTCAACGATGAGAGCCTGGACATCGGTGGAATTAGTAAAGACATGCTTCGGGGCACCTTCCGCAAAAACGTCAGATGTGATGATTTAGTCCGTACACTTACTGGCAGAGATCGAATGCTAAAAGAGTGGGACGATCTCATGACTGCGGCAAAGGTGTATGCTAACACTGAGAAAACATTGAGAAATGGTAACCCGAAGCAAAAGTTCAAAGTCAAGTTTCAAACTCCAAGACCTAATAGACAGGCGAAAGGTCCTATCTGGTCAAGGCTTCAGCCAAGTGCGGAAGCATCAAAACCATTTGATGCACGATCCCTCATAGGCAACAAAAACAAAGTGGGACCCTCGAACCGAGGTCCCAATAATTGGACTCCTCTTTCAAAGACTCCTGCCGAAATTCTCACCATGGAGAATGTGAATTTTTAAAAAACCACAGCCACTGACAAGAAGATCATTCCTTGACCCGAAAAAGCGTTGTTCGTATCATGATGACATTGGTCATAATACAAATGAATGCAGAATATTAAAAAATGAAATTGAAGCAGCTGTAAAGTCTGGAAAACTTAGACACTTGGTAAAAGGTGGAAAACCTGACAATGGTAAAGCTCCCGCACGGGATATCCAAGGTCCGAGTAAAAAGCAAGTCAGAGATTTAAACGTCCATATGATACAAGGCGGGTACGATACAAGGAAAAAGAGGAAGGAGTCTAATGATGAGGACTGAAAGAATGAGCCAGTGATCTTTCCTCGTATCAAGGGGGGCCCGAATAACAAAAACCCCTTGATCATCACTGCCCAATTCGGACATTACCGTTCCCAATACGTCTTCTTCGACACCGGTAGTACTTCCGACATTATGTATGAACAATGTTTTGAACAGTTTGACGAGGAAGATAAGGAAAGATTAAAACCCATCCATACTCCAGTATCAGGGTTCGGAGGGGAAATAATGCATCCGCGGGGTGTAATTTCATTCCCAGTCACCTTAAGTGACGAAATTCACTCTAGGACTAAGGAAGTCGAGTTCTTGGTTCTGCCAGCAACATCAAAACATGACATTATTCTTGGACGAGAAGCGATTGGTGACTTTAATGTTCATCCGTCCACAGCACACGGTGCAGTAGGATTTCCAACTTGCACTGGCATAGCAATAATTTATGTTAATCGGCACTGCTTTGCAACCGAGAGCTCAAAACCAAGCAAAATTCCAAAACAAACTGTGAAGACTGAACCAGAGAAATGGGTTTTGAACAAAAAATTTCCTGATCAAACTGTAACAATAGGACCTGCTATTTCCGAGATAGTACAGACCTTCTTGAATCAGTTATTATCAAAGAATATTGATGTTTTTGCATGGAAACCCGCGGATATGACCGGTGTTCCGAGGAACATTGCGGAACACAAGTTAAGGGTAAACCCGTTGTTTACGCCAATTGTTCAGAAACAACGTAAGATGGGTCCGGAACAAACAAAAGCAATGAATGAGCAAGTCCAGGACCTCTTACAAGCTGGAATCATCCGCCCAATTCGTTATCAGACCTGGGTTTCTAATCCAGTTATGGTTCCCAAAAGCAATGGGTTATGGCGGATGTGCATTGATTTCAAAGATCTAAATAAAGCATGTCCCAAAGATTGTTATCCCTTACCCGAAATAGATCTCAAGGTTGATGCTGTGGCACCATTCAAATTCAAATGCTTCTTGGATGCCTACAAGGGCTACCATTAGATCCGCATGGCAGCGGACGATGAGGACAAAACAGCATTTCGTACCGATCAAGGCACTTTTTGTTATAAAATGATGCCTTTCGGACTGAAAAATGCGGGAGCCACGTATCAACGATTGATGGACATAGCGTTCAAAGATCAAATTGGCCTAAATTTAGAAGTGTATATGGATGATCTCGTAATAAAAAGTGTTGAGGAAGACCAGATGTTGAGAGATATTGAAGAGACGTTCGAAACCTTGAAAAGTATCAACATGAAGCTGAATCCGGCCAAGTGCTCATTTGGAATGGAAGAAGGAAAGTTTTTGGGAGTGATTGTCACGGATGCGGGCTTCAAAGCTAATCCAAATAAAGTTCAAGCTATAGCCCGCATGCCTTCCCCATCTTCCCTCAAAGAAGTTCAGACATTAAATGGTCGACTGGTTACCTTGAATCGTTTTTTGGCGAATCATGCAGCCAAGTCCCATCCTTTCATTTCAACTTTAAGAAATTGTCTCAAGAAAGCACAATTTAAGTGGACCGCGGAGGCCGAAAAAGCTTTTTTGGAGGTTAAAAAATATTTGATGGAACTTCCCACATTAACAGCACCCCAAGCGGGAGAACCTTTAACGTTATACCTATCAGCTTCAGACATTGCTATCGGGGCTGTCCTTCTGACAAATCGCAAGAATGTTCAAACACCAATCTACTACGTCAGCCGAACACTATCAGACCCAGAAACAAGATATTCCATGCTAGAAAAACTTGTTTTGGCACTGGTCTACGCTGCACGACGCCTCCGCAAGTACATTCAAGGGCACCCCATCAATGTCTTAACTGGATACAAGCTCAAAAACATTTTCAGCAAGCCAGAATTGTCTGGGCGATTGGCCAAATGGGCCATCGAACTAGGTGAACACGCAATAGAATACAAACCTAGGCCAGCAATCAAAGGGCAAGTGTTGGCGGACTTCGTGACAGAGGTCCCGCATCACAAAGAAAAACAATGTTTGATTTAGAAACAACCCCAAGCACCCCCAGAATAATAACAGATTTGGTCCTTATTTACGGATGGAGCTTCGAGCAGTGAGAGATGTGGCGTAAACCTTAGGTTAGTCAATCCCAAAGGCCATGAGTTTACATATGCCATAAAGTTGGACTTCAAAAGTACCAACAACGAGGCAGAATATGAAGCTTTTTTGGCAGGCTTGAGGATAGCTAAAAAGCTTGGAGTTAAGAATTTGGAAGCCCGAGTGGATTCCATGTTGATTGCGGGACAGATCAACGGCACATACGAAGCAAAAAATGATATCATGGCTTCATATGTGTCACAGGAGAAAGATCTGATGCTCCAATTTTCTTCTTGCAAAGTCATTCATATAAAGAGAAGTGAGAACAGATCAGCGGATGCCCTCAGTAAATTGGCTTCAGCAAACTTCGAACACTTTGCCAAAGACATCCGCATCGAAATATTAGACCGCCCGTCTGTCCCGCAACATCAGGTTTTAGTGATCCAAATAGGAGTGGAATCCTGGATGACACCGATTACAGCATACCTGTCGTCCAGAGTACTTCCAGAGGGAAAAACAGCGGCCCGGAATATAAAACACAAAGCCTTGAACTATCAAATACTTGATGGTGTCTTGTATCGACATTCCTTCCTCGGACCACTATTACGATGTGTGGATGCTGAGGACGCGAACTATCTAATCAGAGAGGTTCATGAAGGCATTTGTGGTCTTCACGCTGGCCCGCGAATGGTCGTAGCGAAGTTAATGAATGCCGGATACTATTGGCCGGGGATGCACTTGGATGCTGTAAATGAAATCAGAAAGTGGGATTCTTGCCAAGGCATGCCCCTAACACGCTACGACCAAAGAACGAGTTAGTTCCAGTCACTTCAGCCTGGCCATTCCAAAAATGGGCTATTGATATCATGGGACCTTTCCCTGAAGCCCCTGGACGGGTCAAATTCTTAATAGTAGCCATCGACTACTTTACAAAATGGGTGGAGGCCAAACCGTTGCTTCTATAACAGCAGCGAGTGTTAAAAAATTCTTGTGGGAATTCATCATATGTCGTTTCGGACTCCCCCTAGAGCTTGTTAGTGATAACGGAACACAATTCGCGGACAGTGGGCTACAAGAATGGCTAAAAGAATTACACATTTCTCAAACCTTCACCTCTGTAGCTCACCCGCAAGTGAATGGTCAAGTTGAACGAATTAATCGGACCATCAAAGAAGGAATCAAGGCTAGACTAGGAACTAAAAGGACGGGTTGGGTGGACGAATTGCCCCATGTCTATGGGCTTTCCACACTCAGAAAAATTCCAGTAATTTCGAAACCCCCTTTAGTTTGACTTATGGCACAGAGGCCATGATTCCAGCCGAAATCGGAATCCCATCCGCCAGAGTTCTCATGATCGAAGATAACGATCATGAACTCCGGATGAACCTTAACCTCCTTGAGGAAAGAAGAGAGCTAGCATCAATCCGCGAGCATAGTTACAAACGACAGTTGCAAAAATATTATAACTCGCGGGTTCAAAGATGTGAATTCGATGCGGGAGACTATGTCTTCCGCAATAATGAAGCCTCCGGGCAAGTTGGCTCCTACCTGGGAAGGACCTTATAGAATTCAGAAAGTTCTATCCAAAGGTACCTACAAACTTGAAAGGTTGGACGGGGCAGAGATCCCTAGAACCTGGAATGGGGCCCAACTGAGAAAATGTTACATTTAGTTGGTCTTTCTTTTGGCCTGCGTGCCTAACTAGCTGTTAAGAACTTTTGTAATTTCGTTTCTTGTAAATTGGCTTATGCCTCAGTTATGAAAATTTTCTTTTCAGTCATCTGAGACTTGTATTATTATGTAATCCTTTATTGGTATACAAAGAAGATCCTACAAAACACTTATATTATGACAAATAAACAAAGTGTACCGAATACAAAATAAAAACCTTCTTTATTTACACAAATGGGATTACAAACAAATAAAAAAGATCAACTTACAAGAACAGAAAAATTCATGGTGCAGCATCATTATGCTCCGCACCCTCGCCTCCCGCATCATCTGCATGTTCGTCATCTTCTTCTTTTTCATTTTCTTCATCAAGTTAAAGAAGAGTCTTTAGCTGCTGGATGCTATCATCCTTATCAGCAAGCTCGGATATCTGCTCCGTCAAAGAAAATTTCAAAGAATCAAAGTCCTTTGATTTATGTTTGAGGATGGCAACAGTATCTTGGCCAGCCAAAACATACTCCTCAGGAAGCTTGGAGTTTAATCCAAACTGATAACCTTCTTGGAAGCCTAGTTGGCAACCGGCCTGTTTAGAAGCTTTGAGGAGGATAGCAACACAATTCCCAAGCTCATCACTAGCCCGGACATCAGCAATGACCTGTCAAAATCATCACGCATAAATAACTCTAAACACCTAGATTATTTATGGCTAGAATAAAGTACATACCTTGGGAATAGCTTCCGCCAATAGCCATTTTTGATCCGCCTTGGCCTGAACAAGCTCTATCTTGTGTTTGGCGCATTCCAGGGCTTGATCACGATTTCTGACATTAAGATCAGCCAGGCGGTTGTCCTTGGCCGCTGACTCAACCTGCAGGGTTTCCAGCAACTTGGTCTGGTCAGCCATCATCTTGGATTGTTCATCTAGTTGCTTTTGGAGAGTAATCTTGGCTTCCTCGGCAGCAGATCGGGCAACCTTCTCCGCCTCCAGGGCCTGGTTGGCTTCCCTAGCTTCATTAATTGCCCTAAGAGCTTCTTCTTTGGCATCGGAAGCAGAGGCCGCCAGTTCATCCCATTCTTCATTCATCACCAGCCAATCTCTGGTTATCTCATGGGTAGTGGAAATAGAATTTGCCACATAATAAGTATGGGAGTTCAGCAACTCCTGGCGGACACTGAGGCGACGTCTTTCCTTTTCACCATGCGGAAGACTCTCCCGCATAAATTCATAACATGCGTCCACGTCACGGAATGTCGAATCCCGACGTAGGGTCCAATTAGGTTGATGCGGAGTAGGGTCTTCCTCTTAAGGAGTAGGGGAAGTTTGGGAAGCATAGAGGAACGTGCATATACCCCCTTGATCCCTGAAACGGTAAACATTATAAGAGGGCGACACCTTGGCATGATCAGTCGTGTCGACCCCCTTATCCTTCGAAGGCGAATCATCCGCCACAACTACCAGGTCCTTGGTAATATTAGGAGGCGGTGGTGGCGGACGAACAGGAGAATCCTTCAAACCGGAAATACCTTCAGAGAGGTTATCCAGGTTCACTGAAAAACATCAACAAATGAGTTAGAAACATTCTAATTCACAATAATAAAGATTTAGCTTACCTAACGAAGGATCGTCAGCGTCGAGTTGATCCAAACAAGCTCCCAAAGCAGCAGGGTTTGTCTTTTTAGATTTCTTCTTCTTTGAGACAACCTTGACTGGATTAACCTTGCGTTTTCCAGCCGCTTTGGAGACGCCCGCCTCACTCGCTTGACGATCACCCTTAGCAGTGACGTCATCAGACGCAGGTCTATTACCTTCTGCTTCAATTGTAGCATCATCTTGATCCGCCGTTTGGCTAGACGCAGCCCTCTGGCGAGTGAGACCTGCAGATGAGTCCACAGCTCTATTAACATTAGTTGAACAAGCTTCTTCACAAAGTGATGACTCCTCGCTAGACGAGAAGAGCACAATCACTCCGCTGGAAGTAATAGCAGTCATAGGTTTGGGTTTCAAAATGCCCTCACCTTTCTGGATGCAATCTTTAACATATGCCTCACCTTTGGCATACATCGCCTCGGAAACCTTAGGTTCTGGGCGAAAAGCTGTGGGGAATACAAAATTATGACGAGTGCGCTCAAGAAAAGGCGCATCCCTTTTATCGATTGGGAGGCGCACCATCATTCCCCCTCGCGATCCAACAAAGTGCTAAAAGCGGAACCCCTTCACCTACACAAAACAAGAAAATAAAGTTAGAAATTACTTAATGACGAAATAGAAAAAACAACAAACTTACTCTTGTTGGTCTCCTCGTAGTACGGTTCCAGACTTGGAAACGGCCACAAGCGGCTCATCTTTGCACACACCATCGCCCCTTCAGGAATTGGGCGTAGAGGAGTTGGCATGGAGACCAGTGTTTTATACCATGCCTGATCCTCATGAGCACTGGCAATAACTACGGGCATGGGAGCATCCGCCTTACGTTTCGTCATCTTGAACGGAATGACGTCGTCATGAATCCAGAAAAACTTTGGCTTCCAGCCATGAAGGATACAGAGCCATTCCGTGCCTATAATCCTCTTCTCGATGGAGGCAAAACTGTACCATCCATCACGAAATGTCATCTTATAAAAAAGGGCAAACATGCCAACAGTCGGTTCTAGGTTATGAGTTTGGTAACAAAATTCGAAATGTCGAATTCTCAACATCCCAAAGGGATGGATCTGGGATAGATGAATCCCATAAGTTGTTAAGATCGATCCGACAAATTTGGTAATCGGAACCCGGAAGTTCCCCGTGGTAAAATGGTCCACGTTGACAGCCATTTTATTCGGAGGAGGACTAGTGACAATAGAACCACTAGCAGGACGTTCCGGTTTCCACTCCGTCGTTAATCCGTAAACATTAACAACGTCATTATAATCTTCTTCTTTAAGAAAGACGAAAACGTCGTTGATGGTGGGAGTATTCTTCTTCTCTTTAACCATTTCCGTTTCAAGAAAATTAAGGAATCTCAGAAAGTTGCAGAAAAGTTTCAAGTGCTTGGGAGAAATCTGAAAGCGATAAAGATTAAGTGGAAATCGCAAGGTTTATATTTATACCCATCGCAATTAATGCGATTCATAAAGTGAAGAGGAAAGAGAAACCGCAGACCACCAGATGGTTGACACGTCAGGCAGGAATCTCAAGATAATGCAAACAGGCTGTCACTGGCGTTCTCCACGTCTTGTCAGTTGTCCTCAAAGAGTTTCTCTCTCCGCCACGTCATCATAGTTATCCAAACGTTTAAACATTTCAAAAAAGCTGTAAATTTCAAAAATATCTTTTAGAGATATTTTCTCCAAACAGTTGAATGTCCACAAAATTCAAAGAGGTTTTCTCATTAATTATTCAAAAGATACTTACAAAACGAGAAAGAAAAACTACAAGTGATAAAAATCTAAGAATATCCTAAGGGTTCGAGCCTGATGGATCTTCCGGAGCCTTTTGCGAAGTATCTTCTGAAGAATCATCCTCATATTCCTCCCCAAGGTAACTCTTCAAAAGTTGCACGCCGTCGTATAAGGAAGCAAACTCCGGAAGGCATCTTGTAAAGGAAACACTAAAGTTTCATGCTCCTTGACCCGGTCCGCACGATCTTGTTTGACGTTTACACCATATAGTGGATGGTCTTGAAATGTGCGGTTGCTTCGAGTATAACTCACTCCTTCATGGAAGCCCGCCACACGCCCAAGCGAAGAAGAGGCAGCCATCACATTAGCAAAGCTATCATTCAGCTCCTTACTTCCTTTAATATGGCGGACGACCTGTTGAGACAAAAACATAAGTTCCCAATATCAAAGAATAAGAACGAAATAATAAACGATAAAGATTAACTTACAGCATCAACTCCTCGAGTAAGGAACCATTGACGGTCCTGCTCTGCACACTCTGCCCGCGCTTGGAATTCATTCGATTCCACGATAGCTTCCTCATGAGCTCGAAGAAGAGAGTCATAGGCAGTCTGAATTTCAGCAGCGCTCTGGTCTTTAAGTTTGGCTCGCTCCTTCTACAACTTTAGCTCCGCCTCGAGATCATGGATACGTGCACCTTGGAGGGCCACTTGATCTTCCAAGGAAGAATTGGCTTCTTGAGCGCGGGCTAAGTGATCTTTCTCCTTTTGGGTCTTCGCCCGAGCAGCTACAAGTAGAGAATTTTGTTTCTCACAAGCTTCCTTCCATCGGCGAGCAGCAGCAGCATTACGATCTTGTTCACTTTTAAGGGCATTCTCCGCATCGACCTGCTTCCATTTAGCAGTTTGGGCAACAATGCGTTGCTCCTCAGCTTCTTTCTTGGCAGCCTCAACGGCCCGCCGGGCCTCTCCCACCTTCCCGCCTAAGGTATGCCATTCACTTAGGACTTCTTGGCTACCGGCTAAAGCATTAGCCAGGTGGTAAGCCACGTTGGTATGTAGGTCATGGCGGGAAAGGTCTCGTTGAACTGCCATCTCAGCGGGTGGCGTACAATGTTCAACGAAATCCTTACAAGTTCTAGGATGGGAGAACCGTGACCCGTTAGTAATCCCCCATGGAGGGACAAACAATTCATGTGTATCACCCAGGCCCGTATCCCCATAGTAACGAGAACCCGAAGGTTTAAGGCGAGTTGGGGTTGAAAAAAGTTGTTGAGGAGGAGACTCCTCAGTCCTGTAACCCTCCTCATTAACAGCAGGATTGTCCTGCTGACCACCAGTACCACCCCCAGCCTCAAAAAGATAGTTAAAACGATCATCAGTCTCAGATTGGATGTTAGCCCCCTCTATAGTGGCAGTATCAATCGGAGGGGTTGGCACTCTCTCCTTTACCAAAGGTGAGGATGGTTGATCCTCCGTGTTAATATTGCTAGGAGGAGTCGGAGGCTTATCCTCCACATTCTTCTCTGGAGAAGGAGATGATTGCTGTTCAGTTTGAGGAGTTGGTGTAGGCAACTTCTCATAAACATCTTCACTAAAGATCAGTGGGTCTACAAACACAAAAGCTATTTTTAGCTACACATCTTATGAAAATTAGTACTTAAAAAAATTAGTATGTACCTTCAACAGTGTCAATACGGTCAGCAAGACTATATTGTGGCTTCTTAGGACGACGAATTTTTCATTTCTTCTTCGAAGGTCCCGCCTCAACATCCGCAATCTCGACGCCCGCTTGTCCTGCTTGAGAAGCCATAAAAGCTCTCTTTTTCTCTAATTCTGCCAACAAATGGGAGACAGAAGAAGGTTCAGGTATGTCATCATCAGATTCCCTCTCTCCTTGGGAGATCGAGAAGTCAGAACTATCACCGTCATCGTCACTCGACAATAAAGTGGCGATCGTCGCGTCAGAAGTAATAGCAAAAAGCGGATGAAGGTTTAGAACATACGCACCTGTCTCAAAGGTGGCGTTCGAGACAATGGGCTCAGCCCGCACCTTCTTTGGAAAAAGGAAGCGGGACTTAGTTTTCTTGAGAATAGGCATGCCACTGGCATCCCGGATACCATGTCGGACACAACCCCTATCTTCAAAAAGGGCATTGAACATCGAACCCCGACCTGAGGAGATAAAAAATTTAATTATAGAATACATCACAAAAAAGAAGGAAAAACAGTAAGAATAACTTACGTTCATATAAGTCAACAAAAATAGGCTCCATAAATTATGAGGCCCATAAACGACTCATGCCTACCCACACCAGGGCTTCTTCTGGCAGTGCCCGCATTGGTGTTGGTTCCATCGTAAGTACACGATACCATTCTTGACCTTCATGATTAGCGGTAACAAAGTCCGGAAAGGCAGAATTCACCGGACGGCGAACCATCTTTAACGGCACCACGTCCTCAGAAATCCAAAAGAACTTATTCCGCCAATCTTTAGATACCTTTTCAACTTCATATCCGATGCTTCGGTCAGAGAACCCCTGACACGTATACCAACCATCACGAATGGCAAGACGGTAAAAAACTGGAAATCGATATGTGGCACCATGTCACGTGCTATGCATACGAATTCATAATGACGAATTCGCATCATAGCACGAGGATGCAATTAAGATAAATGGATTCCATAGGCAGTTAACACCTTCTGAAGGAATCTCGTTATGGGTAAATGGAAGTTCCCATGAACAAAATAATCGGCATACAAAGCCATTTTCCCAGGCGGTGGGAAACTGGCTATAGAACCGATAGAAGGAAACTCTGGTTCCAACTCGGGTGGAATACCATACGTTTCCAGTAACTTTTCATATTCTGAGTAGTCCCATGCAATTTCTATCTCATCAACTTCAGTTTGAACATTCGACATTTTAGGAAGATTTAAAGAAGACATATAAGAAAGATTCGATACTTTATCAGAGAGAGAATAAGAAGATAATCAGAGGAAAAGAGTGATAAAACTTCTAAAGAAAGGAATCTCTCCTTATTTATACCCATCGCAATTAATGCGATGGGATATGAACAGTAGAGAGAGAAAAACATCACCCAACCAGTGACTGTCACGTCACGCGGGAAATTCGAAAAAGAGAAAAAGTTGTACAGTCAGGTACAATGACAGCCGTAAAAAACGTTCCATCACCTGTTCACGCGCCTGCGAGTGGTCAACTTGTCCTTTTTCATGATTATCCACACAATCAGAAGATATTTTCTACCTAATTTTTGAACAAAAAAAATCACCAACACGCATTAAGTCCAGAATTTCACCCGCATAAAAGATTTCACACGAAAGAAACACTGGACTGGGGGGACTTGTAGAGGTAGGGTACCAAAAAGACCCAAATACCCTTATGTACCACCCGCGGGTCACAGAGAATCCTCTTGTAAACCACCCGCTGAACACATGGACCACCAGCATATCACGAATGATGAGGAACGTCCTCACAACACACGCGGAAGTATCCTGGCATCCTCAAAAGTCATCCGCAGGATAGGATATTTGCCCGCCTAAACATCCGGGAGGCAATGCCAGCGGGACAGCTGTCATCACTCAAATACTCTCTAGAAGAAGGTTCATGATTCTTACTTGGGGAATACGTGACTGAACAGCCAATAAATAAAGGACACCTGGCCAGTTTGTTACAACCGTGCACATGGCCAAGGTGCAATCCATCCTATCATTGGGCGACGCGTGTCCAGGTTGTTATACCCATGCACATGGGACGTATAGCTCAACCTATCACAAGAGGACACGCGTCCAGGAAGTTATCAAAGATCTTCTAGAAGAGGACAGCTGGCCCAATCACCTTCCTACATCCTTCGGCTATAAATACCTTGTCAAACGGTATGAGGTATTCATTCACTCACTTGCATTCTGACTACACTTAGCCTATTTACTTCAGTATTTTCTCCATTTACGAACGTTACTGATTCTCACGCCGGAGGGTGGTTACAGGAAGACCCCCCCCCCCTCTTGTCCTTTCTGTAACAAGACTCACGGTGTCTGTTTTGCAGGTTCCGGTCATTGGAATTTGGGAAGTCACACTCATATCGTTGGTAGTAATTATCGTATCTTACCCTGTGGACTCATTGGATCCAGGACCCATACCTGGGGATTGGATCCGTGTTTCTTCATAAACAAAAGCTAAACTATTTTTAATAAGTCAACATTTAAATATGGTTAAAAGCAAACTTATTTTCAGGGCAAGAAGGTTTTGAAGGAACAAACACACATAATTTGTTTAGAAAAAAGTTCAACTAATGAAGAAAAAAGTGTTTGCAGGTTGAAATGGTTTTAACCTGACAATATAAAAAATTTGATAAAAAGTGGCAAGTTGACCCAACTCATTTCAACCTCATAGTATAAAGGTTCCTTCTTATTTATTTACTTTTTTTTTGAAAAAAAGTGTATGCAAGTAGAACCAACATCAACCACTTAGAACAAATTAACAAAAGGTGTTACCAATTGTTCCAAACCACTTCACCACTTGGGTAAAAGTAAATTTACAAAACAAAAATAAACATACAAACAAAAAGGAGGTAGTAAGAAGGCCTGACCCATTTCAGATCCTTAAGAAAAGAACAAATCTTGACAAAAAGTGTTTACAAGTTGGCCTGATCTCTTTTGACCATTCAAATAAAAAAAAGTTTGAAAAAAAAACCGTTGGTAAGTTGTTGGCCCAACACATTTCAAGCACTTGTAAAACGACACATACCGCAGGAATATGGAGTTGCTTTGGCAATTCAAGGCCGTTTTTCTTCTATCTGCTTATGTATAGCCTCCATCACAAATCCCTTTTCCTTTTTCGCCTGTCATTCATCAATGTGCAAATGAAATGGAATCTGTGCACTAATCCTAGGAATTGGTTTTTGGTTATGAGAGCACAAAGAAAGCTGTAACACATAAAAAACAACCCAAAGACATTTAGTTAGTTAGTAGACTTATGAAGCATTCAATTATGGTTAATTATTGGTAGTCTGATGCACCACTCTACCTATTTTAACCCAAACCAAAATTGATATATTTTTTTAATTGACCCAAACCTCATTAACCTTATAACCCGTTTTAACCTGAACAAAAATTAATTTTTCTCTAAATGACCCGAATTCATTTTGCATATAACTCGTCTTGACCCGCACCAAAAATGATAATTTTTTTTTTAAAATGACCAAACTCATTTTGCTTATGACCCATTTTAAGTCGACCCAAATTGATACTTCTTTTTTAAATGACCCGAAATCATTTTAGTTATAACACGTCTTTACCGAAACAAAAAATAACTCTTTTTTTAATGCTTGGCCCTATTTCATTTTTATTATAACTTGTTTTGACACGAACCAATTTGAAACTTTTTTCAAATGATCCGAGGCTTTTTTTACATCATGTTTTGACCCGTTACCCAACACGACCAGCCCATTTTGCCAAGCTTAGTTCTTGACAACATATTTTCATAAATTCCTAGTTTTCCGTTTATGCTCATGGACTTCTATAGCCATAAGGCCCATAAGTGAATCACCAAAACACTCTTCTTACCAATATTCTGGTAACATTATGAAAATAACTGACCTGATAATGTGTCACATGCAACATTGGCCACAAATTACATCCGAAATTAGCATGTTTATATGAAAATGAAAGGCGTTCACATGCTATTCGAATTTTTGTAAGAACAAAGAGGTAATACAATCAATAGCAATGAAAATGAAGGCATGCCCCAACATAAAGAGCAAAGATTTATGTTCTTGTATTTTAGACTTTTAGTACATCAGAAAGAAATAAGTGTGAAATGGTGGGCATTATGTACTAATAGAAAATGAGATAATTTACACCCTTGTGTTGTGGTACATTTGATTTAATTATTTTGGATAATATTTACAGAAATCTCATTGCTATAAATAAATCATAATTACAAAAGTCATGTTAAAAACTTTGAGCTTATCCTGAATATATAACTAACGAAAGGATTGAGATTTTTACCTCAAGAGTCGAGTGGAAATAAATCAGCGAGCGAAACAACGTCGATGGTATAAGTGTGGGTGTGACGGTTGCTGCGTATATTGCAAAAATGAATAAACTTTTAGACCAAACTCAAACTGAAACGAACAACAAAAGTAATTATACTGAACAATAGAAGAATTATAAAAATCCATATATGTGCCGTTTGTAAAAGTTAATGCCACTTAACCTGAATAAGAACACTTCATGACTTTAGCAAACTAAACAACTTTTACACATAACAAGACTTGTAAGTTGACATTTGCAGTCAATACAATGATACATGCATATTTGTAACTTGTAAATCACTGTGATGAGTTGAGTTTTTGGGATGAATTGATTTTGAAGCTTTAACAATGTATTATATTCTTCTAATAAGGCAATAATAATTTAAAATTTTAAAACTTCATAATCTATAACACTGTTTATGTTTGTTTATTTGATAAACCAATGTGAACAAAAAGCTTTTTTCATTTAGCAATTTAGTATTATCGAACACACATGAACACTTGTTTCATTCGTTCAATAATTTCGTACATGTTCGTTTACCTGAGTTCATTGTTGTTTATGTCCGTCCGTTTGATGCTTTTATTCATACTATTGTATCTTGACTTGAAACCTGCATTTAACACCATTAGACCATTAAAGAACACTCAAAAGAAACCAAATAGTAAAATAAAAAAGATAACATAATAATAAATCTTAGGGCATGTTTTGCATACTTCTCTCTTTAAAACATACCAGATACTCGTTTGAAGCATTGAAATTGAATTTCCAAATGACCTAATAGTATTTGTAAACCGGTAAAAAAGAGCTTCCACTTTGGACATGTGATAAAAAGGAGAAAGATAAATAAACGAATTAACAAAAGTTAAGAATAATAAAATAATGTACCATGTAATGACCAGCCGTGTATTTCGGGGTTGCATCATATGACCTGATCATAAAACACAAAACCAACCTAATGTTACAACACTTTCTGGATAAAAATAAATATTTTAAGTAGATATATTCATCTTTTGAAGTTAGGCATTATCAAAACAAAAATAAAATAATCATTAAGAAACTAAAATTACCTTCTAGATCTTCCCACAACACGGTGAAACTAAAACGGTCACCAAAGAATTGGGTAATATTTACTTCCTCTCTGTCATCTACCAAATAAAAATATGATCTGCACACCAATTTGAGTATGACCAAAATGGTGAAAATAATGCAATAATTAAACAACATCACAAACAGATGTATGCAGAGTAAATAAAAACTACATATCACGTTTTAAGCCTAAATAAAACCATAAATTGAATTCAAACTAAATAGATTAAACCTAAATAATAAAATAAAAACTTCGATTAACAAACGATAAAGACAATGTTCGCAAACCTGATAGCTTAGGGAGAACAACGATTGCGAAATCGATTGGATTTTGATCGGTCAGATTGAAATGGGTTGACTTTACTTGCTGATAGTGAGGTATGTGTTTGATATTGGTTCAGTCCTACCTTGCGTGCTTGTTTGAAGAAGAATCTGTTTCTGATTTGATAGAGGAGACGATGATGGCGGTGTATAATGAGATGAAATTTAGGGAAACCGATGGCTTGTGATATTTAGGTGACGGTGAGAGGGAGAGAAAGAGATTAAATTTAGGGTTACAATGCATAAAACAGATCCATCAATTGAATGTAATATTAATTTATTTTTAAAAGCTTGACATATATGTAACAAATTATTGTTTTAATAATATTGGTAGGTTGAATTTATATTTGATTTATTTAATTGATAAGGAAAATAGAGAAGTGGAAGTTATATTTGGAATAAGGAAATTTTCCAATAGGAAAGGGGCATGTGGAGGCAAACTAATTTGTTTTAATAGTATAGTAGGATTCTGTTACTTCGTAGTACAGATTCTGGTTTCTGTCACTCATAGTATAAATTATATTTTGTTACTTCGTAGTACGGTTTTTGGTTTATTTCTCTCATAGTATTAATTATATTCCGTTACTTTGTAATTCGGTTTCTATTCTCGTTAACTTATAGTATTGACTCTATTCCGTTACATTGTAGTACGGATTTCCGTTACGCGTCGATTATATTTTAAATTCAGTTATATTATATAATATATTTTATAGCATGCAATAGATTATCTATATTGTACTCTTTATTGCATGTTCCGGTTTGAATATGTTTAGTTATATGGTTTTAGTTTTTGTACTCTGTTACCCGAGCAATTTCTGACTTGTCGTTGGGGCGTCAGCAGCATGACATTTGTCGTGACGGTGCGTAATTAAAGTTCACGGCGTCTCTAACTAGTACTTGTGAAGTATTAGGGCCACTTAGGGGTGTATGGATCGATCCTAGTTCTGTTCTGACTTTTGATTTCTGGGGGATGGAATAATGCGTGTACGCCACACGTACCATCTCATTGGTGCATAGATTAGCTAACTGTGTACCCCTCTGTTCTGGCTCTGGGTGATACTTATTTTATGGATATATTATTGTCGTGTAGTTTGATATATGTTTTTGCATCTGTTTCTATATATGTTTATTATTATTGTTTTGTATCCGATTATATTATTTAGTATATTGGGTTATATCAGCATCTGTATTAGTATTATGTTTAGTATTTATATTAGTTTCAGTTAGTTCAATTATGGTTTAATACAGGTTCTATTTCTTTTGCTTTTTCGTAAGTTCGTCTTTACATGTACTATTGTTTTATCCGTTACTGGGCAATTTTTGGCTCAGCCGTGTTTTCTTTGTCTGTGTTTTCTTATATGTTCACAGGTAATCCGGGAAATCAGGGAAATCAGTGACGAGAGTAAAATGAAGTTCGGGAATAAAGACTTTTATTTATTTCGTTTATTTCAGGATTTTAATAAAATTTGACTTAGGAATTCCTTTTTGTTGTTTTAAACTCGTTGGCTGTCCTTGGATTCTATTTCTTTCTTTTAAATGGATTATGTTTGGTTTATGATATCTGTAATGGTGACACACCAGCCTGTTCCGGGTTGGGGTGTTACAGTGCGTGTGTTTTCAAGTGTGTGCGTGTGTGTGTGTGTTTTTATTATTAAAAAAAATTCAAAAAGAGTGTGTGTGTGTGTGTGTGTGTGTGTGTGTTTTACTATTAAAATTTTATTAAAAGGTTACTTATTCACTTTCTCTTAAAATCATGTCGGCTGCTCAAGTTTGAGAAACATATACTTGTATATGTTTGGTCATGTCATCTATTTGTAGATTCACAGGATAGCCATTTACCTAAAGAAGCATCCGGGGTGATTGTGATGTGCTTTTTTGTTTTTTAATTCTTTCACTTAAAATTATGTCGGTAACTCTAAGTTGGAAGGACATGTATTGTCATATGTGTTTGGTCCTGTTGACCACTTGTGGACATACGGGATGGTCATTTACCTGAAAACTAAGAGTGACCGTGGTGACTGAGTTTTAAACCCTCTTCTGGGAAATGATATGACTATTCAGTTAACAGCTTTTAGAAACTTCAAAATATTTTCAAATGAAAATTGATCCAACCTGTGGAAAATGATAGAAAAAACTGTTTTTGCGTGCATAACGGGTGAAGTTATTAAGCTTAAAAGGCTCTAGAACAGTCATTGATTTGCATGACAGCTTTCCACGATGCGTAAAAGTTGAGGTGATATAAACTAAATTTGCTAAACTTACTGTCGAGAGTCATTTTGAAGAAATGTGCATGTCTCCATATACATCCCTCCGAAGGATAGGCAGAAAAGTAATTACCCAGTCATACACGAGCCTGTTAGTGTCTTGATCACCAAAAATACTATGTTTCTAACTTATTGCTTAAGTTATAAAAAAATAAATAAATAAATAAATAAAAATAAATAAAAAAAATTATAAAAAAAGGGATTATTATGTTATTAAAAAAATTCGTATTTCAAAAGCTTAAAGGGTCAAACTAGAACTACAAGGGTAGGGAATTCAAATAAGTCCTAAACACTCTGAATGAAAGGCCTGTAAGTCCGGACGGCTTGTAAGTCCAATGTTCAACCTTAAAGCTTAAAAGTTTTATTGCTTTTTATAAATTTTTGATCAAGCACTAGGGGGTTAAAGTTAAATTGGGTGCTCTGGGGAAAGCCAAATACGCTTTGAGAAGAGATAGGAGGCATCACAGGTCCATAAGTGATGTCCATCTAAGATTTATGCTTAATTGAACCTAATCCATATCACTGATGCAATGAAAATCATGTTAAGTTCGTCATACCTGCTATCAACATGTTTCTTTATGTCATAATAACATTGAACATGAATCTTTGTGAAAGCACCTTAATCAATAAGATCCCAAATTTTTGCTAAAATTACAAGAAGACCGGGTGATTAAATTTGTTTTATTTGTTGTTTTTTGTTTTATTTTATTTCATTTATATTTTTTTATTCTTGACTACTCTTGTCGAAACAAATGTGTTAAGAAATTGTTTTAAAGCTTGTTTTAGTTTTTTCTTCAGCTCATGAAATCTGATGTCAGTTATTGTGTTACAGTTGGTTTAGCTGGTATGATCTCATCTCAAGTCTTTTCAAGAAAATCATAAAAATCAGAAAAATAAAAATTATAAAAATTATGTCTGTCTTATTTTGTTTTATTTAATTGTTTTCAAAATATTTTGGTTAATCTTTCTATCAAAGTTGATTGTTCTTCAAGATTGATTTCTTGCAACGGAAGCATATGAAGTTTCTGAGATTCAAATTGGATGATGCTGTCAATATGGGGGAGATGTTAGAGTATTGGATGCAGATGCTGAAGTTGCTGATCATGTTCAAGTAAAGGCTCTGAAGGTTTTGAAAGCATCAGTCTAAGGGGGAGATTGTTGGGTCATAAATTGGTTAGACTGACGCATATCAAAAGGCCACAACGTGATCAAGACTAAAGTGAAATAAACGAGGACGAGTTGAAGAATTGCATTATGGTTGTGAAGGTATAATACCGAAATCCCTAAGGATTTCGGTTATCTAGTAACACCGAAATCGGTTAGGCTAGTTTGGGCTTATTTGGGCTTGGCCTTTGGGCTTTGTATGGTAACCCTATATATAGTTAATGTTTAGTCATCATTTAGGGATAGAAGTTGTTGAGAGCCACCATAATTTCTAGAGCGCATTATATTGTTTGGCTAAGTGGTTTATGTAACTGACGATTTATTGATAATATAATTGTATGCACTGAAACCATATTACATCGTGTTCATCTTTTATTATTTCCAAACATTTATTGTGATCATCGTTGTTCTTGAATCACCACGTTAACTAGATTCCGCCTATTTGATGTGGGCTTGTTGATATCATATTTTAGTGATCCAGATTCGGGACTTACAGAGGGTGCTTGCGAATTAGGACAGAGGTTTATTTGGGGAGACAAACGACAAAACTGGTCGTCACGTGAGGGGCACACATATGAGTTAACGACCAGACTTAACGAGATTAATAAATTCGGGTTTAATTGCAACTGAAATAAAACTACAAAGACGAAAATTACAAACTTTAAACTATTAGACTACATCCGCAGATTTGGATAAACCATAAGGACGAAACCGTAGTTCACTGAAATAACTTTTATAATAAAGAAACAGTGAAAAAACATGTTTACCGCTGACTTAACGATAAAATTTAATGGGGTTAGTGATTTGGATTTAATTGACAAGAACTGGGAAACGTGGATGTCCAAATCACAAGGATGAAAAGTTGTCAAACCACAAGGACGAAAATGACACTTTACTCTTTAGATAATTAATGTAATTTGTGCAGTTATGAATATAATTTAGGTAGTTTTTGTAATAATATAGGTAATATACATAATCTTGAATAATTTCAATAATTTGTTAAAGTTTTTTTAAAATATAAGGATTTTATTAGGAGAGAGCATATAATATATAAAAGATACTAACGTATAGATTTAATTAAGAGAGAGAATATAATGTGTAAAAAACATTATTACCCTTTTATTTTTTTTAACTAAAGAATATTCTCAAGTTCACAAAAGTCAAATGGTTTTCAAAAGAAATCACACCTATATATGTATACATACATGTATGTATATATAGGAATCTTATATAGGGGAGGATTATCCTAAAAATAAGTTGTTGGTTATTACCATTCCTAGGAAACTCTTTATTCTTATTTGAACCATTTTCATCATATATATATATGTATATATTCTGATCTTTTCTTTTCTTTTTCCTTTTACTGAGATATCTTGCAATGAATTTAAAAGCTTCACTTCATTCAAACCAACTAAATAATATTAATAATAACGAACAGTTTTATCAATAATATATATACTAATAATTATTAGAATATATGTGTGTGTGTGTATATATATATTTGATTTCTTTCAAGAACCTAACTCACGTGTAAGAACTGGAGAACTCATTGAGTGAACTAGATTATAACACATCGTCACTACTTTAAAATATTGTAAGGGTGTTTTGGTCATCTTTATTTTTTCTCTTTTTTCTTAATGAGTATAATAATTATTGTTAAATATCTAACTATCTATATAATTGTCTACCATGAAATCCTACGTGTCGCTCTTAGGTTGTTCCCCCCATTCTCTAGAGCCACCATATTACTTGAATTCTAAATGGAGGCTTCTCATGCATTTGACTCGAAATCGCGGGTATGGGTCTTACCAACCCCAAATAGTCTTTAAATGGGTTATAACATCTCATTTATTTGTGAAAATTTCATCTCTGATGATACTTTTTTAGTTAAAGAGAATAATGGGGACATTTATTCTATATATTTTGATATTGAAAATCAAATTTTTGAGATTGACAATGATCCTTCTTTTTGTAGTGAACTAGCAAGTTCTTTTTATCGGAATTCTAGTTATCTGAATAATGGATCTAAGAGTAAGAATACCGACAATGATCCTTCCATGAATGATCCTTCCATGAATGATACTCAGTATTCTTGGAATAATCACATGAATAGTTGCATTGACAGTTATCTTCAGTCTCAAATCTTGCATAATCAAACAATAATTTTCACGGGTCATGGGTCTTACCAAACCCGGATAACCCTTAAACGGGTTATAACATCTCATTTATTTGTGAAATAACCCCTTAATCATCAAAGAATAATTCCCCCCGTTATGGGTCTTACCAAACTGTAACATCCTAAATTTATAATATTAAATAAAAGAAAGTCCATGGTTTCGAAACGTGTGTTAATATTTAATTAATATTAAATAAAGAAAGAAGTATGGACTTGGATAATAAAGATGGAATAAAAGGATGGGATGAGCCTTAGGTCCATGGGCTTAAGAGAGTATAAATATTTCCTCAAACCTCCCTAAAACCCTAAATCCTCATTCCATCTTTCCATAATTGCCTACACACACACTCAAAACACATACCCATCCTTACCATTTGCGGCCGAGAGAAAGAAAGAGAAAAGGAGCGAGATCGAATATTGAATATTAACAGATCTTCCATATACAAGATAGATACAAGATTTAAGGTTCATAATCAAGCTAACCGAGACCAAACGAACACGTAAAGGTATGTCCTTGATCATAAAGTTTACATTTTTATGAACGGTTGGTCTTGAAACTTTAAACTAGAGTAGATCGGGTATAAACAAAACATAAAGTAGAAAACTTGATGTCAAAATGAGCTAAACGAACCAACGGTTAAGGACGACTCGTTTAAGAAACCCTAGATCTAGCTTTGAACATTTTTAGCTTAAAAGTTCAAACTTTATGATCTTTCGGGTCAAGTTTTGCAAGGAATGTGACCGGGAACGATTATGGATTAGTGCCAACTCATAACGAGGTGTTAGGGTCAAGACGATTGTCTCTAACGATGATAAAGGATCGAAACCGTGACGTATGTGTGCAGACTAGTCGATTACATTAGGGTCACACACAAGGAGTTCGATTACAATAGGATTCAATTACATAATCATCGATTACATAGCTAACTCGTTTACATGTGGGATTCGATTAAATTAAGGGTCAGTCGTTTACATACCCATACTCGATTACAACGGGAACTCGAATACCTTGTTGTATTCGATGTAAAGACTCGCATACAAGCCAGTACTCGAATACATTAAGAAATCGATCACTTTTTCCTTAACCCGATTACTATGCTATAAGTCGATTACATTGTAATCGATTGCAAGGGGACACGATTACTTGGAGCTCGAATATAATCAGATTTCGTTTTCAAGTAGAATTCGATTACATCCTGGATTCGATTACTTTCACCTGATTACATGTAATTAATCACTTACATAGAGCTCGATCACAATAGGGACTTGTTTACAAGCCTAGTTCGCATACAATACCTAAAGCCGATCACAATCTTGAGTTCGATTACACTAAAAGATCGATTACTACTAAGGACTCGATTACAAGTGTTATCGATTAAAATAGTCATCGACTACCATGTGACTCGATTGCATATGGTCAGTCAATTACATATCGGTTCCTATAACAAGCCATATGATTACAAGTATGAGATCCGGTTAAAATTAACCTACTCGATTACAATGTTAGGTTCTAACATAAAAGCATATTGGATTAAAATACAAAGAAAAGGAAGAAAAGAAACATTAAAGTAATGGAAAATAATTTTAAGTAAAAGTAATCTAAAACGAGGCCAACAGGTTACACGAGACTTAGTCGTTTTGGGTGAGATACGAAAAGGACGAGTTTTAATACGTGTAACTTCCATAAAGTTAGCAGAGCTCAATTAAAGAAGGGATTAAGAGTTAACGGATAAAGAAACAGGATCCAGGTGAGTTTCTAACCCCATTCCTTGTTATATTTTCGGGGCTATGTGCATACTCGATTTGAATTGTTAATACACTTATCCTAAGTGATAAGTGTATGCCTTATGTGATTATGTGAAAGGTTTGAATGATTGCTTGTCGGTACGTGAACGATCTTCGGATATTGCACGTACAGTCAAGTTATAATGTTATGTATAATGTATGAATGATATGTATGTATGTTATGAATGAATGTAAAAGATAGCCAGGTACAGAAGAAAGGGACAGAGCCCTAATAATACTCAAGGTAGAAAGGGACCGGACCCTAATAATATCTGATGCAGAAAAGGGACCGAGCCCTTTATAAATCTCGAGGCAGAAAGGGACTGAGCCCTAATAATACTCAAGGCAGAAGAGGGACCGGACCCTAATAATATCCGAGGCGGAAAAAGGGACCGAACCCTAATAATATCCGAGGCAAAATAGAATAATGTAAAGTAGAATTTAAAATAAAGTATTAAGGTAAGTATGTATATTATGAACGAAGTATGAGAATATGAAGTACGTAAGAAAGTACGTTGTTATGAATGTATTGTATGTTGTATGATTAAATAGGACTCACTCAGCGTTGCTGACTTTTAGTATGCACGCAGGTGAGTAGGATGAAGCAGCTCGCTTGAGGGGAACACGTGGCACCTGAATAAGAGACTGGTATTTGAAGACTCAAGACGTTTTATAACTTATGTTTTTGTTTTGAAAGACAGTATGAATGATAAGACAAAGTTGTGGATTATTATGTAATGTTATTGAAAGTTTTTATGTTCCGCGTAATGTTTTTATTAACTCTGATATTTAGAACTATGTTTATGAGTAAATCCAATGTCCAATGTAGGGCACTTGTAACGGGGCCTTACAAGTTGGTATCAAAGAAAAGTTCGAGAGATTTAAACATCCTACATGCTTAGACTCGAACATAGAATGGGATTTAAGTAAGAAAAGAAAGAAGATGCCAGTTCAAGAATGCCATGTGTCACTCAAGAAATCTCAGTAACGGTGAAGGTATGATTGAATAATGTATGTTAATGTTAGAGATAGGATTAATTTATTATCTCATTGATTAACTGTTTAGAGTAGAACCAACACAAATGGACTCATAAGGGGAAGTTTATAGGACATGGAAAATAACGTGATCAGCTAATCACAGCTAGCCACTGTTATTACTTGTTAGCCTTACTATCCTTGTACTAAATAGTTTCTTGAGTGATGACGTTTGTGTTTTCCCGTTTAGAATACGATGGCTGAAGCAAGAGAGATTGTTGGCACTGGAGGTCACGCTGGACTTCGAGGTAGACCATGTACTGTCCGACCACCTTCTTTAGAGACAGTTTCCAACACAGGAGATGAAGGAAGAGCAACTGGACGAAACCCGAGCAACAACGAAGGGTTTCAACTTGACCTCGCAATTCAAGCAGCTATCGTTCAAGTTGTAGCCACTATTGTGAAGAATTTGACTCCTGAAGGGATTCCTAAAAGCCATGAAAGAGTTGACAAGTCTGGGGAGAACAGTAAGAAGGATGATGAAAGAGAGAGGGAGGCCTCGAGTGTGGTTAAGTCTGTGAAAGTCGATGATAGGAGAAGGGGCCGAGGTGGGTGCAACTACAAGTCATTTAAGGGTTGTGACCCGCCGAAGCTGACAGGTTTGGGAAACGCAATCGCTACTCTCCAATGGATAACCACTATGGACAAGGTTATCCGCATTAGCTAGTGTCGTCCCAACCAAGCTGTGGGTTATGCTACCCAATCTTTCAGAGATGAAGAAATGTATTGGTGGGAGTAGATTGAGCAGAGGAAGAGTCCAGATGAGATTAAGGCAATGAGGTGGGAGGATCTGAAAGAGCTGGTGATGAAAAGGTTTTGTGCTGACGCCGAAGTTGAGAGGGCGGAGATGAAATTCCTGAACTTGAAAGCAGGAAAGATGACACACCATGAGTATACCACTGAATTCAACCGAATGTCTAGGTTGGTGCCCGATATGGTTAACACTGAGGCTAAAAGAATCAATTGCTATATGAGAGGATTGCCGCAGAATGTTCGCATACTGGTCAGGGCGAATAAACCTGGTACTTTTGACTCTGTTGTCGAACTCGCAAAGATGGTTTATGAGGACCTGGATATAGATGATGTTGTGGTGGTAGAAGAGAAGGAAGATAAGAAGTGTGTCGCCCCTGTTAAACGGCCTAGTACTCAGTTGTGGAACCCTAGATACAAGAAGCAGAGGGTATGGGAGAGAAAGTCGTGCAAGACTTGTAGCAAGGCACACTGTGGTGAGTGCAGACGGAGTAAGGGTTCATATGTTTGTTATAAGTGTGGGAAGGGTCATGCTGGTGAGTGCAAGTTCAGTACAAATGTTTGTTACAAGTGCGGGAAGGTGGGGCATTACGCTCCAAATTGTACCGCAAAGTTCGCATGTTACAAATACGGTAAGACAAGTCACTTTGCTAGGGAATGCACTGAGGGTGAAGCTGGAGGAAGCGGTAAGAAGGATGCTGAACAAGCTAGGCCAAAGACCAGAGCCTACATGCTGACTCAAGAGCAAGCCAAGCAGATTCCAGATGTCATCACAGGTACGTTTCTACTAAACGGTGTTTCCGCTTCTGTATTATTTGATTCAGGTGCGAACAAAAGTTTCGTAGCCACAACATTTAGTAAATTAGCTAAAATGAAATGTTGTCGAGTATCTGAAACTTTTGTAGTAGAAACCGCTAGCGACACTTCGGTTAAAATAATGAAAATGGTTAAGGACTGTAGTATATAGTTAGAGGGACATGAGTTCCCTGTTACTTTGTATGTCATGACCTTAGGAGGGTTCGATGTGGTTTTGGGAATGGATTGGTTTTCTGAGTATGATGCTCAGATTGTATGTAAGAGTAGGATAATAAGGTTAAAGTCCATGGATGGTCGTGTGGTGACGGTTTATGGTGATAAGGAAAGCTCTGGACTTAATGTCATTTCGATGATAAAAGCCAAGGGATTTTTAAGGCGAGGGTGCGGTGCCTACCTGGCGTATGTTGTCAACGCTACAGCCGAGACGAAAGAAATGAAAGATGTTCCTATCGTGCGCGACCACCTATAATTATTCTCTAAGGATCTTCCGGGGTTGCCACCGGAGCGAGAGATAGAATTCCAGATAGATTTAGTACCAGGAGCCCAACCTGTCGCGAAAGCACCTTACTGTCTAGCGCCGTCTGAGATGAAAGAGTTGATGTCCTAACTGCAGGAACTCTTAGACAAGGGTTTTATTAGACCAAGTGTTTCCCCGTGGGACGCACCAGTGTTATTCGTTAAGAAGAAGGATGTAAGCATGAGAATGTGCATAGACTATCGCAAGTTGAATAAGCTTACGATAAAGAATAGATATCCTTTGCCAAGGATTGATGATCTGTTTGATAAACTGCAAGGTTCAAGTTGATTCTCATGGATAGATCTCGGATCAGGCTATCACCAGCTAAAGGTAAAGGAGGCAGACATCCCTAAGATAGCGTTTCGGACGCGGTATGGACATTACGAGTTCCTCGTAATGTCATTCGATCTAACGAATGCTCCCGCAATATTTATTGATATGTCAAATAGGGTGTGTCGCTGATGTTGATAAGTCAGTTATCGTTTTCATCGAAGATATATTGATTTATTCGAAGAATGAGTCTGATCATGCCGAGCATCTGACAGAGGTATTGGAGACTCTGAAGGAAGAGAAATTGTAGACTAAGTTTTCAAAATGCGTGTTCTGGTTACGAGATGTGCAATTCTTACGTGATAAATCCTAAAGGGATTACTGTGGTCCCAGCTAAGATCAAGGCGATAACGAATTGGAAGACTCCATAGAATCCGACTGATATACGAAGCTTCTTAGGGTTAGCTGGCTACTATAGAAGATTCATCGAAGATTTCTCCAAGATAGCTGCACCGTTGACCGGTATGACCCGAAAGTCGGTAGTATTCAGTTGGGGAAAGTTCCAAGAAGAAGCTTTCGAGGATTTAAAGAAGAGACTCACGCAAGCTCCAATCCTTGCTTTACCTGATGGTGACGAGGATTTGGTTGTTTGTATTGATGACTCTTATCGTGGGTTAGGTTGCGTGTTGATGCAACGAGGTAAAGTGATAGCTTACCCATTTAGACAGTTGAAAGTCCATAAGAGTACTTATCTGACGCATGATTTAGAGCTAGCAGCAGTAGTCCATGCTCTCAAGATACGGATGCATTATCTGTACGGTACTAAGTGTACCATTTACACAGATCATAAGAGTTTAAAGTATTTCTTCAAGCAGAAGGAATTGAACATGAGACAGAGAAGATGGTTGGAGTTGATTAAGGATTACAAGTGCAACATTAAACACTATCCGGGTAAATCTAATGTGGTCGGCGACGCGCTAAGTCATAAGAACGAGGAAGTCATTGCAACAGTGAAGTCATACCAGTTGATTATGAACTCAAGCCTATTCGAAGAAATCATCAAAGTACAGTTAGAAATACTGGTAATGAAGGGCTAATAAAGAAAGAAAGGATTTTCGGTCAGCAAGATGAGTTGATAGAAAACACGCATGGTGTGAAGACTAGGTTTGACCATATGTGGATTCCACATCATGGAGTTCTTAGAGGTCGAATCTTAGATGAAGCTCACAAGTAAAGATACTCAATTCATCCAATAACCACAAAGATGTACCAAGATTTGAAAAGAGATTATTGGTGGCCAGGAATGAAAAATGATGTAGTGGACTATGTTAGCAAGTGCTTAACTTGTTTACAAGTCAAAGCTGAACATCAGAAGCCTTATGGGAAAATGCAACCGCTTGAGATACCTAAATGGAAATAGGAACACATCACCATGGATTTCATTACTAAGCTACCTCGTACAACTAAGCACCATGATACCATCTGGGTGATTTTGGACCATTTGACCAAGAGTTCTCACTTTCTACCTATACGGGAGGCTATCTCGTCAGACACGTTAGCAAGCTTGTTCATAAAAGAGGTGGTGACTAAGCATGGAGTACCGTAATCGATCGTGACTGATAGAGATACTTGGTTTACTTCGAGGTTTTGGAAGAAGTTCCATGAAGCTATAGGAACGAGATTGAACATCAGTACAACGTATCATCCTCAAACAGACGGACAGTCTGAAAGGACGATTCAAACCCTTGAGGATATGCTACGTGCTTGTGTTTTAGATTTTGGTGGAAGTTAGGATGATCATCTGCATCCGGCAGAGTTCTTCTACAACAACAGTTACCATTCAAGTATTGGTATGCCACCGTTTGAAATGTTGTATGGTAGATGATGTAGAACCCCGGTTTGTTGGGGAGAGATTGGTCAGAAAGAAATGGGAAGCCTAGAAGTTGTTCAAGAAACTTCTTCAAAGTTCGATCAGATTAAAGCAAGAATGAAAGCTGCACAAGACAGACAGAAGTCGTATGCTGATAAGCGGCGACGACCGATTGAGTTTAACGTTGGTGACAATGTGATGCTCAAGGTCTCACCTTAGAAAGGAATCATTCGTCCGAGGTACATTGGACCGTTTAAGATTATAGATCGCGTGGGGGAAGTGGCTTATAAGCTGGATCTACCCGATGAGTTAGAAGGAATTCATTCGACCTTCCATGTTTCTCATCTGAGAGAACGTCTAGCTGATGACACGTCTCACATACCATTGATGGACATTGAGGTTGACGAACAGCTGAACTACATTGAGCAACCGATAGAGATTGTTGATCGCAAGGAGAAGCGACTTCGTCACAAGGTTATACCTTTAGTGAAAGTGATATGGAAGCATCGCAAGGGATCATATGCTACTTGAAAAGTGAGGATGAGATGCACAAATTTTACCCTAATCTGTTTAAGTAATAGTTAGGTTTCGGGGACGAAAACCCTTTAAGGAGGGAATACTTATAACATCCTAAATTTATAATATTAAATAAAAGAAAGTCTATGGTTTCGAAACGTGAATTAATATTTAATTAATATTCAATAAAGAAAGAAGTATGGAGTTGGATAATAAAGATGGAATAAAAGGATGGGATGGGCCTTAGGTCCATGGGCTTAAGAGAGTATAAATACTCCCTTAAACTTCCCTAAAACCCTAAATCCTCATTCCATCTTTCCATAATTACCAACACACATTCAAAACACATACCCATCCTTACCATTTGCGGCCGAGAGAAAGAAAGAGAAGAGGAGCGAGATCGAACGTTGAATATCAACAGATCTTCATTATTCAAGATAGATATATGGTTTAAAGTTCATAACCAAGCTAACCGAGACCAAACAAACACGTAAAGGTATGTCCTTGATCTTATAGTTTAAGTTTTTATGAACGGTTGGTCTTGAAACTTAAAACTAGAGTAGATCAGGTATAAACGAAACATAAAGTAGAAAACTTGATGTCAAAATGAACATAACAAACCTATGTTTAAGGAAGACTCATTTAAGAAACCCTAGATCTGGCTTTGAACATTTTTTGCTTAAAAGTTCAAACTTTATGATCTTTCGGGTCAAGTTTTGGCAAGGAATGTGACCGGGAACGATTATGGATTAGTGCCAACTCATAAAGAGGTGTTAGGGTCAATACGAGTGGCTGTAACGCTGATAAAGGATCGAACCCGTGACCCATGTGTGCAGACCAGTTGATTACATTGAAATCGATTGCAAGGGGACTCGATTGCTTGGAGCTCGAATATAATCAGATTTTGTTTTCAAGTAGAATTCGATTACATCCTGGATCTGATTACTTTGACCCGATTACATGTACTTAATCACTTATATGGAGCTCGATCACAATAGGGACTCGTTTACAAGCCTAGTTCGCATACAATACCTAAAGTTGATCACAATCTTGAATTCGATTACACAAAAAGATCGATTACTACTAAGGACTCGATTACAAGTGTTATTGATTACAATAGTCATCGCCTACCATGTGACTCGATTGCATATGGTCAGTCAATTACATATTGGTTCCTATAACAAGCCATATGATTACAAGTACGAGATCCGGTAACAATTAACCTACTCGATTACAATGTTAGGTTCAAACATAAAAGACTTATTGGATTAAAATACAAAGAAAAGGAAGAAAAGAAACATTAAAGTAATGGAAAATAATTTAAGTAAAAGTAATCTAAAACGAGGCCAATAGATTACACCAGACTTAGCCATTTTTGCTGAGATACGAATAGGACGAGTTTTAATACGTGTAACTTATATAAAGTTAGCAGAGCTCAATTAAAGAGGGGATTAACAGTTAACGGAGAAAGAAACAGGATCCAGGTGAGTTTCTAGCCCCATTCCTTGTTATGTTTTCGGGGCTATGTTCATGCTCGATTTGAATTGTTAATACACTTATCCTAAGTGATAAGTGTATGCCTTATGTGATTATGTGAAAGGTATGAATGATTGCTTGTCGGTACGTGAACGATCTTCGGATATTGCACGTATTGTCAAGTTATAATGTTATGTATAATGTATGAATGATATGTACGTATGTTATGAATGAATGTAAGAGATAGCTAGGTACAGAAGAAAGGGACATAGCCCTAATAATACTCAAGGTAGAAAGGGACCGGACCCTAATAATATCCGAGGCAGGAAAGAGACCGAGCCCTTTACAAATCTCGAGGCAGAAAGGGGCTAAGCCATAATAATACTCAAGGCAGAAAAGGGACCGGACCCTGATAATATCCGAGCCAGAATAGAATAATGTGAAGTAGAATTTAAAATAATGTATGAAGGTAAGTATGTATATTATGAATGAAGTATGAGAATATGAAGTACGTAGTTATGAATATATTGTATATTGTATGATTAACTAGAACTCACTCAGCGTAGCTGAATTTTAGTATGCACGCAGGTGAGTCGGATGAAGCAGCTCGCTTGAGGGGAACACGTGGCACCTGAATAAGAGATTGGTATTTGAAGACTCAAGACGTTTCATAACTTATGTTTTTTATTTGAAAGACAATATGAATGATAATACAAAGTTGTGGATTATTATGTAATGTTATTGAAAGTTTTTATGTTTCGCGTAATGTTTTTATTAACTCTGATATTTAGAACTATGTTTATGAGTAAATCCAACGTCCAATGTAGGGCCCGGTAACGGGGCTCTCAAATTGGTTATAAGATCTTATTTATTGGTAAATACTTTCATCCTCAAGCCCTAATTTAATTTATCTTCTTTACATGTTCTCCATTGCTGGTCTAACATTTCCATCGCCGGTTAACTTCCGATACTACCCGCTATCGTCAACTACATCAACGTCCCCTTTTCCGTTAGACAAATATTTGTGTTCATGTTTGTTCATTTAAAAAAATCAACATGTTCGTGTTTGTGTGTTTTTGTTCGTTAAAAATCTAAAAAACCTACACATCTCAATAGAAAATACCCAAACGCAAAAAAATATAATAACAAACTAGTATATATGTATTAAATTAAAACAAACTACGCTAAAAAATAAAATAAATCATCATAAAATATCAAAACGATTAAAAACAAAATCTTAAATAAACTCCCGTAACACGGGAGGATCAAACTAGTATATATATATATATATACATATATATATAAAGGGATAAAATAAAAAACAATTGTTTTGTAAGAAGTGTGAGAAGGTTTTAAAATAAAGTACACCACCTAAATAGAATATTATAACATGTAAATAGGAAACTATACAACTTTTAGAAACTACCATTCCCAACCACTAGATCCTAGATCCAATGGTGTACATCTATTCTTATGCTTCTCACAAAATTATTTTTTTTTACATTATTGAAATTAGTTATTAAAATTAGTTATTATCTATCTATAATATATATAAACGAAAACATAAAAAGCATACGTGTCGCATGTGGTCGCTCCCCCTTTTTTGGAGTCACCAGATTTGCTTGATTTTTAAATGGAGGCTTCTCATACATTTGACCCGAATTCACGTGTTTGGGTCGCATCAAACCCATATATTTCTTAAACGGGTTATAACATCTCGTTAAATTAAAAACTAATCTCACCAAATATTTGATATAAAAATCCTATAAAGTAGGGATATATTAAAAAATTAATATCTGATTTATTTAAAAATATATATATATTATTTATAATTAAAAAACCCTTATAGTAAAAAAATAAACGAGTCTTGGAACTCATCAAACTCATATTGCTTTTAAACCGGGTTATTACATCTCATTTTTTTGTGAAACAATTTATCATCAAACCATAAGTATATTATTAACTTTCATACAATAAAAAAAATAAAAATTCAAAAAATAAATATTAAAAACAAATAATTTAAAAAACCAATTTTATAGTAAAAAATAAATAAATGGGTCTTGGAACTCATCTAACCCATATAGCTTTTAAACCGGGTTATTACATCTCATTTTTTTGTGAAACAAATTATTATCAAACCATAAGTATATTATTAACTTTCATACAATAAAAAAATAAAAATTCAAAAAATAAAAAATATTAAAAACAAATAATATAAAACAACTCCCGTAATACGGGGGATAAAAACTAGTCATATAATATAACGATTCAAAATAATTGGTTTTGTTCTTAAAATCAAAATCCCTTATTTTACATAATTTTAAATATTTAAATTATTATTATTATTATTATTATTATTATTATTATTATTATGGTTTTGTATGGTGAAAAAGCGTTGTAGATATGACACATGTTGACATTTTTAAAGACTGCAATTCCTTCTTTAAATTTTCATACATAAAAAGTAGTCTTCCTTAAATATCATAGATATTTAATCTGAATATACTCTTCGCATTTTGATTTTTAACACAAAATTATCTATCAAGAATTAAAAACATTTCCAAAGATGTAATGGTGTGTCATATATATGACTTATCTCATTTAAGTGGTCATATTCAAACTCAATTCCATAGTCTTAAGAGTCACGTTCGTACATGCTTCATTTAATTCCCGTTTGAGCTGATTTCTTCTTCATTTAAACTCGTTGTTCGCTCTCTTCAACCATGGAATCTACAATAATCACAAACATGTAATTTCATGCAAGAATAATCAATAATCGTTAACGGTTCACGCACAAAACAACTAAAAACTAACATGAAAATATGTGTGTTTTACAACACATCAAACATCCCCACACTTTAAATTTTTTCGTCCCAGAAAAAGAAGTATGCACAGGGTCATAAACGAAAAATAATAACTCAACTCTCAACTCTTTTCAATATTTATAATTCAAAAACATTATCAAAACATTAACCGCGATTGCGAGTATATTGGTCCACTTTAAACCCATGCCCCCCCCCGGTAGCGACGCCATAAAATTGATGTTGTGAAAGCAATTAATAAATAAAGCACAATTAAAACACGCAATTCACACAAAGTTTTTAATTTATAATACCAAACAATCCTATCTAAGCTTTCCACAAACGAAAAGTGTACCAATCGCGTAGCAGGACAGTCTAATGGAAGTCCGGATGTTGTACACAAAGACACGTGATAACGGCTCCGAAAATTAACCCTAATCTAATTTCGACCTAATAATATTTAATAGATTTTATATTTATTTTAACTAATTTAACTTAACTAACGAAATTAACTATAATGGGAAAAACGAATCACCCAGGTAGGATGACTTAACGGCTATAAGATGGCACGGGTGCTAACAAGTGGTTGAAACCAGGGTCCTAAAGATGGGCTAACATAGGTGAGCTCAAGGCAACTGGGTCCCTACGGTTAGTTTTACCAGAAAACCCTAACAACATCTAGATAGCTTTTAATTCGTGGTTGTTTATCTACTTACCCTAATAACTCATCACTTGGTCTATGTCTAAATTACAGGTCTCACTAAGGCTCGAGCTATTACAAACCTAGGAGAAGAGGGGTATTTCAATACTAAGGACAAAATAACTGACCTTACAAACTAACCTAGTCGACAGCTGGAAAAACCATACGTGCTCTCGCAATGACTAACCAAATCAACTAAACTAGCAAGATAAGCTGACATCTAAGGTTAGGAACTCACTACTAGTTTTAATGATCCAAGAAACACAAACCCTAATGGTATGCCTACCTCAATCAATCAACACACAAAGTATTAGTCGAAACATGCAATTAACGCCTACACGAAACTAATTCATGCAATAATCAACCACACGGGGTACATGCAACTTAAACACATCTAGGAGAACAGGTATACACGAAATAACAACACAAAATATGAACTTTACAATAGAATACCAATCAATCCACACATTAAGCACCCTAAACTAGTTAATATAAACTGTTAAACATCAAACCTAGGTGATTCTAACTAATCTAACTAATCATAATAAATGAACAGTAGAAAATATATATAAAAGTGATGAACATGCTCATATAAATCTGATTACAAAAGGTTTGATGTAAGGCCCTGTTACCTATGCCCTATATTTCATGTCGGATTTACTCATGAACACAGTTCTACAAATCAAAGTTAATTAAAACTTTTTGTGGAAATGTTAACTTCAATCATTCATTACAAAACATACAAACTTGTCATTAAAATGTATCATAATACATCATCTTTAAAACATCATTTCTTCCGTCTTCATATGCCAGTCGTTCAATCCTTGCCATGTGTCATTCTCATGCTAGCTCCTCAAGCGTATTTACCTGCGTTCATACTAAAAGTCAGCTACGCTAAGTGAGTTCTTGTTACTCTGGCAACTTACCATACAATCGTTACATGCATTTATATATACATATGTGTCCGAAGACACATAGTTTTTCATCTAACCTTCTCACCTCACCGCTAACCTCTTTACTGCCCCTACATCTGCCACATGATTACGGAAGCACATTGAGGCTTGCCTTCCCACGTACTTACGTATTGCCACTTACTTAAAGAAGGCACGTAGAGGCTTGCCCTCCCACGTACTATCGTCGTGCCACTTAATAACGAAGACACGTATAGGCTTACCCTACCACGTACTATCGTCATGCAACTTACACCCTTACCAACTTGTTACCACTTCTACCAAACTCTAACTCGACTTGCCTACAACACACTTCTTATCGTTACATCAGTTACATAATAAACAAGTCACAACATAACATTCATACACCCTGCTTATTACCTGAGAATCATTCTCTTTGGCGATACGTACAATATCCGAAGATCGTTCACACACCGACAAACGTTACTTTCCCTGTCGATACGTGCAATATCCAAAGATCGTACACACATCGACAAACATTACTTTCCCTGTCGATACGTGCAATATCCGAAGATCGTTCACACATCGACAGACACCCATTCATAACATATATATATATATATCACACATCAAACATTATATCATACACTTACCACTTAAGGTAAGTGTACTCACACTTCACATCGAGTATGCACACATCCCCAAAAACATAACAAGGAAGTGGGGCTAGAAACTCACCTAAGTCCTGTTACGTTCACCATTAATGGTTATTCCCTTCTTTAGATGTGCGCGACTAACTGTATCATAATTACACGTATCAATTAACTATCACTACCCATATCACGTTTCTAGTTTAAGTATAACCCTCAACGAACGGGGGTCCGGGGGCATCGCCCCTAGCAGCGGGGTTTTAGGGGCGGCAACCCCTAGCAGGGTCCAGGGGCAGAGCCCCAGGCTAGGGTCGAGCTGCAATGTCAGTTTGGAAAAATTTATTTCCATTAACTGTCTTTACCCATTTATCATTAGAATCACTTATTATTTTATTTGCTAACTCGTAAAGTTCAAGGGCTTCTTTGTAATTAATCCATTTTATCTTAAGTCCAGGGCCTTTCTATCTATCTTTCAAACATTAGTTCGTCATCCGGTCCTTTAACGAACGGACTCCTTCATTATTTCTTAACGAATGTGTTCTCTCATAACGAATGGGCTCATTCGTTATTTATTAAAGATTGGACCTTCATAACGAACTGGTTTTTATAACGAAGTGGCCTTTATAACGAACTGACTTTTATAACGAACTGGGGGTTCATTCGTCAGTTCTCTGTTAATGAATCACTTAACGAATGGCTTAACGAACTGCTGCTAATTCTTTATTTCTTCTTAAGAATGGGTATAACGAATTGCTTGTTAATTCGTTACTATTCCGTTAACGAATTAGGGTTAGGTCAGAAAACATTCTCTGACATTCCTTACATTCCCCGCTTTTTTGGCGTCGTTATCACCGGAAAACCGAGATCTCACCGGAAAAGCGAGATCTCACTCGTTTTCCACTGTTTTTCATCTTGTTCGATCCAGATCTGAGCTAGGGTGACCCCTAAGCTCATCTTTTGATCGGTTTATACCCGATTCCATCTGGATCTCGTGAATTTAACGGTTTTGGGTGTCGGCTCGTCGTTTCGCGACTAGATCTAGCGGGTTTGGATCCATACAATATCATACTATCATTACATCGGGTCGGGAATCGATTCTTCTTGGTTTCGGTTAGAGAGAGAGAAATATGAAAGAGAGCTTAAGTGTGTGTTTTGGGTGATGTATGGAATGAGTGGAATAAATGGATTATGGGTTAATTAAGGTTTATATATCATGGGTCATGGGCCTAAGCCCATGGTTTTTTCTTTCTTCCTTTTAATCTAAGTCCATAACCCATATCTATTTAACCCAACACAAGCCCAACTCATAATAATTTATTTTATTAGCCGATAGTGGAAACGGGAATTATATTATTATCCATCTACTATATCAATTTTATTCTTCCGAAGTAAATAATATATTAAATATTATTTATAGAAATTTCGGGATGTTATATTTGAATGATTAAAAACAAAAAACGAATTTAAAATCCTTTAAAACAATCGAAACCGACAAACAAAGGATAAAAGATAAAACCGTAAGCTTTTCCTTTTTGGTTTCTCCCCTAGAATAGGTGTGGTGGCTGCTGGAATGAGGTTTCATTCGTTTAGGGATGTTTAGGAAGTTTTTATGGTTTGTTTTAACTTGCTAATCAAGCCCACAAGCCCATACAAGGACAAAACAGTCGACTCAACGAAAGTCAAAGGGTCTAGCCAGCCTTGGGGTGATGCGAAGCGCGACCATGGACCCCCACCTTGGTTGCATGGTGCGGCCAAGGCCATTTCGTCTGTTTCTTTGATTTCCAACTTGTTTATCTTCGTACGCGCATACCAGCTCCATATGATTCCCGTTTGAGCTGATTTCTTCTTCATTTAGACTCGTTTTTCACTTTATTCAACCATGGAATCTACAATAATCACAAACATATAGTTTCATGCGAGAATAATCAATAATCGTTAACGGTTTATGCACAAAACAACATAAAAACTAACCGGAAAATATGTGTGTTTTACAAAACATCAATTGGATAACTAATGTTGTTTGATATTTGTGTAATTGGTGTATATGTAATTAGGGTGATTTGTGTAATTGGTGTAGATATAATTAGGGTAATATATGTAATTTGTGTATTGTGTAGTAATTTAGGTAACTTATGTACTTGGGATAAATTTTGTAGTTTTTTTAATTAAAATAATTTATATAATTTGGGTTAGATTATGGGTTTTATTATTTAAAATTCTGGTCGAAATATAAATCAAATATTAAATTAAAAAAATGATGGTAAATATTTTGTCTTTTCGTGTTTGTGTTTTTACCTTTATACTTTCATCATTAAATATTATTTCATTTTCTCTCATCTTTTAATATTAAATTTTAAATTAATCACAACCAAAAAACATCAAACATTTAATTAAATGTGTGGCTACAATTGAGTTCTTAAAGTTTTTAAAACTCAACTAATTCTCAAAGTATCTCTCCCATATATATATAGAGAGAGAGCAAGGTTATAATTAGAAGTATATTTTTCCTAAGAAGTGTAGGAAATGTGTTTTCATCATCAAATCTAATAAAACACAGCGCACAATAAACACACTTTTCATATCTACCATCAGATCAACATATCTAACGCACCATATTACTTCTTACACTTCTTAAACACACTCACTTCTTATTTTAACTACACCATATATATATATATATATATAAACTTGTATCGGGTATATAATCGAGTAAGTGGGTTATTATTATCAGGTAATCGGGCCGGGTAATAGGGTATTTTGTAAATCCCAAACTCGTCCCAAACCCGCGAAAAAAATTCAAATCTAAACCCACACCTGTCCCAAACCCTAACGGGATGGGTAAACCCCGTCTCGATTATGTCAGTTTTCGGGTTTCACTGTCATCCCAAATCCCAACTTATAACACTTTAGAGGGACATGGGTGGCTCAATGAAGGAAAACTGAGATCTTTGTGATCTGCAATTAGATCTTGAGGGTGCCGGGTTTTACCACCAGTGGGCCTTCGGGCGGGTGGGTTTCCCCATAATTGGAGATAACTTGGTGGCACTTAAGGGCTCCGTACGACTGTGTTGGGCCAGCTGGCGATGGCCTTTGCCATTGAGTCACCTCGTATGAAGTACCTAGACATTTTATGTTTGTTGGGCATTCAAAAAAAGCACTCCAACTTATTCTAGGTTTGTAATTCACTAACTAATAAACAAACTATTGCATCCTTATCAAGATTTAATCACATGCTAGATAAAATATTCCAACCCTAACCGCCCTTAATGAACTTGAACAGGACGGCGCAGCCCAAATGGGCGATTACAGGTTAACAACTCACATAAATCTAAAGTTGTTTTTATCTACAGAATTAAAAACTTGCAGAAAAAGTTTTACCTAAATATGTTGACATGCAACCTTTAAAAGAACATTGATAAAAGCCAACGCTAACCCGAGTAAACCTTCCCACCAATATTAAATAATATAATTAATATTATTTTAGGAATTTCGGGATGTTACAGTTTTGGTTAGATTTCAAATATGAAAAACCATAGAGAGCAACTTTCAATATATAGTATTTTAATTATAAACTTTTAATGAAGTTCCACGTACCTAATTTGGTTATATGATATTTTATTAGGTTATATATATATATATATATATATATAATATGTAAATTCTAGTTTAGCCATTTCGGTTAGTTCATATAAAAAAAAGATAACCTAATAAAATATCATATAACCAAATTAGGTACGTGGAACTTCATTAAAAATTTATAATTAAAATACTATATATTTAAAGTTGCTCTCTATGGTTTTTCATATTTGAAATCTAACCAAAACTGTAACATCCCGAAATTCCTAAAATAATATTAATTATATTATTTAATATTGGTGGGAAGGTTTACTCGGGTTAGTGGAGGAATAATAAAATAAAGTAGGAGTTGTTATGAGTCGGGCTTGTGTTGGGTTAAGTAATATGTGTAATGGACTTGGATTTGAAAGGAATGATGATGGACCATGGGCTTAAGCCCATGATCCATAATATATAAACCTTAATTACCAATTAATTCATTCATTTCCATTTCATTCCATACACCACCCAAAACATACACTTAGCTCTCTCTCATCCTACTTTCTCTCTCTAGCCGAAATCACCAAGAAAACCCGAGCATCGATCCGAGGTAATGGTAATATGATATTGTATAGATCCAAACCCGTTAGATCTAGTCGCGAAACGACGAGCCGACACCTTAAACCGTTAAAGTCACGAGATTCGAATGGAATCGGGTATAAACCAATCGAAAGATGAGCTTAGGGATCACCCTAGCTCAGATCTGGATCGAACGGGACAAACGGTGGTGAAACGAGCGAGATCTCGCTTTTCCGTCAAGATCCCGGTTTCCGGTGATTACGACGCCGGAAAGGTAGCGCCGGAAAAGCGTGTACAAGGATGTCAAAATATTCTGACATTCGGACCTAACCCTAGTTCGTTAGCGGTGACTTAACGAACTAGAAGGTAATTCGTTACTCCATTTCGTTAAGAGGAAATAACGAACTAGAAGCAATTCGTTAAGCCATTCGTTAAGTAATTCTTTAACGGGGAAATAACGAATTAAGAGTATTTCGTTATGCCCCTTCGTTAAGGAAAAGTAACAAAGAAGCTTCAATTCGTTAAGTAGTTCGTTAAGGGAGAACTAACGAATGAACCCCCAGTTCATTAAAGGTTCAGTTCGTTAAGAAATAACGAAGGAGCCTCCTTCGTTAACGAACTGGATAACAAAGTGGACTTTGAAAGAATGACAAAAGTGGTCCTTGGACTTAGAAAAGAATGAGTTAATTACAAAATAGCCCTTGGACTTTATTAATGATTAAGAGTTTAACAATAAAATATTATCTTGAAATCCCAGGTCAGCTTAACCCCAGCCAGGGGCTCTGCCCCTTGGACCCCGCTGCTAGGGGCGCTGCCCCCGGACCCTCGTTCATTGAGGGTAATAATTAAACTAGAAACACGATATGGGTAGTGATAGTTAATTGATACGTGTAATTGTTATACAGTTAGTCATGCACAGCTCAAGAAATGAATAACAATAAATGGTGAACGTAACCAAGTTCACGTGAGTTTCTAGCCCCACTTCCTTGTTATGTTTTCGGGGCTGTGTGTATACTCGATGTGAAGTGTGAATACACTTTCCTTAAGTGGTAAATGTATGCTGTAATGTTTGATATGGTATATATATAGATGTTATGAATGGATGTCTGTCGATGCGTGAACGATCTTCAGATATTGCACATGTAGACATGGAGAGTAACGTTTTTCGGTGCGTGAGCGATCTTCGGATATTGCGCGTACCGCCAATGGGAATGATCTACAAGTGGTTATTAGGGTGTGTAAATGTTATGACGTAACTTGATTATTATGTAAATGATGAAATGATAGAAAGTGTGTTATAGACAAGTAGAGGTAGAGTGTGATAGAAGTAGCAAGGGTCTAGTAAGGGTGTTAATGGCATGACGATAGTACGTGGTATGGTAAGCCTATACGTGCCTTCGTTATTAAAGTGGCATAACGTGCGTGCGTGGTAGGGTAAGCATATACGTGTCTTCGTTATTAAATGGCATAACGTGAGTGCCTGGGAGGGTAAGCCTCTATGTGCTTCCGAACAAGTGACTAAGACGTAAGGGCAGTTCAGTGGTTAAGTGGTAAGGTGAACAGGTTAAACAGTGGACTGTGTATCTTCGGATACGTATATAATACATGTAATGGTTGTATGGTAAGTTGCTTGATTAACTAAAACTCAATCAGCGTAGCTGACTTTTAGTATGCACTCAGGTGATCAGATTAAAGAGCTAGCATGAGGATGGCACATGGCATGGATTGAACGGCTGGCATATGAAGATGGAAGAAAATTGTTTTAAATATGATGTTTCATGTTATGGTTTTAAAGAAAAGATTGAAGGTTTTGTAACGAATGATTGAAGTTAACGTCTCCGCGAAAAGTTTTAATTAACCCTGATTTGTAAGAACTGTGATTATGAGTAAATCCGACGTTAAAGTAGGGCTACCGGGTTCGGGGCTTACCGCCAATGGGAATGATCTAAAAGTGGTTATTAGGGTGTGTAAATGTTATGACGTAACTTGATTATTATGTAAATGATGAAATGATAGAAAGTGTGTTATAGACAAGTAGAGGTAGAGTGTGATAGAAGTAGCAAGGGTCTAGTAAGGGTGTTAATGGCATGAACAGGTTAAACAGTGGACTGTGTATCTTCGGATACGTATATAATACATGTAATGGTTGTATGGTAAGTTGCTTGATTAACTAAAACTCAATCAGCGTAGCTGACTTTTAGTATGCACTCAGGTGATCAGATTAAAGAGCTAGCATGAGGATGGCACATGGCATGGATTGAACGGCTGGCATATGAAGATGGAAGAAAATTGTTTTAAATATGATGTTTCATGTTATGGCTTTATAGAAAAGATTGAAGGTTTTGTAACGAATGATTGAAGTTAACGTATCCGCGAAAAGTTTTAATTAACCCTGATTTGTAAGAACTGTGATTATGAGTAAATCCGACGTTAAAGTAGGGCTTACCGCCAATGGGAATGATCTACAAGTGGTTATTAGGGTGTGTAAATGTTATGACGTAACTTGATTATTATGTAAATGATGAAATGATAGAAAGTGTGTTATAGACAAGTAGAGGTAGAGTGTGATAGAAGTAGCAAGGGTCTAGTAAGGGTGTTAATGGCATGACGATAGTACGTGGTAGGGTAAGCCTAAACGTGCCTTCGTTATTAAAGTGGCATAAAGTGCGTGCGTGGTAGGGTAAGCCTATACGTGTCTTCGTTATTAAATGGCATAACGTGAGTGCCTGGGAGGGTAAGCCTCTATGTGCTTCTGTAAACAAGTGACTAAGACGTAAGGGCAGTTAAGTGGTTAAGTGGTAAGGTGAACAGGTTAAACAGTGGACTGTGTATCTTCGGATACGTATATAATACATGTAATGGTTGTATGGTAAGTTGCTTGATTAACTAAAACTCAATCAGCGTAGCTGACTTTTAGTATGCACTCAGGTGATCAGATTAAAGAGCTAGCATGAGGATGGCACATGGCATGGATTGAACGGCTGGCATATGAAGATGGAAAAAAATTGTTTTAAATATGATGTTTCATGTTATGGTTTTAAAGAAAAGATTGAAGGTTTTTTAACGAATGATTGAAGTTAACGTCTCCGCGAAAAGTTTTAATTAACCCTGATTTGTAAGAACTGTGATTATGAGTAAATCCGACGTTAAAGTAGGGCTACCGGGTTCGGGGCTTACAAAAACATTATCTAGTTTGAAATTTACTTATAAGTAAGTTTTTCTTAATAAAACAAATACAACCATCGAACTTCACATACTTCATCGAAAATTATCATTCAACTATTGCAGTTGCGACGGGTAGTACGAGAGCTAACTTCAATAAACGATACACTAATGCAAATGAAGTTTGTAAACAAAGCCATGTATATAGAAACCAAAATCGTTTCTTTTAAAAGTAAAGAGCTTATTAAGTTGAATTCACCCGACATAATGCTTATGCCATCATAATCTTTTATTTAATTATGATAAATGTATATTCGATTAGGAGTTTGGTATTGGGCTTAAACATTGGGTATAGCTATGTAGATTGACCGGACTTTATGTCTAAATTTTTCTTTTTGTTTTTATTAAACTCAGATTTACTTAAGGAATTATTTATATACATTTATATAACTAGTAGAATGCATGCGCGTGTGGCGACGCCGGTAACTTACAACGCGATACATGAATCTTGTTAGATTATGACTCCTCTTGTGATATATCATATAGTATGGTAGCCGATGTTTATTTCTTCAGGCTTTTCTACGTTTATTTCATACGCTTTTTGAAGTCATTCTAGTGAGCTTTATACGACTGGTTATGCGTTATGTGATTCTCCAACTTTGTCATTTCTCATACATATTTCACATAATAGTTGTAAGTAAATTTATAAAGATTCATTTGATATGATAAAATTAATAAAAAGTTTTATTTGTTAAATTTAAAATAAGTCTGCCAAATATAACCCATGAAGGTATTATGCGTTAAAGTAAAATGTTTAATGATCAGTCAAAACAAAAAGAATGAAAAATTTGGAATTAGTTAGCATGGGTCCAAGATAAAAAAAAAAGAAACGGTGAAAATAAGTAGAAAAATGTTTAGTCGAGTGCTGGTACGCACGTAACGTGTTACTAAACCAAAACAAAAAAACCCGAAAAAATTTGTCTCGTTTTTTTTGGTCGGTTTTTTTGTTTTGTTTTGTTTTGTTTTTCTCACTTTCGTTTCGATATTTTTGTTTCGTTTTCACGGTTTCGTTTATGTTCGGTTTCCATTTTCTGCTTTTATTTTGGTTGGTTTCATTACAGTTTCTTTTTTTTTCAGTATTTTTGTTTCGTTTGGTCGGCTTTTTCGATTTTTTATTTTTTTGTTTCGATTTTGTCGGTTTTGTGTATTTCGGTTAGGTTTCGGTTTCTTTGTGTTGTTCTAGTTAGTTTTCTTTATTTCGGTTCAATTTTTTTGTTTTGTTTTGATCGGTTTTTTTCAGTTTTTAGTTCGTGTGGGCAAACGAAGCATCGAACACAACATCGAACCCGTAACCTGTGCAAGTAAGTGCATCACACATCGCTTCTGTACATGCGAGGACACACGTTTACCGACCCCGTCACATGTGAACAATGTCATACACGTAATTGATGCCTTAACGCGCGTAAACTTTAGCGAAAATCAAGAATTGAAAGCAACAATATTAAAAAAAAATCATTTTTTGACCAATTGGTTTTGAACTGAATCCTGTTACGACCCAACATCGTTCTAACCGAAACATGTTCTGACATGACCCCTTCGACCTGAACCCGTACTTACCATACCTGAGCCAAATTAACCATTTTATGTATCAACTTATTTCGACACTAATAAGGATTAACCCATGACCCGAGCCCGTTAGACGTGCCGTCTTAACCGGTAATAACGTAACATGTTGATTTTCTAAATTTGATAAAGTATATCAACACCATACTCAAATTAAAGAGAATAAAATGCTCGTTTTAATTATATAATTTAAAATATATATATATATATATTGACGTGTTAAAGAGTTATGTCTTTTATATAGGTCATAGGAGTAGTTAGTTTAGAGTAATGGTTAAATTTGTAACTTTTCTCTAAATTTACCAAAAGTGTGTAAACTTGAGAGACCAATATTGTATTTATTTTTTGTAAATTAAAGTTTAGGTAGATTTTAGTGGTGATAAGACCATTTTACCCTAAAATTCTTAAAGTTATATGCAATGTAGATTGTACATAAAGCTAATAGTTTTGTACTTCTTAAATTTTAAAAGGTCCTTGCTATTTGTTTATATATATATATATATATATATGTGTGTGTGTGTGTGTAGTTGTAAATGTGTAAATTTTCTTTGATTTAGGTTTGTCTCAAAATTTCATGGAGGTCATTCTTGAAATTCCACATGGTAAGTTCTATCGTTCTCAAAATTTCATATGGGTTAGGTGTTAAAGTTTCAAAGAGATCGGTCGAAATTTTAACAAATACGCACTAACACAAATATTATCCACATGAGATGGTGAAACTCCTTACCTAAAAAGGTAGGTAAGCCAATGGCTACGAGGCTTGGTAAAATTAGTGGGCCGCCTATTTGCATGTAAGTGATAATTCAACCTAGTTTATGTGGTTTTATATTATTTAATTAATCCGAAAAAAAAGATCAAATCATTTTCATGGACTTATGGTGCATTTTGATGAGTTGGAGGAGAGTGTAGAAAAATTTTGGTTAAGCACATGCATTTATGGTGTTAAGCGAGAGACATGAGAGGGGGGGAAGAGAAAAGGTGGCTGAGAGGAAAGAGGATAGATGAATGTGATGATATGGCATCATTAGAGATGGTCTTAAAAATTAAATTATTATCTAATATAAAAAAGTAAATTGTCATTTTCGTCCTTGTGGTTTGGTAAATAATACGAATTTAATTCAAAAACTTTATTTTTTGCATATGAACTCTCCACGTTTCTCAGTTCTTGCAAATTACATCTCAATCACTAACCTTGTTATATTTTATCGTAGTCAGGGGTAAACATGTATTTTTACTCTTTCTTTATTATAATACTTATTTCAGTGAACTGCGGTTTTCGTCCGTGTGGTTTTTCCAAATATGCAGTTTTAGTCCAATAGTTTTAAGTTTGAAATTTTTGTCTTTGTAGCTTCATTTCACTTGCAATTTATTCCGAATTTATTAGCCTTGTTAAGTCTGGTCGTTAACCCATTTGCGCACCCCTCACGTGACGACCCGTTTTGTTGTTTATCTCCCCAAATAAACCTCAGTCCTATTTCGCAAGCCCCCTCACATGAGGGGCTAGGGTGTATTTGGGAAAAAATGAACAAAACTGCCCCTCACGTAAAGGGCACACTGATGGGTTTAACGATCAGACTTAACGAGATTAGTGAATTCGAGTTTAATTGCAAGTGAAATGAAATCTTAGGAAAAAAAATTACAAATTTGAAACTATTGGACTAAACCGCAGATTTGGACAAACCACAGGGACGAATCCGCAGTTCACTTATATAATATTATAATAAAGATGAAAGACATGTCTACTCTTGACTTAATGATAAAATTTAACGGGTTTAGTGATTTGGATGTAATTGGAAAGAATTGGGAAACGTGGATGCTCCATATGCAAAAATTAAAATTTTTGAACTAAATTCGCATTAATTGCCAAACCATAATGTCGACAATGGCACTTTACTCTTAAATATCTAGACAACTAATAAACAAAGTAATCTCATGATCATGTTTTATACAGTCGTCTCTATTATATAAACCGTAAATCAAACATTTTGCTACGGTTTGAAATTTTTGGAAAGACCAACAAAAAGTTAAGTAAAACTAACTACAAAATGTATCTGATGACCAGTTTGAGAGAGTTCAAAGTTTTTTAACCGAACCATGAACACCCCTAATTAATATTATTGCTAGAAACTAATAAAGTCTTGCTGAACACGAACCTGTGACCTTTCGGACCCAAATCTAAATGCAAATACATTAACTATTGAACCCATCTCCCGGGTTTAAAGAAAAGATCAAGCATAAGGATGGATCGAGAAAAACAATATTTAGAAAACTTCTATTGATTCATCTACAATAATCCCTTAAACCAACACTTGTGATAATATGTCCGTTCATCTCTTATGAGACATTAAAGTTAATCGTTTTAGCATTAAGATTGTTAACAACACTAACATTAGCGCATGTAGTATCAGACAAGTAAACTAAAATCAAACGAAAAATCCATAGAAAGTTAATGAAAATTTATATATATCCCCTTACTAAGCCTACTAATTACATATTTTCCCAAACTTTAAAATCAAATTACATATTTCCCCTTTTCTTTTTAAATTACCTATTTGCCCCTTTATATTAATTTGTATCTTTTTTCCTTGGTAAATCAAAATCAACTCTATGACATCCAGTCCTCCATCACTACTTTTACCGAAACCACGAGCTCTATTTCGAAGGTTCCGATCGATTTCACCTTTGTAGCTAATAAAACTCGTTTATAACTTATAAAGCCGAATTGTGGTCCTTTCGACATCACCATCTAATTTCCTAGAAACCTCTCGACCTCTGACACTCAAACCCAAAATTTCCGATAGGATTTGTCTATTCTGACGAGTCAAAAGCGAAACAAAACTGAATTAGATCACCAAATAAATAACTCGCGTATTTATCTCCACTTCTTAAACATCTTCTAGTATAAAGCGCAACGTGAAGAAGTCCTTTATAAAACCGAAACGGTTTTCAGGCAAGTCCTTTCTTACTCCGGCAAGTGTGTTGGTGGCATGAGTTTTCGTTCCGTGTCACATTGGTGTTCCCTTTGATGCCGATTAGGGTTGTAAGTTTTCGATTAGGGTTCTAAAATGGGCGATTGAGTGTTCTTTGAGCCAAATTAGTCATAAAATATTGGAAGTGGAAGATGATAGATGAGTTTCATATGAAGAAGATGAAGATGAGCAGGAGTTAGGTAAGAAGATGAACATGGACAAAAACCAAATAAAATGTGATATATTTTATTTTGAGATTTGATCAACTTTTTTTTAATTAAATTTTAATGGGGTAATATGGTCATTTAATATGTTAATTTTAATTAAATGAGGAAATATGTAATATATATGTTTAAGGGAGGGTAAATATGTAATTTGGTTTTTAAAGTTGAGAAAATATATAATTAAAGACACTAAGAAAGGGGAAATATGTAAATGCCCCAAAATTAATTACCAAAAGTATTGAATATAATAATAAGTATATATAAGTTACAACCTGATAATTTCAACCGAATTAGTAAGTATGATGGAAACACAAAATCGACAATGTACCTCATCCATTCGTTTATAAACTAGCATTATCGTTATCAACTAACAAAACCGCAAGCATATCCACCGCGATAAAACCTTATTAACATCCATCAAGGATTAATAACATATCCACATCAAAGTAAAACATAAAATAAAAAATAAAATAAAATTATTACGTAGGTGACAATCCTTTTCAACACAACCTCACATATGTTAAATGTGTCATCGTTAACATCATGTCTTATAACAACAATATTAATAATAATCCCGCTTGATATCAAACTTTCAAGACACCTGTCCGCCACCTCCTTCACCTTCGTTCGAATCCAAACAACAAAACCCACAAACCATCGCTCTCAAAATCCCCAAATTAACCCTCAAAGGTACTCTGATTCTTCTGGGTTTTGCCCCAATTTGAAATTATTTGACTTTTTGCGATCTGGGTTAGGTTTTGTTTCTGGGTTTTGTGCTAATTTCATCCTCATTGCGTATTGAATGTATGAATGTTTGATTTCTAGGGTTTCGGTTTTGTGAAATTGACTGTCGAAAGCCCTAACTTGGTGGTTGTTTTTAGGGTTTTTGTGGGTTAGTGTACTGGTAATGCTGAATGTGTTGTGATATTGTGTGTTTTAGGTGTTTATATAGTTATGCATTTTCTTTAATTTTGTCTGTATATTAATGTTTTTAAGAAAATTTATCTAGTGTTTAAAATGTTAGCACTTCAAGATGTTGCAAATGTAGTTTTTTAGGTTGTATGAATAAGCTATTTATGTGTTAAATAATAGTATTTAGCTTATTTATAGCTAAATATTGGGTAACTAATGCTAGAAACCTACGAGAGCTAATAAACAAACTATATATAAATAACTTGCGCCGTGCGTACAGAAAGCGGTGGCTTTATGAAACCAATCTTATTTCTAGGTTTTTTTTATGAGTTCCAAGACTCTTAATTCTGAACGTGTTATGATTTTGTGTGTTTTAGGCGTTTCATACTAACGTTTTTATGAAAATTGATCTAGACTTTTGCAAGTTAGAATTTATGGATGTTGTAAGTATAGTGTTTTAAGTTGTTACATAAGCTATCTATATATTAAATGTTAAATGAACCTTATTCATCGCTAAGTTTTGGGTACCTGTGTGATTTAACAAAAAAATAAGTTGTGCCTCACGCACGAAAAGCTGTGCGCTTTGCGCCTTGGTTTTAGACTGTATTGCCTCGGTGCGTTTCCTAAGCTTTTTTCTTGTTTTTCTTGAGTTCCGACTCTTTATTCTGCATGTGTTATGATATTGTGTGTTTTAGGTGTTTATAGTTATGCATTTGTTTTCAATTTTGTGTGCATATTTGTTTTTATGAAAATTGATTTAGATTTATACATGTTAGTGCTTCAAGATGTTGTAAATATAGTTTTTTAGGTTGTATAAATAAGCTATTTATGTGTTAAGTAATAAATAAAGCTTATTTATAGATAATTCTGGGTAACTAATTCGAGAAACCTATGAGATTTAATAAAAGAATTATGTAAGTTAATTGCGCCTCACGAACGAAAAGTTGTGCGCCTCGATTGTAGACCATATTTCCTTGGTGCATTTTGCACATTTAGAACAAGCTTATCAGTCAGTTTTTTATGAGTTCCAAGACTCTTAATGCTGAATGTGCTAGGATTTTGTGTGTTTTAGGCATTTATAGTTATGCATTTTCTTCAGTTCTGTGTGCATATTAATGTTTTTTTATGAAAATTGATTAGGCTTTTACTTGTTAGTACTTCAAGATGTTGTAAATTTAGTTTTTTTATATATATATATTAAGTAATAAATAGAGCTTATTTATCGCTAAATTTTGGGAAACTAGTGGTATGAAGATTAATAAAGAAAGTTATATAAATAAATTGCGCCTCACATACGAAAAGCTGCGCGCCTTGTACCTTGGTGCGCATCATGCTTTTTTTTTGAATAAACAAGCTTATATCTAGGTTTTCTTTGAGCTCCGTGACTCTTAATGTTGAATGTGATATACTATTGTGTGTTTTAGGTGTTTGCAATGTTACATTTACTTTGCTTTTCTTTTGAAAGTTTATTGGGACTGAAAATGAACATGTGATGCTTGTAAATTAGGGTATAATATAGAACATGGCTGGGAAGAAAGTGATTGCTATATGCCAATTAGGCGGTGCATTCAAGACTCTTGGTGATGGTTCATTATCATATGATGGTGGTGAAGCTCATGCTATAGACATTGATGAGGATTCAAAGTACAATGATTTTTACATGGAAGTCGCAGAGATGTTTAACTGTCTTCATAATTCTATTTCTATAAAGTATTTTCTACCCAGAAATAGAAAGACGCTTATCACAATCTCAAATGATAAAGACCTTCAACGTATGATAAAATTTCATGAAAATTCAAGCAGCATTGATGTGTATATCATGGTGGAAGAAGCTGTTGCTCCCGATGTTTCGACCATGCCTGCTAGCAGGTAGTTTTAATTACTCGGTTATGATATTGGTTAGAACGGGAAGTTTCAGCCCGTTTATGTGACATGGGATGTTTAGGGTCATATTTATTGATGACTGTCTAAGAGGTGAAATTTGAAAATTTAGCTGAAAAGGAAATGTTATGGCATAATGAAGTGTTTACAACCTCACATTGTTTTATTAAGGAAAAATAGTTTTTTTTATAGATTGTTTAAATTAGTTATTTAGGAAGTTGAAGGACAAAAGCTGTGTTTGGTGGACCTGCAAACACTTTTTCTTCATTTAAATCTTATTAGAAAGTTATATAGCTAAGAATCCTAACTTAGTATTAGATCAGGGTCATTTCAGAGCATCAAATAATCTAAGAACCCTTAAGAACCAATCGTTTTATTTATATATTTTAATACTATTTGAGGATAGTTTTATTAATCATCATCATCATCATCATCATCATCATCGTACTTAGTAAATCCCACCTATAGCAAAGCTATGGTAGTTATGTTATTAATCATATGTAATAAAATGATTACATATGTGTAAATCAGTAATTAGTTCTTACCCATGTGTGTAATATGTTTATTACATATACATATAAACTTGTGATTGCATATATGTAATCACAAAACTACCCTTGGATCCAAACCTTACTAAATTAACCCTTTATTACACTAATCATTTGGTTATCTTTATATTTGGTGTTGCAGGTCAAGTAGAACAACTTTATCAGAGGCTGGGATCCTCGCGGACTCCACTCCATGTGTATTGGATGATGACATGGACGAGATAAGTCCACGTGTTCTTCTAGATTCAACATTTGATGTCCCCGATGATCTCGCTAACGTTGACGAACACATCGTTAACGTTGACGAACATATCGTTAACGTGGATGACCAAATCGTTAACGTTGAGGACCAAATCGTTAACGTTGATGAACACATGATTATACCTTCTGAGACCCCTATATCCATATTACAACCACTTTCTAGTTCTTCTGAAGAAAAACACGTGAAAGCCGCACAACAATGGCAGAACAACATTACAGGTGTCGGTCAAAGATTCAACAGCGTAAACGACTTCCGAGATGCGTTAAGAAAATACTCAATTGCACACCAATTCGCTTTCAAATATAAAAAGAACGATAGTCATCGTGTGACCGTCAGATGTAAAGCTGACGGGTGTCCATGGAGAATACACGCGTCAAGACTTTCAACAACCCAATTAATATGCATAAAAAAGATGAATCCGACACACACATGTGAAGGTTCGATTGTCACAACGGGCCATCAAGCGACTCGAAGTTGGGTCGCGGGTGTTATTAAGGAAAAGCTAAAAGTATCCCCGAATTACAAACCAAAAGATATTGTAACCGACATTAAAGAACAATATGGCGTTCAGTTAAACTACTTTCAAGCGTGGCGTGGTAAAGAAATCGCGAAAGAACAACTTCAAGGTAGTTATAAAGATGCGTACGGTCAGTTACCATATTTTTGTGAGCAGATAATGGAGACGAATCCCGGGAGTCTCGCTACGTTTACAACCAAACCCGACTCGAGTTTCCACCGTTTGTTTGTTTCGTTTCACGCTTCGTTATACGGGTTTCAACAAGGTTGCAGACCGTTATTATTTCTCGGCAGCGTACCGTTAAAGTCAAAGTATCAAGGAACGTTATTGGCTGCAACGGCTCCCGATGGTGATGATGACGTTTTTCCTGTTGCGTTTGCGGTTGTGGATCAGGTTTCTGATGATACCTGGCTTTGGTTTTTACAACAACTTAAGTCTGCATTGACCACGTGTCACGGTTTGACCATCGTGGCTGACCGTGAAAATGGTCTAAAAGAGTCGATTGCTACTGTTTTTCAAGATAATAACGTGTACCATGCATACTGCTTACGGTTATTATCCGAACAGCTGATTCGAGATTTAAAAGGCCAGTTTTCGCATGAAGTTAAACGTCTCATTGTCGATGATTTCTTTTCAGCAGCGTACGCACCGAGACCTGAGGATTTTCAAAAGTGTATCGAGAGTATTAAGGGTATTTCACATGAAGCTTACAGTTGGGTTTTAGAAAGTGAACCGTTACATTGGGCAAACGCTTTTTTTCCGGGTGCACGTTATAACCACATGACGTCTAATTTTGGTGAAGTGTTCTACAGCTGGGCTTCAGAAGCACACGAATTACCGATAACACAAATGGTCGATACGATACGCGGTAAGATAATGGAGTTAATTGACGATAGACGGTTAGCTTCCATCCATTGGTTGACCAGCTTGACCCCCTTTAGAGAAGATAGATTAGAAAAAGAAAGCATTAAGGTCTGTGCACTTCAAGTTTTCAACTCGGATCCAAGCGGAAACAAGTATGAGGTTCGTGGTGACACGGTCGAGGTTGTTGATGTTGATAATTTTGATTGTAGTTGTAGAGGGTGGCAGATTACCGGGCTGCCTTGTTGTCACGCGATTGCGGTTATTGGTTGTCTTGGGCGGGATCCGTATGATTATTGTGCTAGGTATTTCACATGTGAAAGCTATAGGTTAACTTATTCTAAGTCGGTGAGTTCTGTTCCGAGTGAGGATAAGTTATTGCAGAGAGATTTGTCTCAGGCGATTGTGATGGTGACACCGCCACCGACGCGACGGCCACCGGGGCGACCGCCTACTAAGAGAGTTGGAACAGCTGAGGGGAATAAACGGCCGCTTCAGTGTAGTAGATGCAAGGGTACCGGGCATAATAAGTCGACTTGCAAGGAGTTTGTCTGAACACGAGGATCGGGTAAGTAGGTTTTTGTAATATATTATTGGTTCTGAAACGAACGAACCCAAGATTTATTTTATTTATTATTTTTTTATTTTTATGTAATGGTTACTAATTTGAGTTTGGTTTTCTTTCTGACAGGAGTGGAATACAATGCTGAGTTTCTGTGAGTTTGATAGTGTTTATTTTATTTCTTGGTGAGAATAAATTGTAGGAGAACTGAAAAATGTTAGCAAGGATGGTTGTACAGTTAATGGGTTAGATACGATAATTGAGCAAAAAAAAAAAAAAAAGAAAGAAAAAAAGAGAGCCAAAAATGAATAACAAAACAGTAAAAAAGAACTTACTCTTGGCATAAACTTATGCTAACAAAGCTGACAAGCCACCAGCATAAACATCGCCCGCGAAAATTACCATTGCCGCTGCCATCTGTCGACGGCTCCACTACCGTCAGCAATGTCACAACCTAGCAATTGCCTCCTGCACACCACTACTGATACAACCACCCACTCTCGTCGCCATCATTTTTGGCCTGTGACTGCACCACCATAATTGCTGCCTTCTGCGTAGCCACTGCCTACTGACGCTGCCTTGTTGTCCGCCTCACCATGTACAGAGGCCACCTGGTTAGCCACCGCGTACAGACGCCACCTGGTTGTTGTCTTCACATGTTGCTAGCTATCCTAGAATAATATAGATCTGGTGAATCAATTTTAATTTTTATTTTACTAAAATAGTTTATTTTAAGATAGTCTAAATCACATGTTTTGATCCTAAACGAATTGTTACTCTTTTTTAATGTTTAAAAATGAATTAATTTTTATTCAGGCGTATATTATTTTTTTAGTCTTATTCAATACCTTGATAGTTGATACCATCAAGTCTAGTGCTCTTTGGTTAGACTTATATTACTTAAAATAAAGCCTTATCTAATACCTTAGTACCATCAGGTCAAGTGCTTTTTGGTTGTACTTATATGACTTAAAACGCATCATGTTTTAACTAATAATCCAACCAGTCTGATTAGCGAGGTTTACCACATAGGCACATATGTAAAAGAAACATAATACAACCAATCAAGACCGTTCTTTTTAATCAATTACAGATTTGCTACACGCAAGGCATTTTATACATGATGTTTTTTGAAACAAAATATTAATGGAATCACATGCAACAGAGTTATGACATTTACTCATAATCAACTTTGGGTTTTGAATTTGTTGGAAATTTAGATATATACTACAATAAACCATACTAATCGTGCTCAAACTAACCATAAATTTAACATACTCAAAACTCAAAACTCCTATTTTCTGAACTAGATAAACATGCAAAAAAATTGAAATAATTAACTAAAGATATTATTCTAAACATTCAAACTAAAATGCAATCGCTTAGCCCTTGCAAATTATACAAGTCCTTAAAGGACTTGACCAAACTACATACAAATCCGTTATTGAATCTACCCATGATCGAGACTACCCCATCTCCTTCCACGAGCTACACTAAAAACTCATTCATTAATCATGAGTTATCTCTTGCTCAACAAAACCCACCCGCAACCAACATACGCCAACCCACCACTCTTTTGTATCCCATACCATTTAATCCTCCAACCCATGGCAAAACAGGAACCAACCCACTAACTATCACAAAAATGATGGTCTACTGCCAACACCAAACCAGCAATCCTCTTGGGGAAATGCCAATTTTATTTCAAACAGGGACACTCAATAACTTCCTGCTATGCTTTCAAGAAACAATATTCCTAAGTAGCCTTACCATCCCTCCTTTAATCAAACATTAACAAACCTCAAGCTCATATGTTGGGAGTCTCAAATACAAACACCACCAACACCCCTTGGCTTTTTGATAGTGATGCTTCCTACCATATCACTAACGGCATCAATGCCTTATTCCTCCACACACCCTATGATGGAAACGATGAACTTGTTATCAGTGATGGTTCGTCGTTAACTATTATTCATGTTGGCACATTAACGATCGATTTCCCAAACACTTCTTTTACTCTTAGTAATGTTCTTTGTGACCCGTCCATATCTGAAATCATTTTATCTATTTCTAGATTATGCACCGAAAATCATATACTAATGCAATTTTTGGTATTTTCAATAAGCTTTTAAAAGGAAAATTACTTAAAATTTTGAACAAAACTTTGAAAATACTCATATATGAGGATAAAATCCTTGAATATGATGACAAACAGATGGATTAAACCAAGATCTAGACTCAAAACAATCAATAATCAATGTGAAATTGAGATTAGAATACTTTTAAACCCCAGATGATTGTAAATCTGAAGAATAAAGAACTAAACAGTTGACGTCACGTTTCAATGTAACAGTGCTTTGCTTACGTCATCATCTTCAACCTTCAATCAAATAGATTCAGTAAAAAGCTTCACAATCAATCTTCACAGCAACACGTTGATCTTCACAAGAGCTAAACACTGCTCTGATACCACTTGTCTGGATCGATTATCTCACTACCAACCTCGTAACCAACAAATTAATGTTGACAAGACGGTTACGAATAAGCTAATGTAAGGACCCAATGATTACTAAAGGCAGAATCAATAGTAATCAAGATGTTGCTATAATAACACAAACACACAAGAGACTCAAAAGATTTCCATTGATAATAATCAGTATTACAAAGGGATAAATTTAGGGTTTCTAGATGGAATGTCAGGTGCAGCTTCTTTCCGTACGAAAATATTTTGTATGCTTGGAAAGTGTGTAATCTGCCATTTTTCACCGTTGTACAAAATGTGACATAGTATTTCCTTAAATAGCCACACTTGAGACCTTCTAGAAACCTTAATCATTGTACAAACATATTCAAACGTATTCAAAATTATTACAAGTGTCAGATAGGTCTTCGAGTATGCTTTTGTCTTTATCGAGCAAACCTTGTAATCCATAACTGTGTTTGTACAGTTTTCCGAGCAAGCTTTAACTTTGAATATTTTCCTTAGAAAATATTCTTCAAGCAGACTTCAATCTTCATGATATAATCAAACTTTGCTCGAGAATATCCTACGAGAAAACTTGTTCTTCTTGATCTCTTCAACCTTTTATCAAAGACTTATTCTAGCAAACTCAAGTGTGCTTGGGTACTGTAGCTTGTTTGAGGTTGAACCTTGCTCGTAAAAGTCCTTATAATAATTCCTTAAATTCTGCAAGTGTGCTTGAGATCATTATTATTGAAACCTTGATCGACCCACCAATTTACATGGTTTAAGCTTGTCTAAGTCAAGGGTTTTCTCTGAAACACACCTTGCTAGACTGAAGAACAACCTTGCTTGATGAAGTATAGTTTGCTCGAACTAAACACTTGAAGAATTTTAGAATATAACCTTGCTTGTTGTAAGATACCTTGCTTTAATAGTTATTAGGCTTGCTCGAAGTGCGTAGTTTGCTCGTATTCCATACTTAGTATATTTCTTAAGGAAGTTGAGAAGATTCCAATCATCCTTGGTCATTTTTGATCATAACAAAATCTCTTGAAACTATTTTCGTTCATGATTAAATTAAACTGAAACTTCAGCTTTCAAATCATGATTACTATCAGACATGGCATCAATCTTATCTTTAGATTTTTAATCGATTTCAACCACTTGCCGATATTTATCACGAATGATAGTTAAATCCAATACTAATTGATCATATTGGTGACGAAGTGATTCAAGTTTAGACTTATATTCACCATAATGAACACACTCTTTTTCAGCACAAATTTCACAAATAAATGAATCAGATGTTTTAGAAGATACCTCAGGTGACGTTGGCACGGAATCAGAAGATTCTTAAAAATTATTAGGAAAAAACACCTGGATAGGCATGATAATCTCTATTGCATTTGGATCTTCATAAACGTTCACTGATGTTGTGGTCTTGGATATATCATCAGCAAGCATAAACCAGTCATCATCAACATGAGCTTTCTTCAAATCCAATAATCATCCTTCGTCCACATCAAAATCAAAAGATTCCATTGATGAAAACTCATCAGTCACCGCTGATGTCTGAGAAGTTTCAGATAATGATGTTGAAACAATCTTTCCAAGAAAAACCCATGAATCTTGAACATAAACAATGTCAAATAATCTTTCTTTAATCTCTTTATTTGATACGTGAACTTTGTTTTCGTCAAATGTCTTCAACAGATCCAAAAATCTCTCAATCATCACCATTAGACTTTCATTAGGCAAGTGCTTGAATGTATCAAACACAGGCTTAAGACATTGATAAATACGGGCATATTTTCGATCAAGAGAAATCCATATCTCTTATGACTTTAAGCATGTTCTGAATTCTCCTTTGGATTTTTCGATTGCATATAATACATTAAATGATATTGTTGATTTAAGTGTAGAAAATGTCTTCCTCTCACGATCAAACTCAACCTTTTCACAAGAATTTCAATCATAATGTAGCTTTTGCACACCCTTAAAGAATAGTTTATCCCACAATGGAGTAAAATACTCCCTTTCTTTTATCTGTAACAACTAATCTTTATCCATCAAACTAATATATTCTTCAAAATGAACTTTCCAGACCATGAGATCAGCAATATTTGTGAGTTTCGGAACTTCGATCTCATTATTAGAAGAAGATATGGTTTGGCCGATCGAATTAGTTACAACTGAAGAATAAAACGACTTCATCTTTGAAATTTAACGAATAAGCGAGTTGATCACCGAAACGGGAATCGAAAAAATTTCTTCATCCGAAATTGAAATGACGTCTTTGATCGAATCAAACTATATGCCGTTGAGAAGTTTGATCAAAAGACGCTCGTTAAGCCCGTTAAACCTTTCAGCTTGAGTTTTTGCGGTATTTACCAAAATGTCACTAGTGAGTAATTTCCAAACTGCCACTACTGCATTATTACGAAACTGCCACTGCAGCAATATTACCAAACTGCCACTGCAGTTAATTGTGGAAACGCCACCAACATTAAACTTGAACTCGAACAATCTAGTTTACGAGTTAACCCATAAAAAAATATTTCTCCAAATATTATCCTTGAACAGAGTCACACTCGCGTTGACGAAAACTTTTGTCAAATATTTCTTCGAAAAACTCGATAAAAAATTCTTCCGTTTTTGGCCCGTTTGACTAATAAAAGACAATGACCAAACTTTAAACAAATTCCGAACTTAAAAAAAACAGCGCATTAAACCTTTTAACACATTTTCCAGCTCGTTAACATCGAATTTAGCAAATTTGCAACACGTTTCAGAACTAAAACAGTGTATTTCAGCTCGTTTAAAACACATTTCAGCGCGTTTATCAGCAAAAATTCAGCAACTTTCAGCATGTTTCAGCTTGTTTAACAACAAAATTCAGCAACTTTCAGCATGTTTCAGCTCGTTTAACAGAAAAAACAGCAACTTTCAGCTCATTTTGGCCCGTTTCAGCAAAGTTCAGCACATTAAACGGTAAACGTAGCAGCAACAACAGTAAAAAAATCCAGCAATGAAATGATGAACCAGTCTGAACTGATTCTTATTTTTCTTTTACTCACTTAACACTTGTTTCATGAAATGTCAAAACTACCCTTTGCGTTAAATTCCAAATATCGTCACTTGAGTAATCCATAAAACTGACCCGAACTTCAATCGAACTTTACTCGTTTAAACTTCTAAATTTATTTTCAAATGTCTAAAATGCCCCTTAGCTCAAAACTGATCTGAAGGTTCTGCTTGCTTTGAACATCATACCACACTCAATCACAATTTAATTTGTGATATGAAAAATTCCATATTCATTTTCATCTGCATATGAATACAAACTTGAGCACGAAAATGCAGCGTATGAACTATGAAGCAGCTCAGCGTATGAAATAAACCAAACGAATGAACTATTAACCTCCAAACTTGGACTCAAACACGAAACCGAACACCAAATTTGAACAATATACTTGCAGCTAGGGCTGTCACTTTTACCCGAAACCCGAAACCCAACCCGAACTAACCCGACTTGAAGAACCCAAACCCGAGAAAAGACTAACCCCGAACCCGAACCGAAGTAATTCGGGTTGGTTCTTGGGTTTGATTTATAAGATTTGGGTTAACCCGAAAAACCCGAATAAACTTTAGTTTTGAAATTAAATATATTTTTATGTATAATAGGCTAAGTCTTGGCCACTAAAGTTATTAGAATCTGACTCTAATCGACTGTTGTCATTCTAACTATTATGGATCGATTGTTTATTATTAATTTATGTTTTCCGTTTATTACTAATAGCAACCGTAATCGAACAACCAAATCACGCCCGACTGAATACGATTATGGTTCGAGTTAGTTTTACTCTTCGTTTGAATTGTTTTTATCAAGTAAGGTTAGTTTATTATTTAATTATTTGTGTTATAAGCAAAGAAGAATATGTTGTTTTAATATTAGCATTATACTTTTTAATTTTTTTTGTTTTGTGTGTTTGTTTTTCTAGGATACTTAAAACCCGATTATCCTAACCCGAAAAACCCGTGAGAGATTTGGGTTGGTTTCGGGTCAAGATTTAAAACTTTGAAACCCGAAAAACGAACCCGAAGAACACCCTACTTGCAGCGAATGGAATAACCCGATCTGAACTTGAACATAAAAATTCAAGAATGAATTGATAACGGAAACACAAACGAGCACAAAATATTTAGGGTAAACTCACATATTATTATAATCAAGAAACTAACACAAAACTTGAATACAATAATCCCTCTCACTCATACAATAACCCTGACATGGTTATGTAATTATAGGGTGACCCTAACTTGGCTAACAAGTAATTACCAAATATAAAAGCCCAATTGCAACCTCATAAACCCATTTCATCATTAATGAATTTCATAGGCTCAATAGGTCTAACCCGGTCACCTACACGTGACGGGCCTAATAAGATAGAAATTACCAACAATCGCCCCCTAATTTCCAACTCGGAACTAGGAGATCTTCAACGCCGAGCAATCTTCTCATCTCGTCAAACTTGATTCTCGCAAGTGCTTTCATAAAAATGTCAGCTCGTTGTTCCTTGCCACTAATATGCTCCACCGCTAACTCCTTCCGCTCCACACTTTCCCGTATATAGTGAAATCGGGACTTTATGTGCTTGTTCCGACTATGAAAAGCGGGATTTTTAACCAAGGCAATCGCCGATGTGTTATCAATCTTTAACACCACTTCTTGATATTTCCTTTCGGTCAATTCCTGTCACACCCCGACCAAAGGCGGCGGAACATGCCGGGATGCAACGAAGTGCTCAAGAACACTATGACACTATTGAAGTGACAATATTTACTCAACTTGTTTATTCCGTTCAATAATCACAAATACAAATTGTCCAAGATAAAATACAAACAATTTCATATAATCATAAATTCATTAAAGTATCCTAAAGGTATGATCTAAGTGATGAGTCTTCAATCTTCATGAGCAACCTAAGAGTAAACCTGTAACATGCGTAAAAATAGATGTGATCAACACGAATGCTGGTGAGCAATACACTAGTTTTGACGTATGTATATAACGAAACAAAAATCACAATTCACATGTGTAAATAGAATAATGCAACAACCATTGTAAATGTAAAGTAAATAACTGTGGCTCCTTTCTATTTGGTAACAACCAAATTACTCGGAGAATGATACCTTATTCTACTAGCACAAGGCTAAAGTAGTTAGGGGTGTGTATGATCATACTTATTGAGGCTCAACAACAACATAAAAATAAACACTCGCGCACATAATCAAATTGAGGCATAAACAAAGATCGAGCAAATATTCGTACAACACATAATGTTGAATTGTGGATTTGATAATTAGATCATAAAAACAAGTAAGTTTGAATATGGTACGCATGCCACCCCCAAAAGTATAAAAGTGTAAAAAGGGGGAGGGTGATTACTCACATTAAATAAATAACTTGAATGATTAGTTTGCGGTAAAACAGAAAGGTAAGTTTAACGAGCAAGGCCTAGACTCAGAGAGTGTTGAGTTAGTAGATTGTCTTAAAGCTTTAAAGTAAAATAACATGACAAGTAAGAATAAATAATTTAAGTAAGAGGGTTAAAGTGTAAATACATGAGAAATTAAAGTAATGGTTTTTGAAAAGTAAGTTTGCTTGAAATCGGGTCTTGGTATTCTTGTCCATAAGTTTTACTTAACCTTTGTTAAGTAAATATGTGGGGATTGGTTTAATGCAATAGTGCACGACCCCTTGTTAGATATACCAAAACGGGATTTTAACGAGTGTTAGGTTAGTCGGTTTGTGTCAGGTCCCAAAAATATGATGGTCGTTTCGAATCGGATCTTAATCAATCATGTCATAACTCACACAAAATTAATCGTGTTGACAAGAGAGTTAATGACGGGTTACTATATTTAGAAAGATGACCGTTTGTTAAAGGCGGAATCAATAACAAACATATGGTTGCAATGAATATTCAATATACGAAGACACACAAAGGATTCACTCAAAAGATTTCCATTTATATAACGTTAATCATACAAAAGGATAATCGATTAGGGTTTAGGAGGAATCCTAGGACAGCCGTCACATACAAAATATTCTCTTAATCAATGTGTCGGTCTTATCCACTCTGTCTCTCGTATTTTCTCCTCTCTTTCGTGTCTCGTGTGTCTTTGGCGGCGTGCCCTAATTATTCTATTTATAGGCCTGCCAACCTAAGACAGGCTGTCATTCCTTCTAGAAACCCTATCCGATAGTACATACTCAATTTACATATTCAAAAATATACTAAGTGTAAAACAAGTCTTCCGGGTAAGCTTTTCATTAAACTTCAGTCTCCGAGTACGCAGTGTACTCGGCCTTCCTTCAGACTTGGTAAACATAGAAGTGTACTCGGAATCAGTTTCCGGGTAGACTTTACTTAGAGAATATTTTACCAAGTAAAATATTCACCGAGTAGACTTCAATCTTCTTGGACTTATCAAACTTTGCTCGACAAATCCTCACGAGCAACCTTGTTCTTCTATGATCCTGTTCGGCTCTTTGTTAGTTGAATAACTTATTGATAACGCGTACTCGGGAGTACATACCTTACTCGAGCAGAACCTTACTCGATATAACTTAGAGATATTTCATCAACTCATCAAGTATACTCGGACCATAATTATTAAATAATACATTTCCCGGTCTTCCAATTACTTGGCTTCTTCGACTTGGTTGACCATACCTTAGTCGGAAGAGTAAAATACTTGGTCTTGAAGAACAACCCTGCTTGACAAAGTGAACCTTACTCGGATATGCCAAATAGATGAACCTTACTCGGAAATCACCAAAAAGTATACCTTGCTCGGATATCCACTTAAGAAGATTATTTGAAGTAAACCGTGCCCGGAAGGAAAAATCTCGTACTCGGCTAAGTAAAAGCTTACTCGAAGGTCCAAGGTGTACCCGGGTTCAATACTTAGCAGTTTCTGAGGAGGTTGAGAAGATTCCAATCTTCAATATTCTTCAATTAGGACAAATCTCCTCATTTGGGTCAAACTCTTGACCCAACAATCTCCCCATAGATTGGAACACCTCAGCTGACCCAAAACATTCTATGGTTACTTACACTTTGCAAAATACACATCAAATTTCATAATTGAATTACATAACTAAAAATTACATAATCAAAGATTTGTCCGAAGACATTACAAAGCAAAGCCTATTCTATCTCATTTGTCTTTTCCTCTCATTGTAGGCTGCTTGTCTTCTCAGCTGGATCACAGATGCTGCCCTTTCTCTGAATATATTGAGCACTTGGTAGTGAATGTGTCCTTCTTGTATCGCCAAGTCTCTTATATCAGCAAGATCATCATTATGTAGGCATGTCAGATCTGCATCCTTCTTGATTGTTGCCAAGGCCTTCCCATCTGAATTCCTCAGCACAAAGTGGCTAGTGTCTTCTCTGTATTCAACTTCTGTAATGACACCATTTTTCTGCACTGTGTAATTCGGCCTTCTCATCCTTCTTCCCAAGCTTATACAAGTCTCCATGTTGGACTGAGGATTTTGATCTCGGACTCTAATCTGGAAGTTCAGCTCAGCCCTGTCCATTTTCTTCAGTTTTTCTGACCTCCTTGACTTGTGAAGTTGGATCAGTCTCCAACTTCTCTTTTCTTTTAAAAATTTGAAGCCATCAGCCGCCTGTTCTTGCAGATACTTAGATAAATCATTCATTTGTCTTCCTGCTGATCTGTCTCTGTCCCTGAAATCATATAAGTGAAGTGACTCCATTCTTCTTAGTGTTGGTGCATAGATGTCAGTAGTTCATATGTCAAATGTCTGTAATCGAGTCTGTAATATTGTTTATGTATTTGTTTGTTTAGAAGCGAAGTTGTTGACAAGTTCGCCTAGGCGAACTTGTTGAACGAGCGAAGTTATAGACAACTTCGCCTGAGGCGAAGTTGTCGTGTATTTATATTGTTTACTGTTTACTGTTTACGGGTGAATCGGTCGTTAGAGAGATTAGTTGATCGAGTTGTGTAATTCAGTGAGTCTATTGACGTGAGTCTGTAAGCATCTCGGTTTGTGTTATTAATATAACGTGTGGTTGTTCGTATCGTGTTCGTGTGTTCGTGAGCTTATATTCTATGTCCGTAACGATCTACACAGGGATTCCGCACCTGTGTATATCGGGATATCTCGTGTGATCCGTCCGGGGAACCTACAATTGGTATCAGAGCATTTGCTCGATTGTGTGGTTCGGGATATTCACGCGGGTGTAGAATTCGTTTCATTTTGGGTATTACCGGTACGAGTTTGTGGTGTTTTTGCTCATTCTAGGCTCCTACCAGTGTGTTTAAGCCTTTAAACCGTCAAAATCGTCGTTAAAATCCGATTTTCAGATCTGCAGAAAGTTTCAGTTCGTCAGGCGAAGTTGCTGTTCATTAGGCGAAGTTGCCGTCAGGATACGTAGGGTTTCAGCGAAGATATAAGGAGAAGCGAAGTTATTCACAACTTCGCCTACCTCCTCAACTTCGCCTAACTCAGCGAAGTTCTCATCAAGTTCGCCTAGTTCAGCGAAGTTCTCTTCAAGTTCGCTTACTTTCTAAGTTCGCTTAGCCTAAGCGAAGTTATTCTCAACTTCGCCCAGTTACGCGAATTTAAGAAGAATCCAGCGAAGTTATTACTTAAGCGAAGTTATCCTTAACTTCGCCTACAGTACTGTTCAGAAGAAAATTTATTAACTTCGCCCTTTTCAGAATTTTTCGGGTTTCTTAGTCTTCAAGAAGGATGTCGTCAATCAACATTTCGGAGCTTGTCAAGATGGAAGTTGAAGCAGGGTCAGCTACAAAGGCCCCAAGGTTGCTGAAGGGAACCGATTTTGTCGCATGGAAGGATCGGTTCATACAGTATGTTAAGTACCAGGATGCGAAAATGTGGGTATGCATCCAAGATGGATATATTCCACCAATCATGGAGTATGAGGGTCGAGACCAAATCAAGAAATACAGTAAAATGGAAGAGGAGGAGAAGAAGATGTATGAAGCCGAAAGCAAGGCTCATGCTGCAATCACAATGGCTCTTCCACAGGAGATCCTCCATACTTTCAGAAAGTATACATCAGCTAGAGAGCTTTGGGAAGCTCTTGAGAGCAGATTTGAAGGAAATGTAGGTATTCGGGCGTCAAAGATAAAGTTGCTCAAGACTCAATTTTCAGTCTTTAAGTACCTAAAGAACGAATCTCTTGATGATATTATCACTCGATATTATCATCTAATGACTGAATTAAGTAACTACTCCATTTCCTACCGAGAAGAAGAGATTGTGGAAAAACTTCTCGATGCTCTCCCACCAAAATGGGAGATGTATACTGTACTAATGAGGGAAGACAAGGACTTTCCTACTTATGATCTTGAAACCACTGTCAACAAGCTCAGAACTTTTGAGCTTAATATGGTAAGAAAAGAAACATCTATGGATCAGGTTCAAGATCCAGGCATGTACGGTGCGAAAGTAAACTCCAATACAAGTTCAAAGACTGATTCTGCCGCCTACTACTCGAAGGGTGAGTCGGGTGCCAATTCTTCACAGGAGGGGCAAGTGTCAGTAAACTCAAATGGGGATGTTTGCTTTGTTGCGGGTGGATCAAGTGGTACTCAACAGACAGCAAGCAAGATTAGTGGATCTTCAAGTTCCTCAAGCAATAATTACTCTAAGATGCCAATGAGCGTCAAATCTGCTGAAGAGCAGTTTGGCCTCTATGCTTCATTTATTGCTTCATATGAAAACTATATTCAAGGAAAGGTGGTTGATCCAGCGATGCTAGATGAAGACTATGGCCAGATCGATGCTGATGATCTGGAGGAGATGGATTTACAATGGCAGATGGCCATGATAGTGAGGAGAGTAAAGAAGTTCATGAGAAAGACGGGGAGAAAGTTTGTTGGTGGCAGGCCAGGGTTCGACAAGTCTAAGGTGAACGTGGTCAGGGCCGGTCTGCACAGCACACTGGGAATAATAAGGAAATCAATGCCATGTTGTCCAGAGAAGCAGGTGAATACAACTGGAACCTGCATTTGAATGAAACTAGTGAACAGGCAAATATGGCTAAGGTTGAGAGTGAAAAACGTGAGAAGACTACCGGAGAAGAGAAAGCTACTGGTAAGGAAAAAGCTTTCATGGCAGATAATAATGATCAAATCTCCGAGGTAAGTTCTAAATCTTTTTGTACTAAATGTGAGAATTTGTCTGAGCAACTTGCTACCATAACTGATCAGTATGTTCGTTTAGATGCTGAATTTAAAACTCTTAAAGAAGATCATCACTTTACGAAAGCAAGAGAAAACAGTTACAAAGTTAAAATTAAAGCGTGTGAAAAAGATGTTAAAAGCTTAAAAACTAAACTTGCTGAAAAAATTGAAGTAATTGATCTAAGTTATGAGGTTTTAGAAGAAAAGACTAAACTGATTGCTGAACGAGAAAAGCAGATTGCTGACCACCAGGTGAAAGTGGTGGAACTGAACCGAAAACTTGAACAGTTCAGAAATTCCTCAGCTATTCTTGATCACCTTGTTTGTGATCAAGGTACCTCTACAAAGAGAGGAGGAATTGGTTATCACGAGGTTCCACCACCTTATAACCACAATTACACTTTTAACCCTAGTGTTCAGAAATCTGTTGATTTTTAAGTTCCTCAGACAGTTCCAATCAAGGTTACGAGTTCAGAACCAAGTGTTAGTAGTGGCGAAATGAGTTCGCCTGTTTCAAGTGTAAATATTTCTGTTACGAGTCCAGTCTCATCGGATTCGGATAAGTTGTCCGAATCGGGTAAGACAAAAGAGAAGGTAGTGTTACCCACTGGTGGAGAAAAAGATAAAACTTCTAAAAAGAATACTCCACTCAACTCGTACGTCCCACCTTATGTGAGACGAACGGCCGGTAACACAGCCTCTACATCCAAAACAACATTTGAAAAGAAAATGGAGTATAGGTGTTGTTTTAGATGTAATAAGTTAGGACATCTTGTTGCAGATTGTCCTCTGACGCCTAAATTCAGAGGCGTGAGACCTATTAAAACTGAGCATAAGTCTACTGGTAATTTTAATACTGTTAAAAATGAAAACCCTTTAAAGTTCCGAAATGTAACTAATTCAGGTTTTCACAGAAACAAACCTCAGTTTAACAATGCTAATAACCAAACCACAAGATATAATACTTTCAATGTACATAGGTTTGGAATGCCTCACACTCAATTTCCAAGGAGATTTCCTACTAGGACTGACAGGAATTATCCAAATGCTAACTATGGAAAGCAGAAGTACGGGATGTATAGATCCAAGACCAATTGGTCTTGGGTCCCTAGATTCTAATCATTTGCTTTATTGTGCAGGAACAGTTGAACAGGGCTGCCCACAGTCTTTGGATTGTAGATAGCGGCTGTTCCCGGCACATGACGGGCAACAAATACTTGTTGCACGACTTAAAACCTGTTCAAGGAGCGACAGTTAGTTTTGCTGGTGAAAGTGGAGGAAGAATTACTGGAAAAGGAACGGTGTCCAATGGGAAGATGACACTTGAGAATGTGAATTTTGTAGAAGAGTTGAAGCACAATCTGCTGAGTGTGTCGCAGATTTGTGACAAGGAGTATACTGTTCATTTCACGAAGAATGAGGCGATCGTGTTGAAGCCTGGTTTTCAGATACCAGACGAGTGGATAGTGATGAAAGCTCCACGTGATACAAATACTTATGTGATGGATATGAGGTCTACTGAAATGGCCACGGGAGAATCATGTTTAATGACGAAAGCAAGCGAATCGGAATCCGAACTATGGCACAGGAGAATGGGGCACATTCATCTTCGGAAGATGAACCACATTGTCAAAAATGGGCTTGTGATGGGCGTTCCCTTGAAAAGTTTTAACTTTGAAGACAAATGTATTGCATGCAAGAAGGGAAAGCAACACAAGAAATCTCATCTCACCAAGAAGGTCAACTCTATTTCCAGTACTCTAAAACTGCGTCACATGGATCTCTTCGGTCCAGTGAATGTAAAAAGTCTGGGAGGTACTTCTTACTGCTTGGTGATCACTGATGACTACTCGCGATATTCGTGGGTATATTTTCTGAAATCGAAAGATGAGACGGCTCAAATGGTGAAGAATTTGATTACTAAAGTTGAGAACGTCATGAGTAAAACAGTTAAGTTCATCAGAAGTGACAATGGAACGGAGTTCAAGAATTTTGAGATGGAGATCTTCTGTCTTCAGAAAGGAATTGAACATCAATACAGCGCTCCGTATACTCCGCAACAGAATGGAGTGGCTGAAAGGAAGAACCGAACTTTAATTGAAGGAGCCAGGACTATGCTGGCAGATTCGAAGCTTCCTGTGATGTTCTGGGCTGAAGCAGTTGCTACAGCCTGCTATGTTCTGAATAGAGTGTTAACCGTTAAGAGACTTGGTAAAACTTGTTACGAGCTTATGCATGGAAGGAAGCCCAACTTGAGTGGTCTTGAACCATTCGGGTCCCCTTGTTCGATCTTGAAGACAAATTCTAAATTTGGGGAAGTAGCCGATGAAGGAATCTTAGTCGGTTATGTTGTTGGGACTCCCAACGGACGTGTCTTCAATACTTCGACCTGCAAGGTGGAGGTGGTATGTAACACTGACATCACGAGTTACCAACCGCCAAAACCAAGCAATGGACCTGCTGAGCTTTTCGACTATGTTAAGCTTTTTAAGTCGTTTAACGTACCGGATTTGGAGATTTCTGAAGAAGAAGAAAGAGCTGCGACGAAGATGATACTCGATGAGGAAGAAAATCTATTACAAAGACAGCTGATTGATAAATGTCAACCTTCCTCATCAAACACTATCGGTACCCCTGCTGCCTCAACTGAAGAAGAATTTATTAATCCTTTTCACTCTCAGCATGAAACAACCATTGATGAGGTCTCTTCTAATTTGGAAGATAATTTGCATGTCGGTTCTGTACCGACCACGAGAATTCATAAAGATCACCCTTTGGATAATGTGATTGGTGATGTGTCCTCAGGTGTACAAACGAGAAGTAGCTTGAATGAACATACCTGTGTTTATACAAGCATTAAGGAGACAGGAATAATCGATGAATGCCTGTATACCTGCTTTATAAGCCAGATTGAACCGAAAAATTATCAAATGGCTTTAAAAGACAGCTCGTGGGTCGAGGCCATGCAAGAAGAGTTGGCTCAATTCGAGAAGATGGAAGTTTGGACTTTGGTTGAAAAACCAAAAAATGTGCATGCGATAGGCACAAAATGGGTGTTCAAGTGCAAGAGAGATGATAAGGGGATCATTATAAGAAACAAGGCGAGGCTTGTCGTGAAAGGTTTTAATCAACAAGAGGGGATTGATTATAACGAAGTGTTCGCTCCTGTCGCCAGGTTGGAAGCCATAAGATTGTTTTTGGCGTTTGCTGCTCATGAAAAGATGAAGGTGTTTCAGCTAGATGTGAAGAGTGCATTTTTGAATGGGAAAGTTGATGAGGTTGTGTATGTTGAGCAACCTCCGGGTTTTCCTGACCCAGACTATCCAGATCACGTGTACAGGTTGAGCAAGGCGTTGTATGGATTGCATCAGGCACCTCGTGCCTGGTATGCAACTTTATCGGATTACTTGCTCGAGAATGGTTTTGAAAGAGGGAAAATTGATAGCACGTTGTTCTTCAAAAGAGATGGAAGCGACATCCTGCTGGTACAAGTCTACGTGGATGACATTATATTTGCTGCATCAAAAGTCTCCATGTGTCAGGAGTTTGAAGCCGTCATGAAGAAAAGGTTTGAAATGAGTGCTATGGGTGAACTAACTTTTTTTCTAGGATTGCAGGTTGATCAGAGGAAGGACGGGATGTTCATTCATCAAACGAAGTATGTTCATGATGTGCTCAAGCGCTTCAAGATGGATGACAGTTCTCCATATGATACTCCAATCTGCGTCAATCACAAATTGGGTGCTGAAGTAGACGGTGATGCAGATGTGGACCCAACTCAATATCGGGCAATAATAGGTTCTTTAATGTACTTAACTGCATCTAGGCCTGATATAATGTTTGCTGTTTGTCTTTGTGCACGTTTTCAGGCAAATCCAAAAGAATCTCATTTGAAAGGTGCAAAGAGGATACTGCGGTATCTCAAGGGCAAGCTGAAGCTGGGGTTGTGGTACCCGAGAGGAGGAGACTTGGAGCTGTTCGCTTACACAGACTCTGATTATGGAGGGTGCAATCAGAGTCGGAAGTCAACAACTGGAGGATGTCAGTTTCTTGGTGGCAGATTGGTGTCGTGGCAATGCAAGAAGCAGACTTCAGTCGAAATCTCAACCTGTGAGGCAGAATACATGGCTGCATCCAACTGCTGCTCTCAGGTTCTTTGGATACAACAACAGCTACGCGACTATGGTCTGAATTTCTTACTTACTCCTATTTGCATTGATAACACAGCTGCTATCTCAGTAACTAACAATCCTGTGAAACATAGTAAAACTAAACACATTGATATACGTCATCATTTCATACGGGATTGTGCTGAGAAGAAACTGATAATTCTTGAAAAGGTGGATACGCTTGATAATTTCGCTGATTTATACACTAAAGCGTTTGACAAATCCAGATTTCAAAACCTTATTGAACTGAATGGGATGATCAATCCCGAGTAACCATGCTTTTCTTGTGTTATTTTAAAAAAAAAAAAAAAAAAAAAACGTCACTATTCGCTTAAATTTATGTCGGTTACATTAGTTTGAAGGACTTGTCTTCGGATATGTTTTGGTCCTCATTTTCTACTTGTAGATTTTGAGGATAGCCATTAACCAGATTACTGATAGTGACCGGGGCGGTTTATGATGAGTTTTTCGTTCTTTCGCTTAAAATTAGTCGATCATACCTAGTTAGAAGGACACATACTGTTATGTGGTCGGTCCAGCTGATCCATTGGGTCTTCGGGATAGCCGTTTACCTGAAGACCTTGTTTTGGTCGGGGCGATTAATGTTAAAATTTTTTTTTTGAGGGAAATGAAATTATTTTTCAAGTCTGCTACTTCGTAAGAAGTTCGTTAGCTATGTTAAACGGAAAATTGATCCAACCTTGGAAAATGATAGATATACGAACTTTGTGTGCTTAACTAGTGAAGTTATTAGGCTTAAAAGGCTTTAGGACAGCCATTGTATGTCATGGTAACTTTTTATGGTGCGTAAAAGTAGACGTGATACAAACTAATTTTACTTGATTTTACGTGGAAACTCCTTAAGAGTTTTGCGTGTCTTCATATATATCTTTTCGAATGATAGGCAGAAAAGCGATTACCCAGTCATACACGAGCCCATGTGTGTTCTGATTCCCGTGAAGATAGCGTTTCAAGATACTGCAGTGATCCAGATTCGGGACTTGCAGTTAATTTCTACTTTGAAGACTATGTTTGTTAAGAATATATATATATATATATATATAGATATATATATATATATATATATATTTGAAGTTATTGAAACATTTTAGAGATGACGAAATATCAAGACTTCTCAATCTTAGAGTAAGAAGAAGAACGGGAACCAGAAGAAGAGTACTTACATGTTTAATCAGACACTATGGGTCGAAGTCAATTCGGGGTGACTTGGGGAAAGCCAAATACGCTTTTGAGGATAGATAGGAGGCATCAATATTTCTGAGTTGTTGCCCACTTAAATTTTAAGGTTTAATTGAACCTATCTCGTATCACAGAAACGATGAAAACCGTCTTAAGTAAATTACCTGCTTACAACCTGTCTCTATATGTCATAATACAGCTAAACACGGATCTATGTGACAGTCATGTAGTTAGTATGATTCCTGTTCGGATCTTTTCTAAAAACGTAGCAGTCCCTATCGAGACTGAAATTTGATCCCTTATACGTTAAATTTTTTACGTTTTTGTACTTAGATAGTTTTATGATTTTTTAACGGGTTACTTAGAATTGATCATATTATTTATTTCTTAAAGGAAAGTTTATAACTTAATTGATAACTGTTAACATTTTAAGGGTTAAATTTTGAAATTTTAGGCGATGTTGTTGAACAGGCGAAGTTGTGGATAACTTCGCCTAGGCGAAGTTATCCGTAACTTCGCTTGTATAACTTCGCCCCTATATAAGGATGTTCAAAGGTCACACTGTTCATTCAATCAGCGAACTTATATCCACAGTTACACTATTCTCCGGCGAACTTGTTATTAACCTCGATTACGTGTTATTTATTCCGATTTTCACACCGATCAAAGGTTCGAGATATTGTTTTCTCATATTTTACAAGTTCTTTCATGCTAATCAAGGGTCGTTTCGACCCGGTTATTAACCTCGAACCATCGGTTTTGAAACCGATTTTCATAACTTGTGTTTTTACGTGTTGAACACTATACTGATCGTCAACATGTCCTTAAAACTTGTGTTTAAGGATTCTTAATCGTCTAAACTAGCCGAATCATCACCTGCACGTTGTTCCATAAATCTCACTGTCGCCGATTCAGATTCAGGCGAAGTTAGGGTTTAGGCGAAGTTATCCGTAACTTCGCCTGGAGCTTAAGTTCGCCTGAGGCGAAGTTATCCGTAACTTCGCCCGAAGCTTAAGTTCGCCTGAGGCGAAGTTATCCGTAACTTCGCCTGAAACTTAAATTCGCCTGAGGCGATGTTGTGATGAGGCGATGTTAAAATTAACTTCGCCTAGATCATTTTTACTTACATTAATTAGACGAACTTAAAGCTGAAGCGAAGTTGTTCCCAACTTCGCCTCAACTTTAACTTCGCCTATACAGAGTTTATCACAACTTCGCTCATGGTAACAAAGCGAACTTGTGCTATGTCTTTTTGTCGTTCTAACTTGGTTAGTTTGTTGCAGATATGGCTGCGGTAGCTGGTGCTGGAGGTGCAGGAGGAGATGATGGTGACAATCAGAGACAATTTTTCCCGGGTCATAATATGTACATCACTCTTGACCCGGAGGCGAGCGGTGTGGACGACTATCGCGAGATTATCACTTTCCTCCTGCGCTCGAGGATTTTTCATGCCATCACCAACACTCTGCCGATATCTCTACCGAACATCGAAGACTTCTGGGAGACGGTAGAATATGATTGTCGTGTTGAGCCCCCGGTCATGAGAGCGACGGTGAACAATCAACAAGTTCAGTTCAATTCTGAACAGATCCGGGTGGCATTAAGGTTTGGTGAAGAGACTAGGGATGACCCTACTGAGTTCGTGGCTCCGTTCCGTGATGGAGCGTTTCTTCGAATGGGCTACTCTGGTCCATTAGGAGATACCCAGAGGAGGAAGGGTTTCCTTCTAGATCAGTGGCGCTTCCTCATGCACGTTATGATAGTGTGCATGTCGGGGAGGAAGGCGGGCACAGACGGTATGGGTGCGACCATGCAGTCTGCCATGACTGCACTGACCTATAACAAGCGTTATAGCTTCAGTCAAATGGTCTTCTACGAGATTGATAGACAAAGACGGGCGATGTCTCGGGAGCGGTTCTTAATGTACCCACGGTTCATCCAGATGATATTGAACCATGTCGCTCCGGCTCTACCTCAGAGACGCCCGATCAGATACGTGGAATCGGTGAGCAAACGTATCTTTGCTCAATGCCGCACGTCAAGTGCGAGGAGCAACCCTGAACGTCGTCCCAGGCATACTCCTCTATTTGGGTTTTTAATCAACCCAGAGTATGTTCCTGCTGGTGGGGACGAGTTCAGAGATCCTCAACCGCAACAGGCAAGAGCAACTCACGCTGTTCCTGCTCCTGCTGTGCCTGTTGTATCAACTGCTGAGGATATAGACCTTGACGCTGTTTTTGGAGGTCAAGGCTACTTTGACATGGATCAAGTTGAAGAGGTGCAGGTCTCGGCTGCACAGGGTTCGGGTGTGAGTATGACTAGAGCAGCTACGTCGATGGCTGACTCCGATTTGGATGAGATTATGAATGAGGGGAGACGGTTGATGGTGTCTCGAGAAAGAACGTTCGGGAAGAGGAAGAGAACGGAGGATGATGAAGAGTCGGAAGAGGAAGAGGACATACATAAGCTGATAAGAAGATCAAGACGGGAGAGGACAGGTGTTGGCATGGGAGCTGGAGAGACTTCAAGGACTGTACGATTTGCTCCGGCCGCACTGTCTGGTATGTCCATTGTTCCTTCTTCTGTACAGGTGACAAGTACAAGCGCTGCAGATGTTCCCGTGGTGGCTACATCAACGGCTGGCATTCCATCCACCACTACCATCCAGACGTCGACTCCGGAGATCGTGTCACTACCACCTCCAACGCTTACTCAGTCGGTGGTAGCTGCACGATTTGTAGAGTCAACGGTCATTACTACTGCAGGGTTATCAGGTATGGTACCACCTGCGGTTACGCCTGCTTCTGGTGTCTCGCCTTCGCCTACTTCAGACTCAGAGAGAATAGCTTCACTAGAGCGGATCGTGGCAGAGCAATCGAAGACTATTCAAAGCCTAGTGGAAGCAAATCAACTACAGGCATCCCTCCTGGTTGAGCACCGGAAGATTATAGATGCCTTGAAGGAGTTCTTGGCATCTCAGGGGGAGATGAGCTGTAAGGGCGACGAGCTAAGAACGAAGAAGAGAAACGACCGAGACGATGATCCCAATGCATCGAAAGATGCAGGTGGTGAGCTGCCAAGAACTTCTGAAGCTCTTGGTACTTCCACAGCTGAGGGGGAGTCTACTGACGTGGCTGGTGGTTCTGGTGATGATGTGGTGTTAGTTGAGGATGACGTGATTGATGCGCTGAAAGAGCTGGACGATGACATGTTCAGTGATGAGGTGTTGTTCGATGAAGATGTGCTGCCGAGTGATATGATTGAGAAGATCGGTGAGCAGATTGAGATTGAAGATGGAATAGAAGAGGGGGAGATAGTAGAAGAAAACGTTGAACACGAGATCCCTGAGGTTGAGAAAGCCGACGTGAGTGCTGAGATGGATGAGACTGAGTGGGAGGAGCAGCCTAGGTGGAAGGAAGGCTGTGCTCATTGGTTTATAAAGACCAAGAAGCCAGCTGTTCCAGCCATGTTCAAGAAGAGTTATAACATCAACGGCTATGCTGAGTCGAAGAAGGGAATTATCTGTTGGATTTATGATGAACAGATAAAGCTGTTTGTGGTGAAGCGTTACGATGGTATTCAATACTTCAAACAAATGTTGAGATCTCTCAATACGTTGCCGGAATGTGAGGTGAAGGATTTGGCCAGGTTGGGACTGATAAATAGAAGTGACAACAATATGGCAAGAATGATTGAGAAGATTGTGTGGAAAGAAGGCATAAAAGAAAAGAAGTTTGAATTATTAAAGCCACAGAGGGGAAAGCTCGTGGAGGATACAGAGAGGGGATTGAGAGCAGATGGCAAGCCATGGATGGTGATGAAGTACAAACCGATCCGATGCATCAAGGAGGTTCCAATGAAGATTATGCCTCAAGATGTGTTGAAGAATCTAAAATGGTGGTACGTTGATTGGCAGACTGCTGAAGCCGTGATGGAAGACGAAGATGAACAAGAAGTGCTGAGGGTGTATGACCCGATGCATCTTGTTAACTTATCGAAAGCTGATTTGCAAGTGTTGAATGAAAAGAAGATATTCTATATTCCTGCTTGGAAGGATGAAGCAAGGAAATATCAGCGAGTAGTCACGGTGTGTGTTAGAGAAGGAGTGCACGCATGAAGATACAGGATTACGAGACAAGAGCTGAAAGATCAAGATATGAAGCTGCTGCCAAGGGGGAGTCTGTTGGTGCATAGATGTCAGTAGTTCATATGTCAAATGTCTGTAATCGAGTCTGTAATATTGTTTATGTATTTGTTTGTTTAGAAGCGAAGTTGTTGACAAGTTCGCTTAGGCGAACTTGTTAACCAAGCGAAGTTGTTGACAAGTTCGCCTAGGCGAACTTGTTGAACGAGCGAAGTTATAGACAACTTCGCCTGAGGCGAAGTTGTCGTGTATTTATATTGTTTACTGTTTACTGTTTACGGGTGAATCGGTCGTTAGAGAGATTAGTTGATCGAGTTGTGTAATTCAGTGAGTCTATTGACGTGAGTCTGTAAGCATCTCGGTTTGTGTTATTAATATAACGTGTGGTTGTTCGTATCGTGTTCGTGTGTTCGTGAGCTTATATTCTACGTCCGTAATGATCTACACAGGGATTCCGCACCTGTGTATATCGGGATATCTCGTGTGATCCGTCCGGGGAACCTACACTTAGTTGTTCTTCTTTGTATTCTCTGAAATCACTTCTTACAACAATCTCCCGTAACTGCCTACTTTCCATTATGACTTTCAAAGAATCAGTAACTGAGTCATAGTAAAGCTCTCTTGGTATATCCACATCAGACTGTGGTCCATATGATCTTTGTTGTGCAGAGCTACTTGACTCACCTCTTCCACCATGACCTCTTCCTCTAGGAAATCTCTGATGAAATGGAGGTCTAATAGGAATTGACTTTCTTGGCTTTTCAGGACCCAAATTAAAGAATTTTCTGTATGTGGCCTCCACCATTTCAGTTGGTAAATTTTCAAGCTCTCTCACATTCACCCCATGCTTGTGAAGCTCATTCAACATCTCTGCTATTCCCACTGTGTTTGCTGATCTGGCTGGTACAAACCTGCCATCTGCATAATACCTAGGGTTTTCACCCTTCTTTAAGGCCTTTTCCCATTCTGCCTTCTGGATATAAAATAAGTCTTTTAGATCAACCTTTTCCAGGGCATTGAAATCAGCTTCAGTCATGCCTCTTTGATGTATCATTATGTTCCTGAGGATGTTTATCATTTTCTCATTCTCCTATGGCAAGAACTTATCTTCATTAGACTCAGGCTCAGGCTGTTCTGGCTGAGGGATAGGAGTTTCAGCAATTTTCTCTAGTTCCTTCTCTTTCTCCCTCACAGTCCTGATTCTTCTTCTTTTCACAGGTGGCTCATTATCAATTTCTTTCATAATTGAGCTCTCAGTTTGGACCCTTTTCATCTCTTTCTTTTTCATTTTGGAGTATTGGTTAAAAACTGCTTCTTTGCTTAAGTTTCTCACAACCTCAGGCTTTATGCCTTTCTCAATCAGATAACCACACATTCCATCATACTTTTTCTTTAATTCTTCCAATTCAATCTGATCATCTTGTTTCACAAATTTTTCTGCAACTATCTCTTTCTCACTGTTATAAAGATCTTGAATTTGTTCAGCAGTGTATCTTTATAAAGCAGCTTCAGGATACCCTCTAACCTTCAAAAAGGTTTTATAGTGCTCAGTGTTTTTCTTTCTTTTCTCAACCTTCTTTAGGACTTCCTCTGCATTTATTTCAATTATCCCCTTTGAATATAAGTCATTTCAGCTTGAGGGGTCCCAGCATTAGAGCTTGTGTCAACTTTCTCACCTCCTTGATCAGGGTAGTCATCACCCTTTCCATCAGACTCCTCAGAGTCATCCTCCCCATCATCTGATAGATCATTCATGGCATCTATCTTTGGTTCATCAGAGGTAGGATGCTCTGGTTCAGCAATATCAATATCATGAACCTCAACCTCAGGGACATCAACATCAGGAACCCCTGGTAATTTTTCTCCTGGTTTCAGTGTTTTCAAGGGGATTGCTCTGATTGGTTCATCATCAGTCTGTTCAGCAGATTTCTTTCTTCTTTTATAGGTCTTTTCATATCTTCTTTCTCCCCATTTACTAGCAGGGTTCTTTTTCATGTCTTCTTTTACTTGATCAACCCATTTCTTAGCAGCTTCAGATGCAATCGACTCCCCAATCTCTTCAGGTATAATCATGTCAGTGTTAAGATTGGTTGATGGTTCAGTATTCTGCTCTTGTTGCTCTTGAAACTTGTTAACCACTTTTCTCAAAGAGTCATCAAACTCTTGAGTTTTGTTCATATTTACCAGAATTTCAATAACCTCTTGATCTGCCACATCTTGGAATATTTCTTTTGCTACATTGGCTTCATTGATCAATAGGTCCTGCTGTGCCAACTCTTCTTCAGTCAAGGAGTGGGCAATTGCTTCCCTTTCCATTGATTCTTTAATCAGTCTTTCTCTCTCAGCAAGAGCAGCAGTAGCAGCAGAATCAACAAAGGATACATCTTTCTCAACATATACAGCAGGCTCATCCTCTGTTGCTATTCCTTTGCCTTTTTCTGTTCTTTTTCTCAACTGCTCTTCATTTTCTTGCTCATCACCAGTTTCATAATCATCAATTTCTTTGAACAATTGATCTAATTCCGAATCATGCTCTGCCCTCTTGGAACTAGCTTCTTGATCATCTTCAGGTTCAGTGTTTATCAGTTCCTCAGTAGTAGCATTCTCATTCACATTCTCTACAGTCATCTCCTCATCCACAATATCAGTCAACTCTTCTGTAATCACATTCTCATCATCATTTGTTTCCTCTTCACACACCTCTTCTTCATTCTCATCACTAACATCATAATCATTCATAATCCTTATCAAACCATCAATATTTTCAGCACATTCAGCATCAGTCATACCCACAACATCATCATAAATATTCTCCCCCTGTTTTGGGGCAGCTGAGTTCTTCTCAAGCTCCTGCCTCAGGGTTTGAATCATCAGTTCAGCTTCAGCTAACCTTTTTAACAACATTTCATTTTCATTTGTTAGCTCTTCATTCTTTCTACATAACTCAGCATTTTCATCCCTAATCTCCTCAACTCTCCTCTTCAGCTCATCATTTTCCAACATTAGTTCAATATTTCTTTGAAGTGTGTTGTCTTGTTGGCTTGAGGGTGGGGTTGTAGGAAATGGTTCATAAGTGGGTTGTTCAGTGATGGATGGGGATTGTGTGTGTTGTGTGGAGGGTTCTGGTTGTTCTAAGTTGAAAGATTGAGGTGGTGTTTGATGTGGTGAAGTATGTGGTGGTGATTGTGGTAGTGTAGGGATAGGTTGTTCAAGTTCTTCATGTTGCTCCCCCTGTACTTGTGCCATAATCTCCATATCCAGACCATCTCCCGCATCATTTCCATCTTCATCATCATCAGAGTCTCCTCAGCACTCTCATTATCACTCCCTTCTTCCTCCTCTGAGCTCAGCTTAGGTACAGGCATAACAGCCAAATCATGGTTTAATAACCATGGCAGAATTTCCAGTGGAACACTTGCATCAAAATTGTTTGAAAAACCAGGATTCTTTATTCTCTTGTATGCATCGGGATCTTGCAGTTTACGGGTGGTTCCAATTGTTGGTAAATCATGCAGTGTGCTATTAAATATGATCTGCAGGAATCTCGGGTACTGTAAAAATTGCTTTCTGGTTTCTTCAGATTCCCCACTAGCCCATCAAAAATCATCTTGGAAAAATTAAATGGCAGATCAAAAATTGTACCAACAGTGGCATTTGCTAGATCAAGACTCATCAGAGTCCAGGATCCCTTTCTCGGAGCAAATCCATGAATAATGTGGTGAATCAGAAATCTGTACAGCATCGGAAATAAACCCTTCTGAAACTGTCCCTCATGGACATTTCCTTGATACCCCATTGTTTCTCTGAAAATCTTCAACAGATGCTTTGTATCGAAGCTGATGTGATTGTGATCATCGTCATTCAGTCTTAAACATCTTCTGATCAATCTTTCAGTGATCTGTATTTCCTGTCTGGCCACGGTCGCCTCGATTCGTCTTTCATTACCGTCTTCAACAAGCTCTGCTGATCTCCAGAAATCCAAAGAGTGATTTCTGTAGATAATGGGGCATTCAGTAAGTGCAAAGCTAATGTTTGACCGTGCCATCCATACGATCATCCTAGCCATCGGTTCATTCTCTGGTGTTACTTGAAGTAGTGCGCACATATTGTGCTTTGGCTCAAACACATACTTCGGCTCGTTGTCTGCCATATCTGTAAAACATAAACAAACATGTTCAAAGTGAAATTAGACATAAAGTTTAAAACATTAGACAATTTCAAGTTATAAAAATGAAGAAGAAAGATAGAAATCTTCAAGAACCTGTTCTTCGACAAATTAATAACCTAAACATATAAACAGAGTGTTAGTACTCGAATACATAATCAAGTCACAATCACAATCTAATCGTGATCGGAAAACATAAAATTTCATGCTTACCGAGTCGGAAATAAGTGGCTGATAAAAATTAGGGTTTGGATTAATCTTGAATTCGATAAGTCGGTTAATTTTCTTAGTAAGAGAGATTTGCAGTGGAAGGAGAGAGATATAGGGAAATAATGTAGAAGAAATTTGCCTAAGTCCCTCTTTTATACATTTTGAAAGTGGGTTTTAAATGCTTTTTGTCTTCTTGTGAATTACTAGCTGTCAACCAGTAACATTATCCACTTGATATATTAAAAACATTTAATCTCATTTAAAATCATAAGACCTTACTCGAAAATTTAATTTAACCAAAGTCTACTCGATCTTCTTCCACTAACAGCTTTACTCGATCAAACTTTACTCGAAAAGATTTTCATTTTGAATATAAAGTTTGCCCGAATACTTCTCTTTTCCAACCTTGCTCGATCAAGTAAATTAATTAAAGTTAAGATATAATGAAGAAAGCTTACCCGAAATACTTGATTTCTTGAGAAATAAATCGCAAGACAAATAATCAAATATAGTTATCAAATAAACATTCTTACTAAGAATCAATTAAGATCCTCCCAAAAATTTCTCAAATTCAAATTAAAACTTATCTAGCATGAACCCTAAAAATCACAATCACTAACATATTCAAACAACGTATTCATTCAAGTATGAGTCTAAACAATTTCATCATACTAACTCACATATTCAATCAATGCATTCATTCAAGTATGCTTGTATGAAAATTGTGCTCGATCATTCTTTCAAATGTAAAGTGTGCTCGGACAATAATCTTGTGCTAATTATACTCGAATAACTTTCATATAGTACAAAGTGTGCTCGAAACCAAATTCTAGCAGACAGTGTACTCGTAAAGTTGTGTTTTGAAAATTACCAAGTATATTAAAGGAACACAAGTGTACCCGAAATATAAAGTGTGCTCGGTAAACGAAGTTTGCCCGAAAACACTTGTAATTTCAAAGAAATCATATACAAACATATCAAAGAGCATGCTCGACATGAAATTAAACACAAAAACATTTAAGTGTGCTATAGTCTAAAATTTCATAGAGCTTGCTCGAAAATCCTAAGTTAGCATAATCCTAGCTCGGATAAACACATTCAAACATCAGGTATGCCCTTGCACGAGGTAACTTATCATATCAAACCATCCCCGAAAATGACAAACTTAAACAGTAACATTTAAGCGTGCCCGGAAAGGTTAACAAGTCTTTCCTAACAGCATATTCACTCAAAGCTTACTCGGTACACTCACTCAAGTGCACAAAGTTTGCTTGACAACACAAGCAGCATATAACATGCATAGCTTACTTGAAGCTAACATATAACATGCATAGCTTACTCGAAACAAGAATTTCTTGTTGACAGTTAGCTATTTCAACACATAATCATCTCAAGACTTCAAGCTTGCTCGGAAAGTGAGTGCAATAGTGCAAACATTTCAAAGCATGCCCGAAAATCATAATGTTAGTCAAAAATGACTAAGCTTACTCGGAAAGGTTGAAAGTTGTCAAACCTTACCCGAAACAACATATTCACACATAATCAACTGTTCTGTACTCGGAAAGGTTATAATTCAATAACCTTACTCGAAAATACATATTCAAACAGTTTGTGCTCGAGAAAGTTGGAAATCATCCAACCTTACTCGAACTTACATATTCAGACATAATCAACTGTTTTGTACTTGGAAAGGTTATAATTCAATAACCTTACCTGAAAATACATATTCAAACAGTTTGTGCTCGAGTGGATTATAAATCATCAAACCTTATTCGAACTTACATATTCAGCCTATTTTAGGCAAAATGCAACACTTTTTGACTTAAACCACTTTTCAAAGACATTTCTAAGTTATGTATCATTTCAGAACATAGTTTAAGAGCAAATGGTGCATTAAGAGATCAAATTTCAGTTATACTTCACTTCAAAACAATTTCTTTTATAAACTGAAAAGCTCTCAGGAATGGGATCATATTGACTAAGTAGCTATCTCATTACTTCACTCTCAGCGTTATTATGACAACTTAGATAGGTTAACAGCAGGTATAAACTTAGCATGATTTTCATCTCTTTGGTGATATTATTAAGGTTCAATTTGAGCATAATGCAATAATGGTCAACACTGTGCTATGATGCCTCATATCTCTTCTCAAAGCTTATTTGGCTTTCCCCAGATCACCCCAATTTGACTCCAACCTCCTGTATTTGGTCAAAAATAGTTTCTTATGACAGAACTTATTTTTTTTTTATTTTTTTTTTGAACTTTTGATATTCAAATATATAGAGGTTGAACGTTGGACTTACATTTAGCAACATGCCTTTCATTTAAGATGAGACAGATTTTGTCAACATCTTTGTAGTTCTTGTTGTAACCCTCTTGTTTGATAAAATATTTAAAACATTTATCAACTTTGGTTGATTTATTCATTCTTCCCCTTGTTTTTGATATTTTCTCAAATTTTCTTAAAGCATGTTCTTTGTCATATAAAAAATGTTTCATTTTGGTTGACCAAATAACAAGCTTGTGTATGACTGGGTAATCACTTTTCTGCCATATCATTCGGAGAGATCTATCTTGAGACATGCAAAACAACTATGCAGCTCCACATAAAGTTTAGCATATTCATTATGTTTATATCACCTTAGATTTTACATCATCAAGAGAAAGTAACCATACATGTTAATGACTATACTAAGGCCTTTTTAGCCTATTAATTCCATATGATTAGCTAAGCAGTCAATGTACTATCATTTCCCATATATACAGTTTAATATTCAATCACCCCAATACCTCTTCATTGTCAGGTTAATGGCTATCCTGTATTGACCAAAAGTGGTCAACAGGACCAAACATACATGTGAATATATGTCCTGTCAAAGTCAGAGTTATTGACATAGTTTTAAGTGAAGGAATAAGAAACAAGTCATAATTGCCCCAAATGCATTCAGTTTTCAGGTCAATGGCTATCCTTTGAATCTATATAGATTTAAGGACCAAACATACGCAAGTGCATGTCCTTTCAACTGGGCAAATGACATAATTTTCAGCAAAAACACTATTTGAGATCTTTCCCTTTAAAAATCCTTCTTTTAAGCTTCTTAAAAGCTTGAACTGAATAATCTTATCATATCTCATCACCATTAATCAACTTGCTCATGTTTTGACCAAAATATAGTATTTATGCAAAATTCATTATAAATTTCATTGAATCACATAATTTTGACATAAAACACATTTTGACATAAACAGTTGCATCACATACTCAAATCTTAATCATTCTATCATCATTAAGAAAAACAGACTGTAATCTCATTCATTTTCTATTCTACCTTAACAATTTCAGAAGATCAGATTAAGATCATATTCAAGTAATCATAAACATGTGATTACCCATGACATTATATAAGCAAGTAATCTCACCTAAACAGATCAAATTACTTATCATAACATCAGATCAGTTAACAAAATAGTCAAGTATTATCATCAAATTCAACCAAATTGTACAAGTAGTTACTTAACCACCTATCAGTTAACATCAAAACAGTGACATAATCAAAACATATTAAACAACATATTCAGCAACATATTCATCACCATATTCAGCAACATATTCAGCAACATATTCAGCAATATATTCAGCAAGTGTGACCTCTATTAAAATATTCAAGTAGCACATAGAGGTACACAACTAAGCACACATCCTTAATCAGATTTCATCAGAGTTGATCATCCCCAGGGCTTTCAAAAGAAAGTTGAACCTGGTTCTATCAAGTGGTTTGGTGAATAGGTCAGCCAGATTATCACTTGTATCAACTTTTTGCATGTCAATCAAACCCTTTTCACTACAATCTCTGATGAAATGATGTCTGATTTCAATATGCTTAGTCTTAGAATGTTGCATAGGATTCTTAACAGTAAAATATACAGCAGTATTATCAATCAGAATAGGGGTGTTTAGAAAGTTCAAACCATAGTCCAGCATCTGATTCTGAATCCAGAGAACTTGTGCACAGCAGGCAGATGCAGCAACGTATTCAGCTTCTGCAGTGGAGATTGACACAGTGGTCTGTTTCTTGCATTGCCATGACACTAGCCTTTCACCTAAAAACTGGCATCCCCCTGATGTTGACTTTCTACTCATATTGCATCCATCATAATCACTGTCTGTGTATGCAATCAGATCAAAGGATTGGTTCTTAGGATACCAAATCCCTAAGTCTGGTCTTCCCTTCAAATATCTGAATATTCTTTTCACAGCATTCATGTGGGAGACTTTTGGATTTGATTGGAACCTAGCACATACACACACAGCAAACATGATATCTGGTCTTGTTGCAGTCAGATACATCAGTGATCCAATCTTGGCTCTGTATTCATGTTCATCAACTGGCTCCCCCTTTTCATCAGCTATCATCTTTTCTTTGGTGTCCATTGGAGTTGATGTAGGTTCCCCGGACGGATCACACGAGATATCCCGATATACACAGGTGCGGAATCCCTGTGTAGATTGTTACGGACGTAGAATATAAGCTCACGAACACACGAACACGATACGAACAACCACACGTTATATTAATAACACAAACCGAGATGCTTACAGACTCACGTCAATAGACTCACTGAATTACACAACTCGATCAACTAATCTCTCTAACGACCGATTAACCCGTAAACAGTAAACAGTAAACAATATAAATACACGACAACTTCGCCTCAGGCGAAGTTGTCTATAACTTCGCTCGTTCAACAAGTTCGCCTAGGCGAACTTGTCAACAACTTCGCTTGGTTAACAAGTTCGCCTAAGCGAACTTGTCAACAACTTCGCTTCTAAACAAACAAATACATAAACAATATTACAGACTCGATTACAGACATTTGACATATGAACTACTGACATCTATGCACCAACAGACTCCCCCTTGGCAGCAGCTTCATATCTTGATCTTTCAGCTCTTGTCTCGTAATCCTGTATCTTCATGCGTGCACTCCTTCTCTAACACACACCGTGACTACTCGTTGATATTTCCTTGCTTCATCCTTCCAAGCAGGAATATAGAATATCTTCTTTTCATTCAACACTTGCAAATCAGCTTTCGATAAGTTAACAAGATGCATCGGGTCATACACCCTCAGCACTTCTTGTTCATCTTCGTCTTCCATCACGGCTTCAGCAGTCTGGCAATCAACGTACCACCATTTTAGATTCTTCAACACATCTTGAGGCATAATCTTCATTGGAACCTCCTTGATGCATCGGATCGGTTTGTACTTCATCACCATCCATGGTTTGCCATCTGCTCTCAATCCCCTCTCTGTATCCTCCACGAGCTTTCCCTTCTGTGGCTTTAATAATGCAAACTTCTTTTCTTTTATGCCTTCTTTCCACACAATCTTCTCAATCATTCTTGCCATATTGTTGTCACTTCTATTTATCAGTCCCAACCTGGCCAAATCCTTCACCTCACATTCCGGCAACGTATTGAGAGATCTCAACATTCGTTTGAAGTATTGAATACCATCGTAACGCTTCACCACAAACAGCTTTATCTGTTCATCATAAATCCAACAGATAATTCCCTTCTTCGACTCAGCATAGCCTTTGATGTTATAACTCTTCTTGAACATGGCTGGAATAGCAGGCTTCTTGGTCTTGATACACCAATGAGCACAGCCTTCCTTCCACCTAGGCTGCTCCTCCCACTCAGTCTCATCCATCTCAGCACTCACGTCGGCTTTCTCAACCTCAGGGATCTCGTGTTCAACGTTTTCTTCTACTATCTCCCCCTCTTCTATTCCATCTTCAATCTCAATCTGCTCACCGATCTTCTCAATCATATCACTCGGCAGCACATCTTCATCGAACAACACCTCATCACTGAACATGTCATCGTCCAGCTCTTTCAGCGCATCAATCACGTCATCCTCAACTAACACCACATCATCACCAGAACCACCAGCCACGTCAGTAGACTCCCCCTCAGCTGTGGAAGTACCAAGAGCTTCAGAAGTTCTTGGCAGCTCACCACCTGCATCTTTCGATGCATTGGGATCATCGTCTCGGTCGTTTCTCTTCTTCGTTCTTAGCTCGTCGCCCTTACAGCTCATCTCCCCCTGAGATGCCAAGAACTCCTTCAAGGCATCTATAATCTTCCCGTGCTCAACCAGGAGGGATGCCTGTAGTTGATTTGCTTCCACTAGGCTTTGAATAGTCTTCGATTGCTCTGCCACGATCCGCTCTAGTGAAGCTATTCTCTCTGAGTCTGAAGTAGGCGAAGGCGAGACACCAGAAGCAGGCGTAACCGCAGGTGGTACCATACCTGATAACCCTGCAGTAGTAATGACCGTTGACTCTACAAATCGTGCAGCTACCACCGACTGAGTAAGCGTTGGAGGTGGTAGTGACACGATCTCCGGAGTCGACGTCTGGATGGTAGTGGTGGATGGAATGCCAGCCGTTGATGTAGCCACCACGGGAACATCCGCAGCGCTTGTACTTGTCACCTGTACAGAAGAAGGAACAATGGACATACCAGACAGTGCGGCCGGAGCAAATCGTACAGTCCTTGAAGTCTCTCCAGCTCCCATGCCAACACCTGTCCTCTCCCGTCTTGATCTTCTTATCAGCTTATGTATGTCCTCTTCCTCTTCCGACTCTTCATCATCCTCCGTTCTCTTCCTCTTCCCGAACGTTCTTTCTCGAGACACCATCAACCGTCTCCCCTCATTCATAATCTCATCCAAATCGGAGTCAGCCATCGACGTAGCTGCTCTAGTCATACTCACACCCGAACCCTGTGCAGCCGAGACCTGCACCTCTTCAACTTGATCCATGTCAAAGTAGCCTTGACCTCCAAAAACAGCGTCAAGGTCTATATCCTCAGCAGTTGATACAACAGGCACAGCAGGAGCAGGAACAGCGTGAGTTGCTCTTGCCTGTTGCGGTTGAGGATCTCTGAACTCGTCCCCACCAGCAGGAACATACTCTGGGTTGATTAAAAAACCAAATAGAGGAGTATGCCTGGGACGACGTTCAGGGTTGCTCCTCGCACTTGACGTGCGGCATTGAGCAAAGATACGTTTGCTCACCGATTCCACGTATCTGATCGGGCGTCTCTGAGGTAGAGCCGGAGCGACATGGTTCAATATCATCTGGATGAACCGTGGGTACATTAAGAACCGCTCCCGAGACATCGCCCGTCTTTGTCTATCAATCTCGTAGAAGACCATTTGACTGAAGCTATAACGCTTGTTATAGGTCAGTGCAGTCATGGCAGACTGCATGGTCGCACCCATACCGTCTGTGCCCGCCTTCCTCCCCGACATGCACACTATCATAACGTGCATGAGGAAGCGCCACTGATCTAGAAGGAAACCCTTCCTCCTCTGGGTATCTCCTAATGGACCAGAGTAGCCCATTCGAAGAAACGCTCCATCACGGAACGGAGCCACGAACTCAGTAGGGTCATCCCTAGTCTCTTCACCAAACCTTAATGCCACCCGGATCTGTTCAGAATTGAACTGAACTTGTTGATTGTTCACCGTCGCTCTCATGACCGGGGGCTCAACACGACAATCATATTCTACCGTCTCCCAGAAGTCTTCGATGTTCGGTAGAGATATCGGCAGAGTGTTGGTGATGGCATGAAAAATCCTCGAGCGCAGGAGGAAAGTGATAATCTCGCGATAGTCGTCCACACCGCTCGCCTCCGGGTCAAGAGTGATGTACATATTATGACCCGGGAAAAATTGTCTCTGATTGTCACCATCATCTCCTCCTGCACCTCCAGCACCAGCTACCGCAGCCATATCTGCAACAAACTAACCAAGTTAGAACGACAAAAAGACATAGCACAAGTTCGCTTTGTTACCATGAGCGAAGTTGTGATAAACTCTGTATAGGCGAAGTTAAAGTTGAGGCGAAGTTGGGAACAACTTCGCTTCAGCTTTAAGTTCGTCTAATTAATGTAAGTAAAAATGATCTAGGCGAAGTTAATTTTAACATCGCCTCATCACAACATCGCCTCAGGCGAATTTAAGTTTCAGGCGAAGTTACGGATAACTTCGCCTCAGGCGAACTTAAGCTTCGGGCGAAGTTACGGATAACTTCGCCTCAGGCGAACTTAAGCTCCAGGCGAAGTTACGGATAACTTCGCCTAAACCCTAACTTCGCCTGAATCTGAATCGGCGACAGTGAGATTTATGGAACAACGTGCAGGTGATGATTCAGCTAGTTTAGACGATTAAGAATCCTTAAACCCAAGTTTTAAGGACATGTTGACGATCAGTATAGTGTTCAACACGTAAAAACACAAGTTATGAAAATCGGTTTCAAAACCGATGGTTCGAGGTTAATAACCGGGTTGAGACGACTCTTGATTAGCATGAAAGAACTTGTAAAATATGAGAAAACAACATCTCGAACCTTTGATCGGTGTGAAAATCGGAATAAATAACACGTAATTGAGGTTAATAACAAGTTCGCCGGAGAATAGTGTAACTGTGGATATAAGTTCGCTGATTGAATGAACAGTGTGACCTTTGAACATCCTTATATAGGGGCGGAGTTATACAGGCGAAGTTACGGATAACTTCGCCTAGGCGAAGTTATCCACAACTTCGCCTGTTCAACAACATCGCCTAAAATTTCAAAATTTAACCCTTAAAATGTTAACAGTTATCAATATAAATACACGACAACTTCGCCTCAGGCGAAGTTGTCTATAACTTCGCTCGTTCAACAAGTTCGCCTAGGCGAACTTGTCAACAACTTCGCTTGGTTAACAAGTTCGCCTAAGCGAACTTGTCAACAACTTCGCTTATAAACAAACAAATACATAAACAATATTACAGACTCGATTACAGACATTTGACATATGAACTACTGACATCTATGCACCAACAGTTGATGCAGCCTTGTAATCATGACAGTTGAACTTATTTAGAATGTCCTGCACATACTTAGCTTGGTGAATGAAGATTCCTTCATCCTTTTGTTGAACTTGTAGTCCCAGAAAGAAATTCATTTCACCCATGGAACTCATGCTGTACTTGGACTTCATCACCTCTTCAAACTCCAAACACATATTTTCATTTGTAGATCCAAAAATGATATCATCAACATAGACTTGTACTAGCAGCAAATCTGACCCTTGTCTTTTGTAGAAGAGTATCTTGTCTATGGCTCCCCTTGTGAAGCCATTTTCAAGTAAATGAGTTGATAACTCATCATACCATGCTCTAGGAGCCTGATGTAAACCATAAAGGGCTTTGTTTAGCCTATACACCCTGTTTGGATACATGGGATCCTCAAAGCCTGGTGGTTGAGTCACATACACTTCTTCATCAATCTTTCCATTAAGGAATGCAGATTTGACATCAAGCTGGAATACTTTAATGTTCTTTGAGGCAGCATATGCAAGAAAAATCCTTATGGCTTCCAGTCTTGCAACTGGTGCAAACACTTCCTCAAAGTCTATCCCTTCCTTTTGAAGATATCCCAGTGCTACAAGTCTTGCTTTGTTCTTAATCACCAAACCCCTTTCATCCCTTTTATTTCTGAACAACCATTTGGTTCCTATTGTATATCTGTCATGTGGCTTGTCTACAAGATCCCATACATGTAAATCTCTGAACTGGGCCAATTCCTCTTGCATTGCCTCTACCCAACTATTGTCTTTTAAAGCTTGAGCAATATTCTTTGGTTCTAATTGGGATAGAAAGCAAGAGTACAGACAGATGTTAGCTATCTCAGAATGACTCCTTGTTACTCTTTCATGCAGGTCACCAATGATATTTCCAGCAGGATGATTCTTTTCAACAGTAGGAGTTTGTATTATCATATTTGTAGACAACTTTATGTCAAGATTTGTTTCATTGATTTCAGGTTCTTCAATGATCAAATCAGCTTCTGCATCATGAAACTCTGGTGCTTCATCATTGGTTTGTCTTGAAGTGGATGCACCATTGTTTCCTAGATTCAAACTTTGAAACAAGTCTTGGAATCTTGCTGTTGTTGCAGCTTCTTCATCATTTGTTTTGTTGCCTGTGTCACTCCCATTATGAACATGATCATTTTGTACATCAGTACTATCTTGACTTGTCATTTCCTGATCTTGTTCAATGTCATTGTTTGTGGAGCTATTCACAAAAGTGTATTCTTTTTCTGTTCTAGCAACTTTCTTCCACAATTCTTCCAAGTCCAGTTCTTTCTTCTTATTTTCTTCAAGTACACTAGTCTTGTAGAATGTTTCATCAAAGTCTTCAGAATAAATCTTGAATGACTATCAATTTTTCATGATCAAACAGCCATGTTGCACCACTGACTGTGTTGAATTGATTCTCATTAAAAATAATGTCAGATGACTCTATTACACTCATGTGATCTTTCACATAAACTCTGTAAGACTTTGAGTGAGTAGAATATCCAACAAAGAAACAGTCTAGTGACTTAGTTTGAAACTTGTTCAAATAGTCTCTAGTGTTCAGTAAGAAACATTTGCAGCAAAGGGCTTGAAGAACTTGATGTAAGGCTTTCTATTGTTGAAAATCTCATATGGAGTTTTATCATGCCTTTTGTTCATAAGCACTCTGTTCTGAACATAACAAGCAGTGTTAATTGCTTCAGCCCAGAATGTGACAGGTAAGTTAGCATCAGCCAACATGGTTCTTGCAGCTTCTATTAGTGTTCTGTTTCTCCTTTCTGCAACACCATTTTGTTCAGGAGTTCTTGGAGCTGAAAATTGTTGAAGTATTCCTTTCATAGCACAAAATTCTTCCATAACTCCATTCTTGAACTCAGTACCATTGTCACTTCTTAGCATCTTCACTTTCTTATTCAGCTTGTTTTCAATCATTGTGACACAACCTTTAATCAACTCAGCAGTCTCATCTTTGGTACTTAGGAAATAAACCCAAGTATATCTTGAATAGTCATCAATGATCACCAAACAGTATCTTTTCTTTCCAATACTTGGTACACTCACAGGACCAAAAAGATCCATGTGAAGTAACTCAAGTGGTTGATCAATTGAGTTGATGAGCTTTGTCTTATGAGTAGACTTGTGTTGTTTTCCCTTCTGACATGAGTCACAATGATCATCTGACTTAAATTCTCCTGTAAGTAAACCAATCACATGTTCACCCTTGACCAGTCTATTCATATTCTTTAAGTTCACATGACACAACTTCCTATGCCACAATTTAGACTCATTTTCAGTGGCTTTGGACACAAAACATGCACCACCTCTTGAAATAGCATCTTTCATATTCAACTCATACAAGTTGCCATTTCTTGGTGCCATCATCATAATCATCTCAGGTGGGATCACAAACTCAGGTTTTAAGATGAAACAATGAGAATCATCAAAACTGACTTTGTAACCCTTATCACACATTTGAGATATACTCAATAAATTGTATTGTAGTCCCTCAACATGAAAACAATTGTCAAAAGACACTTTCCCATTTGTCAATATCCCTTTACCCACAATCTTTCCTCCATTTTCATCACTCTCAAAGGCAACTGGACCCTCATACTTCTCTACATAATTCACAAGTGACCTCTTGTCACAAGTCATGTGCCTAGAACAACCACTATCCATATACCATATATCATTCAATGGAGTAGCCTGTTCCTGCAAAAAGAGAAATTTGATTAGTTTAGTGATGAGATGCAAGCTTCTTCAACTTGCAACTTATCAGTTTCAATTTTAGTGCCAGCTTGGGAAGTGAGTGTAGTAGGTTCAGGATCTTCATGAGTGATCTACAAGTTATCTGAATGGTCAGTTTCATACCCACACTCTCTTGGTGTCTTGACAAGTGAAGCTGAATTGTCAAGCTCAACTGAGGCAGTTCTCTTTTCTTGTAAGACATAGTCCTTAGATTCTGAGAAGTCTCTTACATCAGTTACAGCTTCAACTTTAGCTCCAGTTCTGGGTTTCCATGTGAAACCTTGTGGTTCATATCCATGTTTCAACAAGAACTTTTCATCACCAGTGAGTACAGCTTGTTTCTTTCTTTGATATACAGCTTTTCTTTTTGAATTCTCACTGCCTGATGATTCTTGTGACTCATCAGACTTGACTGAATGAGTATTCTTGGTGAATTTCAATGACTGGTTTTCCCTTTTCACCTGCTTTTGCTTCTGAGGTGATTTACTTCTTTTCACATTTTCAGTCATATGCATCTTCTTCTTTGTCTCACCCTTCACTTCAACTCTTATCTCTTTTCTATTCACTTTTCCCTTTCCCAAATACATTTCATACTTCTCTTTATACAAAACAAAGTCTTGACCAAACTTTGTTCCATTTGGGACATGGAATGGCTGAAACTTGAGTCTCTCATTACATGAATCAGTATGGTGTCCATATTCATCACACTTTCTACACCACACCTTTCTTTTGAATATCTCATGTTCTTGTGGTTTCCTGAATCGTTCACTTGGTTTGGGCTCTCTTACACCAATTATCTTTTTGTTTTTCAGATTGTCATAATCAATTGAGAATGGTACAAACTCAGCCATTCTGATGTCATTTCTTTTCACATTCCCTTTAACAAAGACAACCTTTTTCAAGTTTAGTGGTTGATCATCTTCATTCTCTCTATATCTTGACTTCCTTCTTTCATATTCCTCAACAGTCTCTACCTCTCCCACATCAAAGTCTTCAACACTTGAAAAGATAGGATAAATAGGAGTAAAATATTCTATATCCATTTCTTTCTTATTTACCTTCTTTTTCTTGTTCTTTTCTAACTTCTCTAAAAACTTTTTGCTTGGAGGTCTGACAGCATTGTAACTCACATTCTTCTTTTCACCAATGTCAAACGAAACATGTTCTCTCTTAATTTTCTCATTCATTCTTTTCATTTTATGTGTAGCTGGAGGATACATTGGAAGTTGATCAACAGATTCAGGCTTTTTATATTTTCTTTCTTTTTCAGCAGCTTGAATTTCTTTTTCAGTGATTTGATCACTCAAATCACTTAGAACATCTTGATCTAATTCATCTGAATCAAAGTCATCTTCAGAGACTTGAACTTCAATTGACTTCTCCTCTTTCATTTCTTTCTTCATAATGAATTCACCATCTTCACTCACCTCAATATTTTTGTACAAATCTGCAACATCTTCTTTGTCTTGAAACACATCTTTGAATTGTTGTAGATAAGCACTTCTCTTTTATTTGTCAACTTTAGGCATAAAGTTGTTGTTGAATGGTGGTGGAACAGCCTTGTACTTTTCATCTTCTTTTACTTTATTTAGAATTCCACAAATGTTTCCAGTTGAAACTAAGTTCTTTAGGAATTCATTTTCAGTTTGCAGCTTTGTATTCAGCACCTTTTCATCAATCACCATCTTCTTCAACCCACTGATTTCTGTTGTGAATCTTGTCTGAGCTTTATAGCTATTCATGCAATCCTCTTCCAAACTTTTCATTCTTTCCTCACTAACAATCTCACTTGCCTCATAAGCATTGATAATGCTTTGCTTCTTAAAACACTCACTTTCCAACTTACCAATCTTTTCCTTTAATTCATTGACAAGTTTAGGTAAATCAGCATTAGGATCAGAATGTACCTTAGATGAAGATGCAGAGTCTATGGCCATGAATGCCACATTAGCTCTTCTGATATCATCTGCTATATCTTCCTCATGGTTACTCCAGTCAAAGCTTCCCTCATGCTGAGTAGTTACTGCCACATTGCCTTGATTTCTTGGTTGATTTTGGTTTGCTGGAATGTTTTGAGTTGCAGGGATTTGAACAGCTTGATTCTGATTGTTGTTCATTTGATATACTTGATTCTGATTCATTCCCTGCTGGTTGTTCATCTGAGGCTGATAGTGGTTATTAAAATTGGGATTGAAGTTGTTGTTTGGATGGAAGTTGTTGTTGTTGGGATTGAATCCTTGGTTATTATTGAAGTTCTGCTGGTTGTTGTTTCTATGCACATTCTGCTGGCATTGTTGTTGGTTTCTAGGCTATTGGAACTGATTGACTTGAAAGTTCCTTGGCAAATTGCACTCTCTTGCAAAGTGTCCAGGCTGTTGACAGTTGTAGCAGATAGCCTTGGACTTATCAAATCCTATTCTTTCATTTGGACCAGAAACTAGTGATCTACCAGTTCTGTTGTAGAGTCTCTTGCTTCTTAATGCCAACATTGCAGCTTGCCATTTGAGATCCATGTCTTCAAGGTCATCAGCATCTATTTGTTCCAAATCATCCTGCACTACACTTGTGTGAATCATGTTTTTGGCCACAAATGCATTGTAGGACTCAGTGAACATAGACATTAGGGCTTGTGCCTCACTCCCTTGAACATGCCTTGCACCAGCACTTTGAGCATTTCCATTTCCCACAGAAACTGAATCATCATCAATCAATTGAACATTAAATCTTTGTTGACCACTTTGATTGCTTGAACCACCTCCAATGAAAGACCTAGCAGTCTCATTGTTGTGATCACTTGGTTCTTCAATGATGGGAATTTGTTGTTGATTCTTTGTTGTAAGATTCCCCATTGGAGCAATTAAAGCATTTGACACATTGAAACTTGGTTTATCTTCCTTGATCATTTCATTCTCAATCATTTCAAGTTCAGCAGCTTGAAGAAAACATACTACATCATCCAATTTCAATTCATTGAAATTTTGCTTTTGAAGGATGAATTTGCAAGCAGTATACCATTCTTTTGGCATTGAGTTGAGCAACTTTGTATTTAAATCAAAGTCAGTCATTACATAGTCAGTTGTTCTCAACTCATTCACAATACTCAGAAAACGTTCTAGTATTGACTTCAACCTTTCACCATCTCTATACTTGAATCTTTCTAACTGTTGCTTCAGTCTTTGCTTCTTAATGTTCTTCAATTCAGTGTTCCCTTCATACATCTCAAGGATTGCATCATACATTGCCTTAGCAGTTTGATGATGTGCAACCTTTGTGAGGATTTCCCAAGACAGACCAAGTTTGAGCATAGCCAATGCCCTGTCATCAACCTTTCTCATTCTCTCTCTAACAGCAGCAATAGCGTTTGCATTAGCACCTTCTTCAACCGCAGCTTGTGGTCCATTCTTGATAGAATTCCACATATCCACATCATTATAACAAACAGCAGCCTCAAAAAGCACTTTCCACTTGGTAAAGTTCTCCTGACCATACAATCTAGGTTTCTTATTAGTAGACACCTCTTATTCCTCATATCCAGACATTTTCTTAAAACAAAAGTTAAGCTTTTATCGAAAATAGAGTAAAATAATCAGATCTGAGAATAAATTCTAGATCTGAGGTGTCTGAGATGAATAGAACAAGATTCAACAATAAAAATCAAAGCTTTAAGTGAAATAAGGAAAAGAAAACACCTAAAACTTGTAGATCTGGATGAAAAATGAAGAACAGAGCCTCTGACGTCACAAATCAATCGAACAGTGCTCTGCTTACGTCATTCTTCTTCAAAACTTAATCAGCAACAATCTTTCTAAAAATAGCAGCAACAGGCTCTGATACCACTTGTCAGGTCCCAAAAATATGATGGTCGTTTCGAATCGGATCTTAATCAATCATGTCATAACTCACACAAAATTAATCGTGTTGACAAGAGAGTTAATGACGGGTTACTATATTTAGAAAGATGACCGTTTGTTAAAGGCGGAATCAATAACAAACATATGGTTGCAATGAATATTCAATATACGAAGACACACGAAGGATTCACTCAAAAGATTTCCATTTATATAACGTTAATCATACAAAAGGATAATCGATTAGGGTTTAGGAGGAATCCTAGGACAGCCGTCACACACAAAATATTCTCTTAATCAATGTGTCGGTCTTATCCACTCTGTCTCTTGTATTTTCTCCTCTCTTCCGTGTCTCGTGTGTCTTTGGCGGCGTGCCCTAATTATTCTATTTATAGGCCTGCCAACCTAAGACAGGCTGTCATTCCTTCTAGAAACCCTATCCGATAGTACATACTCAATTTACATATTCAAAAATATACTAAGTGTAAAACAAGTCTTCCGGGTAAGCTTTTCATTAAACTTCAGTCTCCGAGTACGCAGTGTACTCGGGCTTCCTTCAGACTTGGTAAACATAGAAGTGTACTTGGAATCAGTTTCCGGGTAGACTTTACTTAGAGAATATTTTACCAAGTAAAATATTCACCGAGTAGACTTCAATCTTCTTGGACTTATCAAATTTTGCTCGACAAATCCTCACGAGCAACCTTGTTCTTCTATGATTCTGTTCGACTCTTTGTTAGTTGAATAACTTATTGATAAGGCGTACTCAGAAGTACATACCTTACTCGATATAACTTAGAGATATTCCATCAACTCATCAAGTATACCCGGACCATAATTATTAAATAATACCTTGCCCGGTCTTCCAATTACTTGGCTTCTTGGACTTGGTTGACCATACCTTACTCGGAAGAGTAAAATACTTGGTCTTGAAGAACAACCCTGCTTGACAAAGTGAACCTTACTCGGATATGCCAAATAGTTGAACCTTACTCGAAAATCACCAAAAAGTATACCTTGCTCGGATATCCACTTAAGAAGATTATTTGAAGTAAACCGTGCCCGGAAGGCAAAATCTCGTACTAGTCTAAGTAAAAGCTTACTCGAAGGTCCAAGGTGTACCCGGGTTCAATACTTAGCAGTTTCTGAGGAGGTTGAGAAGATTCCAATCTTCAATATTCTTCAATTAGGTCAAATCTCCTCATTTGGGTCAAACTCTTGACCCAACAGTTTGGGTCTTGATAAATTGTCAAATCCAAACCCGAAATTCCAAAGTGATAAATATCATGAGATAAACTGTATAAAATTGAAACTTAACTAATGTTAGAAGTTCTATTAAGGAGAAACTCCAAACATTGATGTTAGGTGAGTGTTTGGTTTTATCGGTCCAAGCTTGTTATAAAATCAAGTTAGATCCGACATACTAAGTATTTTAAGAAACATTTATAATTAGTTTGTAAAAGATCTTAAAAAGAAAATGTGAGATTCGGTGGCTCGAAACACAACTAGTGTGTTTTAAGCGAGTGAACTTGGTTTAGTTTGGTTTGTTTGGTTTGGTTGGTTCAAGACTTGGTATATAACCAAGCTTGGGTCCAACAATCCATATTATAATAACAAATAAAAAAATGCAAATGAAAGAACTTAAGCACTTAAAACTTACATACAACTTGTTATTAAAACAATTAAATAAAGATTTAAATGATAGTTCGGTCTTGGTTCGGTCCTTCACTCAGAATGAAACCGAGAATGGTTGCCACATACCCAATACCATGGAACTTATTAAGTAACTTTATAAATTATAATACACAAATCTTACATGTAACAAATTATTAAATCATTTTAAATACATGAAGCATTCAAATGAGAGTTCGGTCTTGGTTCGGTCCTTGACTCAGAATAAGACCGAGGATGGTTGCCACATACCCAATACCATGGAACTTATTAAGTAACTTTAGAAATTATAATACATAAATCTTACATGTAACACATTATTAAATCATTTTAAATATATGAAGCATTTAAACGAGAGTTCGGTCTTGGTTCGGTCATTGACTCGGAATAAGACCGAGGATGGTTGTCACATACCCAATACCATGGAACTTGTCAAATTAAACTTAGAAATAATAATACTCAAATCTTACATACAATATACTAATAATAAAGTATTTAAACAAAAGTTCGGTTTTGGTTCGGTTCTTGACTCGGAATGAAACCAAAGATGGTAACCACATACCCGAATACCATTGAACTATTAAAATAATTTGTAAACTAAAATAATTAAGAACTAAACAATATTAACAAGCTTAAACAAAATTAAAGCATAAATTAAAGTGTTTAAAAAGGATTGCAATAATCCTCTATGTAGCCTTGCCTAGCAATACCGAAACCGACCATGGCCGGAGAAGGAAAAGCCAAGGAAACAAGGGGAATATGTTTTAATCAAACTATAATAACAAACTTTAATTAACAAGAATTAGTTAGAAATAAGGATTAACACTTGTTTGACCTTGAAAAGTCAAACCATCAAGAATTGAAAGATGCAAGGGAAATATGTTTTAATCAAACTATAATAACAAGCTTTAATTAACAAGAATTTGTTAGAAACAAGGATTAACATTGGTTTGACCTTGAGAAGTCAAACCATCAAGTATTGAAAGATGAATACTTTGAACTTAGATTGGGGAGAGTTTGAGGTGAATGAGCAACCAACAATGGGTGAAATGGTCTTGGTTATATAGGGAAAGACTAAGGGTTTGGGTATAATGTTGCTTTCAAGTAAAGCATGCAATTTCTTTGGTTAAAAATGGTCAAACAAGGCAATATGCAAACAAAATGAGCTGATGGCATCCGCAGACACCCCTAGGCGTTGGGCGACCACCCTGCCCTTGATGACCGCGCGACGCGGCGCTCTTGGGGAGGGGTGGGGGGGTTGGTCTTCAACTTTTATTTTTGACGATTTGGGTCCTTGAAGTTCATTTAAAGTCGTTTTTATCCATAAAAGGGTGTCTTAAGGCACCGAAATGGACGTTTCACGATCCAACAAGCCTGAAACAAATTCATAACATAAACACTAATATTTTTATAAATATAAAATAATCCGAAAGATAAAACAGGTCGGGTTTACCATACCGAAAACAAATACGATTAAACCGAAAATGACGAATGTCACAATTCCGCCAACAATTCACCTAACCACACGGCTTATCCCGCAGCTGAGCTCGCCACCATGTATTCCACCTTGCATGATGAAAGCTCTACGGTGCATTGCTTCTGTGAGCACCAAGAAATCGAGGCTCCCCCATAATAGAACACATGACCAGTAGTGCTTCTTCTATCATCTTCATCAATGTTATGGCTACTCTCAATGTACCCATTTAACTCCTTTGATCCACCTAGTTTATACCTGATCCCCCATCCAATAGTTCCTTGAATAAACTGAAGAATTTGTTTAATCTCTGCCAAGTGAGGCTTATTTGGAGTTTGCATGTATCTACTAACCATGCCAACCGAAAACGCCAAATCAAGTCGAGTGTTTAACAAGTAACGAAGACACCCAACCAACTTTCGGTACTCCGTTGCATCCACATCAACACCGTCCTCGGCTTTAGACAATTTCTCATTAGGATCCATGGTTACACTTTTAGGATAAAAATCCTCCATCCCAGCTTCTTTCAATAACCGTTTAGCATAAGCACTTTGATAGATTCGAATCTCATTCTCAAACTGTGAGACTTCGATTACGAGATAGTAAGTGAGCATTCCCAAATCAGACATTTCAAACTTCTTGGACATCGCAAGTTTGAACTGATTAATGTGATCGCTGTTCGAACCCGTAACGAACAAATCATCGACATACACGCCGACAATAATAATATCGGTTCCAATCAATCTCCGATAAACTGCTTGTTCTTTCGAGCACCTCACAAATTTCAAACCTGTGAGAATTCCGTCAAGCTTGGTATTCCACGCCCGTGGTGCTTGTCTCAAACCGTATAAAGCCTTCGTTAGCTTGTAGACCTTGTTTTCCTCCCAGGATTTTACGAACCCATCTGGTTGAGAAACAAAGACCTCTTCTTGTAGCTCCCCATGTAAAAATTCTGACATTACATCCAAATGATGTAATTGCCATCCCTCATTAGCTGCAATGGCAATGAGCATACGGACGGTTTCAAGTCTAGCCACCGGAGCAAAAACCTCATCAAAAAATAGACTTCATTTTGTTGCACATAACCCTTTGCCACGTGTCTTGCTTTATATTTATTAATCGAACCATCTGCATTTCTTTTCACCTTGAAAACCCACTTCAATCCGATTGCTTTGGCCCCTCTCGGTAGCTCGGTCAACTTCCATGTGTCGTTTTGTTTAATGGATTCGAGTTCCGTTTGCATAGCCTTTATCCATTCCGGTTTGGATTTTGCTTCACCAAAATTCCTCGGTTCAACTTCTTCTAACAAAAGAAGTTCAATATCCTCCACTTCCGAACATAGGACATAATCATTGAACTTAACCGGTGCGATCAGAACACGTGTAGATCTTCGTAAGTTACTTTCTGGTTCTACAAGTGCCGTTGTCACTAAATCAGTTGTTGATGTCGCTAAACTTGTTGCTGAGTTGTTCGAATTAGCGACCAGAGTGTCAGAGTCTGTCTTTAAAGGTGATGATGAGCTGTCAAGAGCGACAGAAGCTGCCGCTGATGTTGTTGCTGAATTTGGTGACAAAGCTGACTTTTCGTTGCTAATGTTGTTGCTTCCCATAGGCTCGGTTACAACTTGCCCTACTTCGGTATCAATAACCCCGTTCCAATCAACCCAAAATAAACCCGGTGCTACCTCCATTTCTTCATTGGTTTAACCCGAATTTGACCAAACCCACTTCTTCTTCTCATCAAAAATCACATCACGAGCTATCAAAACCTTCTAGGTCTTCGGATTGAACAACCGGTAAGCTTGGACCCGGTCTCGACTTCAATATGCACGAAAATCCTCGAACATTCATCGAGCTTTTTCAAGTGAGTGCCCACTATCTTTGCATACGCCACACAACCAAATACTTTAAGATGAAAAATATTCGGTTTCTTTTCTTTTAACATCTCGTATGGCATTTTCTCCTTTAGTGCACGAGTAGGAATCCGATTCTTGATGTATGTTGCAAGTCAGATTGCCTCACCCCATAAGTAATTCGGAACACCATTGCTTTTAACATACTATGTGTCATCTCCAATAAGGTTCGGTTCCGTCTTTCAACCACCCCATTTTGTTGAGGCGTGTATGGTTCCGTTAGATGTCTTTGAATGCCTTCCATGTCAGAAAACTGGTTGAACTCATGTGAGGTAAACTTACCACCTCGGTCGGTACGAAACGTCTTGATCTTTTTCCCAACATCACTTTCAATCAATTCATTAAACTTCTTAAAAGCTTTAACCGCCTCATCTTTAGATTTCAACAAATATGTCCAAACAAATCATGAGTAATCATCGATTAAAACAAAAACGTACATGTTACCCGCTATTGGTGGAGGGGCAATCGGTCCATACAGATCACCGTTCACAAGTTCTAAGGCCTGAGTCGCCCTAAACGCCGCCAAATTGGGAAAGGATTGCCTCGTTTGCTTACCGACCAAACAAGATTCGCATAACTTGTTTTCATGGGTAACGCCACACATCCATTCATCCATCTCCCTCCTAGCCATTAGATTTATTGACTCAGAGTTCAAGTGACCAAGCCTAGCTTGCCATAACCAACTTGTTTCTTCAATTCGGCTAAGTAAATTAACCGGTTTACGAATCTTTAATTATATCCGATATAGCCGATTATGGGAACGAGTCACCTTCGTCAATAACCTACCTTGTCCATCATGCATTGTAAGGTAGTTATCTTTTATATAAATATCACACCCATGTTCCGAGGCTTGACCGAGACTAATAATATTTCTTTGAAGACTCGTAATAAAATAAACACCCGTAAGCAAACGATGTTCACCACTTTTAGCCTCAAATAAAATCGACCCCTTATCGCTTATATCAACAAAGAGTCATCCCCAAACTTAACCTTTCCTATGACATGATTGTTAAGTTCAGAAAAGAAAGACTTGTTACCCGTCATGTGGTTACTCGCGCCGTTGTCCAAATACAATTCATCACCATCTTTGGACTCGTAGTTTGCGGGTATAACTTTCTTTTCATTCAAGAACACCGTTTCTTGAACACAATTCATCATAAACAAAGAATGATCCCTTGTCTCGGATGCTTCAGCTATATTTGCTTCACCTTTAACTTTCTGTTTTCGATTGGGACACTTATGGATAAAGTGTCCAAACTCATCACATCGATAACATTGAACCTTTGAGAGGTCCCGGGTTTTGCCCCTATGTTCACGATTTTCCCAGTTCATGGCGTTTTCTTGATGACATCAGTTTTGACCCAACCCGCGACCACCATGTCTTCGCCCGCCTCCACGAGTGGACTCACGATCATTGTACCGAATACTTGAGGATTCAGACCTATGACACATAAGCTTACCTTGGGTTTCGAAATGCATGTCTTCTTCCCGAATCTGCTCCTCGTATGCTTTTAAACGTCCCACCAAGTCTTCATACCCAACAGTTTTGAGATCCAAAGTTAGTTCAAGAGATGCAAAAATTTGAATAAACTTACTTAAGGGTAGACTTGAGAGGAACTTCTTGACCATCTTAGATTCCTTGATCATCTCTCCTAGACTCTCCGCCTTCGACGCCATACACAAGAGTTTCGCCAAAACTCGTCATTGATCTTCGTCTCTTTATCCTCATACAATCAAACTCATTCATGAGAGTTTGCAATCTTGCCTCCTTAACCCGATCAGTCCCCGGATTACACGCCTTAATCGCGTTCCAAATATCCTTGGCCGAATCAAGATTACCCACTTGCATGATTGTCGCTTCCGGGATCGACTTATAAATCAAAGCAATCGCGATATTGTTTTTATCATTATCGGTTACACCCGGATAATGGTATCCCAAACCTTAGGCATGTTCAAGAGTACCTTAATTCGAATAGCCCATTATGTGTAACTGGTAGAGGTAAGCATGGGACTTTGGAATGCATTCGGGTTCCCACTCCCGCTTACACCGCTCGTCTTCACTGCTTCTTTTTCACCCATTGATCTTTGTCAAATTCTAACAGCGAGAACATGTCAATATGATAAACCAAGAAAAGAATCTAACCACCTTGTTATTCTTTTCTTTTCTTTTTTCCGTATGAATGCAAGAACCAAAAAAAAAAGAAATAATACCAAATTTTGCTATTAATTTTTCTTACTTGAACTTGATATCGGCAAACACTAAAAGTGATCAATCTCCTTTTCTGATCTCAATTACCAAACAACCAATAAAAAACATGCATTCCCTTTGAATTAAATTCAAGCTTACTTTTCTTGCAAAACCGATCTTTGGCAGTATTGAGTTAGACAACTGCTTCGATCATGGTGATATTGAATTCGACGATATAATCAATAACGACTTTGATTGATTGATAAACACCAAGAGCACAAGGATCTGATAACAATTCAAGAACGAATTGATAACGGAAACACGAACGAGCGCACAGTATTTGGGGTAAACTCATGTATTATTATAATCAAGAAACTAACACAAAACATGAATACAATAATCCCTCTCACTCATATAATAACCCTAACATGGCTATGTATTTATAGGGTGACCCTAACTTGGCTAACAAGTAATTACCAAATATAAAAGCCCAGTTGCAACCTCATAAACCCATTACATCATTAATAAATTCCATAGGCCCAATACGTCTAACCCGATCACCTGCACGTGACGGGCCTAATAATATGGAAATTACCAACAAAAATGAATTTGAAACACGAACTCCGAATAATCGAAAAATATGAACACAACATACAATTGAATCGGAATGGAAAACTCTGAAAGTAAATCAGAATACGCGAATCATATCTGAACCAAATTTTGAATTTAAACTTGAATTCGTCTGAGAATTGTTATTGTTAGAAAATAAATACGATTACGGGCAGAAAAACCTTATTATATTTTTAGGGAAACTAAGTTAAAACAACTTTTCAATTCTAATCCAAACTCTAAATCAACTCAGATATCCATTACGTAATATCAATAATTTAACATGTGTATCATTTCGCTGGAAAATATTGTTTATCGTCCCATAAACTCAGTTACTTCATTGAATAATTCAGTTGTGATGCCGGTAAATTCTGTTACAGTCGGAATTCAGTTGAATGATTGCCTTAACACTTTTCGCGATGAAAAATTGATCAGACTGAATGAATCAAACAGATTGATAACTCATCATGCTCGCCGGAAAACCGATATATGCCGCAAAAGTTCGTTTGGCAGCCGGAAAAACTGTTTTCAAGCCCGAAAACTCAAAATCATCACCGGATATCAAATTAAACTTAGATTCATGCTTGAAATCATCCCTACATCAATTTTAAATAGTTCTATACATCAAACATTAACCGACTATCATCTGAATCAAGTAAGAATCATTATCATGAACACGAATGCTTCGGAATAAAAATCGAACATGTTAGAATGATCAGTTTCACACAAAACTCAGCGATTTGATGTAGAATCGAGCACCCAAAGCTCTAATACCACTTTTTTCCCCGATGAGGATCGGTAAACTCGATATTGATCTATGAAACCGAAAACGCATGATGTTTGTTTCGGTGTGTTTTGATACTAATCGACGAATGAAAACAACCGAGCATGTACACAAGATGTAAATAATAACTCACTGAAGCTTGTTGGAAATTTCGGTAGAATAACAGTACAAATAAATAGGTGTCTGGTAAAAATGAAGTGTTTGTAACTAACTAATATGTAACCTATTTATACTATGCATACATTCGTTAGATCACATTACATTCGTTACATACATGCATTCTATCACATTCGTACTTAAAACTAATACGTTACAATTACTTCCTCATTTGTTAACTTGATCAACACATTCGCTATGCTTGCTTCCATTGGTTAATGTCAATCAACACTCATTCGTTATGCATGTTCCTTCTTGTATATCAAAACCAAATTATAAAAACTAAACGACTCGTTGATTCAACTCCTTGCACTTATCATATTTCATGCTCATTCATTAACTTGATCAACACTCATTCGTTATGCATGTTCCTCCTTATATATGAAGACCAAATTATAAAGACTAAACGACTCGTTGGTTCAACTCTTTGCACTTGTCACATTTCATATACTAACAGACCCCCCCCCCCTTGACAACTGCTGGAGTTTGTTAAGCTTAAGTCTTTGTCGCTTTAAGCTGGTCTTCACGTGTGTACTTATACAAGAAATGCCATGTAGAGAATGTACTAACAAAATTGAATCTTTCTAGTTCAATACAAAGCATGTGCAAACAAAGGCTTTGAAAAATGAGATTAATTGTTTAAATTTATAAAGAATTTCATAGGGTGTCTTCTCATGTCTTTGATTTATTAAAATACCGTTTTGAACATATCCTGCAGCGTTGATTGCTTCAGCCCAAAAATATAAAGGTATCCCTGAATTAGCAAACATTGATCTTGCAGCTTCTACTAGTGTCCTCTTTTTCCTTCCACTAATCCTTTCTACCGAGGCTGCCTTGGAATGCTAAGTTCCTGATTTATGCCTTTGGAGATATAAAAAGTATCTAGCACTTCATTTTTTAATTTGGTTCCATTGTCACTTCTTAGGATTTTGACTAGTAGATCAAGGTGATGTTTGTTTTTCCTCAAAAGCACTTCTCCAACTCTTTTGTCTGCACTGAGAAGAGGGCGCACAGACGTTAGGCTCTGCAGTGTGTTTGTTTTTTCGAAGACGTTTCATTAAAAAACGTCTGCGCGCCCTCTTCTCCCAGAAGTGTTGGTACTGTTACTTCTCACCTCTTCTACCCCATTTCTTATTCCATCAATCTTCTTCATCAGAGACTCCCAAACCCTGATCCTCTCCTCCTCTCCACTGCCGCCCAACTCCTCCACCACTACAACCACGCCGGCGGCCTCCACATCGCCGCTGCTCCGCCGCTTCAGTTATCCACCGCCACTCCACTCCTCCACCACCGCCGCTTCAGTATGTTGACACAGTTTTAAGTTTTTTCATCTTCATAGAGCCCAACTCCATCTCCCTCTAATTTGCCATCACCCTCATAACCTCGGTTTGTCGTCGGTATCCCTCACCACGAACCAGAGCCACCATCCCACGACACACCCCAGCTTCATCATCTCCGGCTTCTCATGTTACCGTCAGCCACAACACCACCAAATCGACTTTCTGACCAACAAAAATCACCGTGGTTCAGATCTGTGGTCCAACACAACTACGACCACCATTTCACACTTCTGTTGTCTAGATCGCCGAGAACCACCGTGGTTCACACCTCTGTCAAAATCTCCGATCTTCTGAAACTGCATAAAACTTCCGGCCATCATCTCCGATCGTTTTCTTCAATATCTTTGACAGAGACCGGCCACCACGCCAGCAACCATCATCGGCCCATTCGTTTTCCCGGCGAGTAGAGATATGGTGAAAACCTTTTCGTTTTTCCGATGAGAGAGTGATATGATTTAACTTCTTTTGGGTTGGGGGTGTGTGGTAGACGGAGTTGGGTGAGTGGTAGGATACGGTTGGGTGATGGGTTAAAGATGAACGTTTGTATCAAGTTGGGATTGTTTATTTTGTGACTCTCTGAATTATTATTTTGTGATACTCTAATCAAATAATTAGTTTTTTAACTTAATAATAATAATAATAATATAAACAGTTAAAAGACCAAACTACCCCTCAATAAATGTTAAAAAACTAACAAAGTTAGTGATTTGGACGACATTGGCAGCAATTGTGAAACCTTAATGGCCTAACTGCCAAAAATAAACTTTTTGGACGAAAGTCGCAAAAATGATCAAACCTTAGGGACGAAAATGGCACTTTACTCTTTGTAGAATATTGTTATGAGTTTGTTGTTGAATAAAGTTTGTAGAAAGTTTAGGTTTAATGAATTGTTGTTTTAAATGAATTGTTGTTTTAATAGAATTGTTTTAATAGAAAGTTTAGGTTTTAGCAGTCTGCAGATGTTAAAAAACAAACAGTCTTCTTGTTGCAGACTGCAGCGTTTTGGTCCACCTTTTCTGCTACAGATGTTGGCAGATGTGGTCCGCAGACTGCAGACATTTTACCTCTGAAAAACAAATAGCACCCAAATTGTTCACCACTTGTACAATGTAGTTCTTGATCTATTTTGCAGTTTTATCCTTTGAGTGAAAGAAGAATTGAGAAACCACTACCGTACAATTACTTTAATAGTCAATACGTATACATTATGGATCTAGTCGCTTGATATGTTCAATTTATTAGACACTGACTAAATTATTTTAAGAGTTGTGTGTGAGTGGATATGTGGGCAGCATAACAAGAGGATTCAATAATAATATCAACACCACTAAATAAATTAACATGGTACAAGTATATATAGATGATGACCCCATTCGTTATACATCACATAACGAATGGGGACTATTCGTTATCATTCCCTATCAATACCTTAAGATACAACAGATGAGTCATTCGTTGATCCTCATTCGTTAAACATGCTTCACGAATGGCCTAATAACAATACGCATGAGCTCATTCGTTATACATAACATAACGAATGGCACATATACATTAATAGATGGCATTAACATAATTACCAAAATTCCATTCACATTAGTATGACCAAATACATAAATAAACCAAGACCGAGACGCCAAAACATGTGCTTCATACATTGTGTCCCTTGTGGTTCGTTTCTTAATGGTAATAAGACGTGAGCAAGGGGAAAAGGTATGACTAAAGCGTGGTTTGATCAAGTCAGTAATGAATTTTTACAACGTACAGCAATGATCGAGTTTAATGACTTATAATAAAAGATAAACTACAGGTTCGACTTTTGAGCATATTAATATTCACCGAAATGAATACCAACATGAAAACCGATTATGTCACACCCCGACCAAAGGCGACGGAACATGCCGGGGTGCTACGGATTGCTCAAGAACATTATGACACTATTAAAGTGACAATATTTACTCAACTTGTTCATTCCATTCAATAATCACAAATACGACTTGTTCAAGACAAAATACAAACAATTTTATATAATCATAAATTCATTAAAGTATCCTAAAGGTATGATCTAAGTGATAAGTATTCAATCTTCACGAGCAACCTAAAGGTAAACCTGTAACAAGCATAAAAATAGATTTGATCAACACGAATATTGGTGAGCAATACACTAGTTTATATATATATATATATATGTATATATATAATGAGGCAAAAATCACAAGTCGCATGTGTAAATAGAATAATGCAACAACCATTGTAAATGTAAAGTAAATAACTATGGCTCCTTTCTATTTGGTAATAACCAAAATACTCGGAGAATGAGGCCCTATGCTGCTAGCACAAGGCTAAAGTAGTTAGGGGTGCGTATGATCATACTTATTGAGGCTCAACAACAACATAAAAATGAACACTTGTGCACATAATCAATTTGAGGCATAAACAAAGATCGAGCAAATATTAGTACAAACACATAATATTGAATTGTGGATTTGATAATGAGATCATAAAACAAGTGAGTTTGAATATGGTACGCATGCCACCCCCAAAAGTATAAAAGCGTAAAAAGGGGGAGTGTGATTACTCACTTAGAATAGGTAACTTGAAGGATTTGATTGCGAGAAAACGGAAAAGTAAGTTCAATGAGTAAGACCTAAGTTAAAAGGGTCTTGAGTTAGTAAACGGTCTTAAAAGCTTTAAAGTAAAATAACATGACAAGTAAGATAAATAATTAAAGTTTGAGGGTTAGAATGTAAATACGTAAGAAATTAAAGTAATGGTTTTTGAAAAGTAAGTTTGCTTGAAATCGGGTACCGGTATTCTACTCATTAGTTTTACTTAACATTTGTTAAGTAAATATGTGGGGATTGGTTTAATGCAATAGTGCACAACACACTGTTAGATATACCAAAACGGGATTTTAACGAGTGTTCGGTTAGTCGGTTCGGGTTTTGATAAATAGTCAAGTCCGAACCCGACATTCCATAGTGATAAATATCATGAGATAAATTATTTAAAATAAAGACTTAACTAATGTTAGAAGTTCTATTAAGAAGAAACTCCAAACATCAGCGTTAAGCGAGTGTTCGGTTTTATCGGTCCAAGCTTGTTATAAGATCAAGTTGGATTCGACATACCAAGTAATTTAAGAAAACATTTATAATTAGTTTGTAAAATATTTTAAAAAGAAAATGTGTGATTCGGTAGCACGAAACACAACTAGTGTGTTTCAAGCGAGTGAAACCGGTTTAGTATGGTTTGTTTGGTTTAGTTGGTCCAAGACTTGATATGTGACCAAGTTTGGGTCCAACAAGTCCATATTAAAGTAACAAATACAAATATGTAAACAAAAGAACTTAAACACTTAAATCTTTCATACAACTTGTTTTGAAACAATTATATAACGAGTTAAACGAGAGTTCGGTTTCGATCCTTGACTCGGAATGAAATCGAGGATGTTTGTACCCAATACCATGGAACTCATCAAGTAACTTTAGAAATTTTAATACACAAATCTTACAAGTAGCACAATATTAAATCATTTTAATTATATAAAGCATTTAAACGAGAGTTTCGTCTTGGTTCGGTCCTTGACTCGGAATAAGACCGAGGATGGTTGCCACATACCCAATACCATGGAACTCATTAGAATAAACTTAGAAATGATAATACTCAAGTCTTATATACAACATGTTAAAAATTAAGTATTTAACCAAAAGTTCGGTTTTGGTTAGGTTATTGACTCGAGATGAAACCGAAGATGGTAACCACCTACCCAAATAACATTGAACTATTAAAATTAAGATGGTATCAGACAATAAGAATCAAAAATTTGTTTTTAGTCGGATTGGGTTTGCTATCCAAAAGGGGGTTGCGGCGCAGCTTGTTGCCCGCTTACCTGCCACGTCATTGTAAATCGTTTGGATGTTTCTATGAAATATAAAAGGGATAAAAAAAATTTGGAAATTAAAATAATTAAGAAACTAAACAATATTAACAAGCTTAAACAAAATTAAAGCATAAATTAAAGTGTTTAACAAGGATTGCAATAATCCTCCATGTAGCCATTGCCTAGCAATACACCTAAACCGACATGGCTGATAAAGGGAAAGACAAGGAAACAAGGGGAGTATGTTTTAAACAAGTTATAATATAAGATTTAAGTAACAGGAATTAGCTATAAACAAGGTTAGCATTAGTTTGAAGTTGAGAAGTCAAACTAACAAGAGGTTGAAGATGAACACTTGGATATTAGATTGTGAGAGAATTTGGAGAAGAAGGAGCAACCAAAAATGGGTGATATGGTCTTGTTTATATAGGAATAGAGTAAGGGTTTGTGGTTAGTGTTTATTTAAAGAGTTTACATGCAAATGGGTAGGTTAATTCGGTCAAACAAAGCATAAAACAACAAAAATGAGTTGGGAAATACTGCAGAAACCCCTAGGTGCTGCGCGACCACCCTGCTCCTTAGTGGCCGCGCGGCGCGGCGCCCCTCTACGGGTGGGGTTGGTCTCCAGGTTTGATTATTTGTCGATTCGGGTCCCTGAAGTTCGCTTTAAGTCGTTTTCGATCATAAAAGGGTGTTTTAACGTACCGAAAGAGACGTTTCATGATCCAACAAGTGTGAAACAACATTGTAACATAAAAACCACTATTTTTATTAATATCAAAGAATCCGATTTATAAAACGGGCCGGGTTTATCGTACAAAAACAAATACAAGTTAAACCGAAACTGACGAATGTCACAGTCTTCTCTACTTTAGAAATTTTCGTCCCGAATTTAAAATAAACTTAAGAAAAGAGAAGATTACTAATGGATGTTGTTTTTAGTAAAGCAATTGTAAGAAAAATTTTAAGTAAGAAGAATAACGTCAAATCATCGCATGACTCGAAAAACGCCACAAATGAGAAACATAATAAAGGCACTTATACATAGGATGTACCAGCCGCGTATCCACCATGCCTTTATCATCATGCATTTATACCGTTTTTTCTGCTATCATACTCGGGTCCGAGTTATCGCACACAACCGTACTGACTATGTCTTCCATATGAGGATTTCGATAATTAGGAGTGCACCCATAATTATTTAGATCGTCGTATGGTCCACATGTTTCGTTCCATTATGTGGTTTAGAAGACATTTTATTTTAAAATCTTAAATAATAGAAACGTAAATAAAATCTGTAGAATTTTACCAATATTGACAAACTAATACTAGTGGTTGAAAGTTTTTGAGGTTGGCTTTTAGATAAGTAGGAAAAAAATGGGGTAAGTAATTGAACTTAAAATTTAATGATAAAACCAAGGTGAAAATAGCAATTTGGGTTAAATAAGTATAGATGGTCGATATATAAAAAAAGTTTTAGGGTAAATAATATGAAGTGAGATTTGAATTAAAAAGTCATCAAGATAAATGTCAATGTCTATAAATCGAGGTACTAAATTAATAATAAAATTGATAAGTGAAACATGATTATGATAACTCTGGTAAGTGGAAAGGAGAAATCCAATAAGTGGAAAGGAGAAATCTGATAAGTGAAAATGAGAAATTCGATAAGTGGAAATGAGGTTGGGATAAACAACTATACAATTAACAATAACATTGTACGATGAGTTTCATATGTAAAACAAACTTGAGGTCATAAGTATTTGAGGATATTATTGCGTGAAGTACGATTTAAATACATAAGGATGGGGTGGGTTTTATGGGGTAGCGTTGTAACATACCAATTTTTTGTTCGGTTAATATAATAAAATAATATTTGATGTTAAGAGATGGGCTTGTGTTGGGTTAAGTAATATTGTTGATGGACTTGGGTTGTTAATTATGCCTTAATCCATTCATTTACCACCCATTCCATACACCACCCAAAACACACACTTAGCTATCTCTTATCCTACTTTCTCTCTCTAGCCAAAATAGCAAGAAGAAACCGAGCATCAATCCCAGGTAATGATAGTATGATATTGTAGAGATCCAAACCTGTTCGGTCTCGTCGCGAAATGACGAGCCGACACCTGTTAGTGCACGGTTTTGCGTCTAGAGTCTTTGTAATTATCATTAATGTTTATTTGATATTTAAATGTAATATTTAATGTTTATTTTAGACTAATTCGTTATGTTTAAGTCTAGTTTGCTAGGAATGTTAGCGAACTAAGACTAGTTCGTTAAGGTTAAGTCTAGTTCGCTAGGGATGTTAGCGAACTAAGACATTATAATGTATTCCCTCCTAATTCGTTAGGGGATGTTAACGAATCAGGGGGTGGTTCGTTAAGTTAAGTTATGTAACGAAGGGGAAGCTGGTTCGCTAGGGGATGTTAGCGAACCAGGTCGCCTTCTATATATAGTGAACAACTGTTCACTTGAGAAAAAAAAGGGCAGGAGAGAAATTATTTAAGGTATTAACGTATTTGCAGATCTCTCTCACTCAAAGCTTAAATTAACATTATAGTTACATACATACATACTGATAATATATACTACATACTAATAGCAATCGAACTAAGGTATTAGAGAATTAGATCCGTACAATTAATATTAACATATAGATCTAGATTAGATCTGAGCATTAGATATTGATTAGAACGAGTTCAACGGGAACAAACAACTGGTATCAGAGCTTTCGGGGCTCAATTCACTTGGTTTGATTGTTATTGTTATAGTTTTCGTGTTTATTTTCTGTTTGGATTGATTTTGAATCAATTTGAGCTGATTTGGATTGAATCTGGATGGATTAGAGTGAATCTGTTTTGGTTAAGGTATTATTGGTGTTTAGGTAAGTGGAATTAGATTGTGGATTGGATTTGTGATGTTTATTGTGTTTTCGGTTTGAGTCCGTAAACAGAGGATTAGTTTTTGTCGAAATTGGTTAGTGTATTGTGATAATCGGTTACGAAATGTGTTGAGCAGGATTCGCGTTGTGATTACGAAGATTTTGGTATATTATTTGTTAGATTTGGTTGACAATTGAGTGTGTATTACGAATCTGGCATTACTAAGTTTCTGGGTTTGATCTTCATAAATCTGGAAAAACACGTTGAATGTTTGAAGATATGAAGGTGCATGCGATTCGCTATAAAGTTCCAGGCGATTCGCTATGTCATTTAATTTAATTCGCTATCAGTTCTTGCCATTCGCTGATCAGTTCGCTAACTGATTCGTGTGAGTTAATCAATTCGTGTTATCTAGTTCGCTAAACTAGATAACTGATTCATGTGACACGTGTTTATCTTGGAATTTGTGTCATAACAACCTTTGCCACGTGGCATAAGGTGTCAGAGTTTGTTACAAACGGTTGTAACAACCTGATTCGTTATAGTGTTGATTCGTTATCAACTGTAGCTGATTTGTTAAGCTTGATTCGCTAAGTTTATCTAATTCATAGAAATGATTCGTTATAATTCGTTCGATCAATTCGTTAAGTTGACTTGGTCAATTCGTTTGATCAATTCATTAAATTGACTTGGTCAATTCATTTGGTCAATTTGTTAAGTTGACTTGTGATTCGTTAAACCTACATTTCATTCGTTATCTGTTTCATCATTTGGGTGATTCGTTAACCTTATTTGTGATTCGTTAAGTTGACTCGCTAGGTTTACTTTTGATTCGCTAACTCACTCACTTCATTCGTTAAGACTTGATTCGTTAAGACTCAATTCGCTACACTATTCATAGTTCGCTCAACCTTGTTCATTGATTCGTTAAACACAGTGTGTAGTTCGCTATAACTGTACACTTGTTTATTTTCAAATATGGCTGGTATGTATGCATTGGTGTCTTAGAACATGTTGATGCAACAAATGTTACAACTCGATACTGAAATAGGTTCACATTCCAAATGCCCTAGATTAATGAAATTCAGTGATTTTGCAAAGTGGGAACCTCGATTTCGTACTCATTTAGGATCAGTTCATCATGATTGTTCTTACTGTTTAGATGAGGTTTACACTGTACCTATGATTGGAGATGAAACTACGGGTTTTACACCAAAGGCTATCTCACAATACTCTGTTGAAGAAAAGAAAGCATTAGAGATAGAAATAAAAGCTTATTCTACTCTAACCATGGCTTTGCCTGAAACTATCTTTCATCAAGTGGGTAGTATAAAAAAATGTGCTGCTTTATTTCAACATCTTCACATGAGAAGTATGGGTAACACAGCAGAGAGTAAAAAGGTAATGCTTAAGTTTCAGTTTCGAAACTTTAATTTATTGAAAGGTGAGACGGTTGAAGAAATGACGACAAGATTCAATCACTTGATCGCTGAGATGGACAAGATGCAGATTGAAGTTCCTGAAAGTGATAAAATTGATACCTTCAAGAGTATACTTCCAAGTTCTTATTCCACATTCTTGATGGTTTTGAAGGAAAATAATTATTTTGCAAATGAAGATCTGACTGCTATTGAATTTATACAAAAGATTGAAGCCAGAGAATATGATCTGAAATGTCAGAAGTCTTCAAATGATAGTCATGATCCTTTATTCTATGGTGGAAGTATGCCTCTTAGCTCAACCATATCTCCATTAACCGCTTTTCTTACTCAAGCTGCTGCAAGTGAAAATACAAATGCTTCGTTTAAAGATCCACAAGCTTGCTTCTACACTGCTGGAAATATATCTGGTAATTCTGGTTCATCTGGCACATCAGGAAATTCATCTTCTACTAAACAATTCTCATTTCAACCTAATGTAAACATAAAGGAGGCTGAACAGAATTTCGCATTCTTGTCTGCTTTTATGTCTTCCTATGAGAATCTGGTGAGTAGTAAGATTACAACTAGTGATTTAATCGATGAAGATTATGATCAGATTGATTCCGATGATTTGGAACTCATGGATCTAAAGTGGAATATGGCGATGATTGTTAGAAAAGTGAAGAAATTTATCCAAAGAACTGGCAAAGATCTTCCTTCATTAAGCAAGAAGCTTGGGTTTGATAAATTAAAGGTGAAATGCTATAATTGTCAAGAATTTGGGCACTTTGCAAAGAAATGTGATAAACCTAAGAAAGACTACAATGGTTCAAGAAATCAAGATCAAAATGATACTGAAAAGAAATCATCTTCTTCTGGATCACATGCTGTGTTAGCTGATGGAAGTGATTGGTCACAACGACTACTGTGCAATGATAATCAAGCTAATCTAGCTATGTTTGGTTTGTCTGAATACACACAAGATGTAAGTGGAAGTGAAGTTTCTTCTGACGCCGAAACTGAGTTTGAATCTGATATTCAAAGTGAAAAGCTTCCAACTAACTTTGCTTGTATGGCGAAGATCAGTGATTCTTCTTCATCTGCTGCTTGCATGGTTAAACAAAGCGAGGTGAGTAATTCTAATTCTAACTCATCATGTGTTTATTGTGATTATAACAAGTCTAAAATTGATTCATTAAAACTTCAAAATGACAACTTGCTGAAAGAGATTGTATCATTGAAAGATACTTATAGACAATCCTTGAATTCTCAAGTTAACTCAAGAGAAAAGATTGAGGCTTTGATTATAAGTAATCATGATTTGAAAGCCGAATTATCTGTGAAAATGACAATAAATGGCCAAAAGTTTCAAGAAATCTTGAAACATCGCTCTAAGTTAACTGAACTTGAGAATGAGGTTCTTGAGTTGAAGAACAAGTTGGGTAAATTTCGAAATTCTTCATTTTTGTTGAATGAAATTATTGAAGTTTCTGGGAAACAAAAGGACTCTAAAAAGGGTATAGGTTTTGTAGAAATTCCTCCACCATTTCACAACGACTATAAAATGAATCCTTTTGCTAGAAAGGAAGAAGAGGTGATTTTGAAAGAATCTGTAATTTCAAAAAATGTTGAATCTGTTAAATCTAAAGATGTTAAAACCCAATTTGTTCCTCAAAAATCTCATGTCCAAAGCAAAAAGGTGTTTGTTGAACACAATGACGAGGTTATTATCGAGGATGTGTTTGAACCAGAGATTATACACAAGAATAAGAACATTCCCAGTTCTAATCATATTCTGTGCGAACCTCACGAATTTGAGGAAGCAGTGTATGGTTCACACAAACCTCAAGAGAAAAATAAAAATTCAAAGAAAGTGAACTCTATGATGGCAAAGAAGTCAGTTAAACCGAAAATTTCTGATGAGGATTTAATGTGTTTCATTAATCCTTCTAGTTCTAAGCCATCTGCTGCTAGAGTTTTTAAGTTAAAGGGAATGGACACAATGTTCACTGAAAAAGATATTCCAATTAGTATCATTAAGCCTGAACTAATTGAGAGTGTGTTTTACAATGAAACTTCCACGGTTCGTGAACTTGAACGTGTGTATGCTCAAGCGAAAACATCAGTCTCATCTGATCCATTGACTAAGGCAAAACAATTTTTAACACAAGAAAAGAAGATTAATTTTGTGAAATCAACTGGAACAGATACACTAAAAAGCTTTTCAAACCATTCTAATTTAGATTTTTATTTAAAGAAGAAAGCTGAATTGACTGATGAGTTTGCTAACTGCATGACTAAAAATGTGAGTCATCATCAACCATCTATTTCAATTACTTCTAAACATCATCATGTGGACATGCGAACTTGTTTTTTATGCGGTCAACAAGGTCATGTTGTGAGGAATTGTAGTCAGCAGAACTATCAGAATCTTCATCCTTTTATCAAGGACAAATCTAAGCCAAGTCCATTGGTCAAGGAGATCCTGAAACGACTTGTGTCGTATGCTGATGATACTCATATTTTGTTCTCTGATGTGAATCATCGGAAGGTTCTTCATGTCAATGAGACACACGGTCAAGTGAAACCAAAATTCATTACAACTGAACCTATATGTCAAAACAAGAATTCAAACACTGTTTAGGCAGCTTACTTAAGACGAAAGTCTAGGAAGCCAGTAACTTATTCACAAGTGGCTGAACAACAATTGAAATCTGTTAAAGTTAATGATCAAAGAGAAAACCAAAAGGTGCCCAAGACTGAGGCCTGGGCTGCCTTTTTGAACTAATCACTTTTGTTTGTGTGTAGGGTTCATCCAATACCATTTCTGGTGAAAACTGGATCATGGATAGCGGATGTTCTCGTCATATCACCGGAAATCTCGACCTATTAACCAACGTAAGAAATATTCAAGGGGGTTATGTAGCGTTTGCTGGGAATTCTGGGGGCATGATCACACAAGAGGGTGAAGTTTCAAATGGTCACATTACGTTTGAGAAAGTGAATTATTGCGACAAGGTTGATCATAATTTATTGAGTGTATCGCAGATTTGTGATAAAAAATACACTACGATATTTATTGACAAAGAATGTCTTATCTTGAAACCGGGTTATGTTATCCCCGAGGACATGGTTGTCATGCGATCACCACGATCAAATGATATTTATGTCTTAAATATGAGATCTAAGGTATCCACATCGATCGAAACATGTTTTGTCTCGAAAGCAACCGAGAAAGATTCGATTCTATGGCATCGTAGAATGGCTCACATACATGTCAGAAAGATGAATTATTTAATGGAAAATGACTTAGTTGAGGGTGTCTCGTTAAGGAATTTTAAGTTATATGATCACTGCGTTGCATGCAAAAAGGGAAAGCAGAAGAAGAAGACACATCCCTCTAAGTTATTGAATTCCATTGATACTCCTCTTGAACGACTTCATATGGATTTGTTTGGTCCAGTGAATCGTGCGAGTATTTCTGGAGACTGGTATTGTCTTGTAGTGACAGATGATTATTCAAGATATTCATGGGTGTTATTTATGAGTTCAAAATATCAAACACCGGTTTTGGTACAAAATCTTATTACTAAGTTCGAATCATTGTATAAACAAAAGGTGAGGAGAATCCGTAGTGATAATGATACTGAATTTAAAAACACTATATTGGATTTCTTTTGTATTCAAAAGGAAATTCACTGAGAATATAGTGCACCTTATGTACCTCAACAAAATGGTGTTGCTGAAAGGAAAAATAGAACTCTGATTGAAGTTGCACGCACAATGCTCGCTGATTCAAAGCTTCCTGTCCAATTTTGGAATGAGGCAGTGAATACAGCTTGTTATACGCTTAATCGGGTTCTAACAGTGAAATGACTCAAGAAGACAAGCTACGAGATCTTAAATAATTGAAAACCTAATTTAATGTACCTGGAACCATTTGGATGTCCGTGTACAATGTTGAAGAAGGAATCGGGTAAATTTGATGAAAAGGCTATCGAATGATATTTCTTGGGATATGCGTCTCAAGAAATATTTGAACATTCCAAAGAAAAGAGTATTTAATTTTAAATCTGGCTGTGTTGAAGAAATATTTGAACATTCCAAAGAAAAGAGTAAATTTGATTAAATACTCTCCAAAGAAAAGAGTATTTAATTTTAAATCTGGCTGTGTTGAAGAATGGTACCATGTGGACTGTCAAAAGTACACAACTCCTCCTCAAGGGAAAGGTCTAGACTGGATGTTTGACTACGATAGTTTATTTAATTCTTTTACTCCTTCGGCTGAACACATCGTTGAAGATCTGGTTAGAGCATAATTTGAAGAACATTTGAACATTCCAAGCTCTTCAATTTCAAATGCAGTTGAAGCTCAACCAGATGCTCCAACTGAAGAATCTCAAGTTGTTTCTCCAGTTGCTATTGATAATGTTTCTACTTCTTCTGATGATGATCAAGCTGAAATTCAAGTTATTGATCTTGACAGTGATAATGTTTCATCTCCCGAGTTGTGTGAACATTACACTAACTTATTTGATAATGTTGTTGTTCCTGAGTATCCCACTCTTCGGATTCATGGATATCATCCACAGGAAAATATCATTGGAGAACTTGATGTGGGCGTTCGTACACGTCATCAAGTTGCTTCGTCAAGTGATAATAACATAATGTGTGCTTACACTAACTTACATTCTTCGGGAATTATGAATATTGCTAAATTTAATTGCTTTCTATCTCAAGTTGAGCCAATGACAGCTCGTAAGGCACTTGAAGGTCCTTCTTGGGTAGACGCTATGCAAGAAGAATTACAACAGTTTGCACGTTTGGGTGTTTGGGATTCAATAGACAAACCTGCTAGAGTCAAGAAAGCGATTCCGACTAAGTGGGTATTTAAGTGTAAGAAGGATGATCGACGGGTGATTGTCAGAAACAAAGCACGTGTAGTGGTGCAAGGTTTTCATCAGCAAGAGGGTATTGATTACACAGAGGTATATGCTCCAGTTGCAAGATTAGAGTCGATTCGAATCTTCCTGGCTTATGCAGCTTATAAGAATATCAAGGTCTATCAAATGGATGTTAAAAGTGCTTTTATCAATGGTGAATTACACGAGGAAGTGTTTGTCCAACAACCACCTGGTTTTGAAGATCCTGATTATCCAGACCGTGTTTACCGATTAAACAAGGCCCTGTATGGTCTACATCAAGCCCCGCAAGCTTGGTATGGCACGCTCGCCGACCATCTGACTGATAATGGCTTCAAACGAGGAACTGTTGACTGCACTTTATTTCATAAAACTGTTGGTGACGAACTTCTTCTAGTCCAGATTTATGTTGACGATATTATTTTTGGGTCTACAAACGACACATTGTGTAAGGATTTCAAGAAGTCCATGCAAACAAAGTTCGAGATGAGCTCGATGGGAGAGATGAATTTCTTTTTAGGGTTGCAGGTTCACCAGTCTGCTCATGGAATTTTTATTCACCAGACTAAATATGTGAACGACGTCTTGAGCCGATTCAAGATTTCTGCCGGAAAAATCCCTTCAACTCCTCTTCCAGTAGGGCACAATTTATCACCGGATGAATTGGAGGATTCCGTTGATCCTACCCTCTATCGTGCCATGATTGGTTCTTTAATGTATTTAACGGCTTCTCGCCCTGATATTATGTTTGCTGTTTGTCTTTTTGCTAGGTATCAAGCAAGTCCACGAGTGACTCACCTAGCTGCAGTCAAGAGAATTCTTCGGTATTTGAGGGGAAATCCAGACATCGGTTTGTGGTACCCCAAGGATGATACTTTCGTTCTTACTGCCTACTCAGACTCAGATTATGGAGGATGCAAGATCAACTTCAAATCAACGATTGCAGGATGTCAATTTTTAGGAAACCGGCTTGTTTCCTGGCAGTGTAAGAAGCAGACAACGGTCTCCACTTCAACCGCCGAAGCTGAGTATGTTGCAGCCTCGAATTGCTGTTCCAAGGTTTTGTGGATACAACAACATCTTCGCGACTACGGTTTGAAGTTTCTTACTACTCCTATTTTCATTGATAATTCTGCTGCTATTAGTATCACCAAGAATCCCGTACAACATTCTAAAACGAAACATATCGAAATTCGATATCATTTTATACGGGATTGCAATGAAAAGAAATTAATCGATCTTGAGAAAGTACATACTGATTTTCAGAAAGCCGATCTGTTTACTAAAGCTTTTGACAAAACTCGTTTTAAATTTTTGCTTGATTTAAACGGATTGAAGACCCTTGCTGATATCCTTAAACAAGGATGACTATCTTTATTTTCTGTCATATCTTTCTTTTAAAATTTATTTTGGTTTTAGGGGGTGAAAATCTAGAAAATACAAAAAAGAGTGTGTTTTTGTTTGTTTAAATAAAATCCAAAAACATTAAAAAATTCCAAAATTTAAAAAATATTGTGATTTTTGTTCTTTAATGTTTTTCTCTTCAAATATTTAGAAAAACCAAAAACTTTTTAAAATTTTGAGAAAAAAAATGTGACTAATGTTTTGTACAGAAAAATCAGAAAATCCAAAAAGATTGTGAAAGTGATTTTGTTTATAAAATTTTTTTTTTGAAAAAGAAAAAAAATATTATGTTTTTAAAGTTTGTACAGAGAAAAACCAAAAAGATTTTTGCTGACGTTTTTAGATTATTTTATCGCTGAAAATTACGTCGGTTATTTAAGTTTGTGAAGCATGCTTGCATGTCTTGGTCCTATGATTCACTTGTGAATTGATGGTTAGCCATTTATTTATAAACTTAAGTTAACTGGGGCGATTAGATTTATCTTTTCTTTATTTTATGCTCTTCAAAATTTTGAGTTTTTGAAGCAAAAAGAGAACACGATAGTACATTGATTACCTTGACCCCAAATTCAGCTAAAAGTAAACTTAAAAGACAACTCAGTAGAGTAAAGTATGTGATATAAACATAAAGAAACGCCAAATTGAAAGGGGTGTTAGTCTCTAGCAAAAGCCTCGGTGAGGATGGCAGAAATGTAATAACCAGTCATACTCAAGCCTTATATTTGTTGATCACCCAAAAATAAAATAAAGCAAATAACAAGCGTTAAGATTTTGGACACTGTGAGTCTTTATGTGGCTTAACCATCTGGGTATTCATAAGCATGAATATTTCACTCGCCTTCTAGAGCAAACCCAAAGTCATTAAACTTGATCACCGCTGTACTTCGTACAATTTAAATTACTGACTTGATCAAAATCCGCTGTTAGTCATACAATTGTTCCTCCCTTGCGTGCGTCTTAATATCAATAAGAAACGGACCCCAGGGGATACTATGTATGTAAGCCGACAGATGGACTCGTGCATACTCACTCACAGTAAAGGAAACTTGATGCATTGCTCAAAATTTCAAAATAGGTATCAAAATTTTGATCAACAATATAATAGTTTAAGTCAAGTTGGGGTGATTTGGCAAAAATCAAATTAAGCTTGAACCGAGATTAGAGGCTGATAGTTTCTGATATTCTGTGCTTTAATTGAACTATTTAATCATATCACAAAAATACTTGAATGTGTGTTATTAGATTTATGTGGATAACAATACCAATGACCGACTTATCGCCAGTCATAATATCGCTGAAATATAAAACTGTGATGGAAGGGCAATTTGGTCAATATGATTCTCTGCTCAAACTCAACAAAAATACAAAAATATGTACTGTGTTTGATAAAATCATTGAAAAACACAAAAAGATTGTCTATTTTTTAGCGGACCGGATATTTTAAAAAAAAAATACATTCTTTAAATTTTTGCAAAATACCAAAAATATTTTCGTCTTATTTGTACAAAATACTTAAATAATTTTAAGTTATGGTTGTCGGGATAAAAGAGTTTCTCGATAACCTAATTTATTTATTTATTTAATTCTTTAATTAATTCATTTAATTATTTAATTTAAAATTAAATAAAAGAGTTTATTTCGTTAAAATCCAATTCGTTATTTATGGATAACGAACTAGGTGATTCTTTAGCGAACTAGCTTCTGGTTCGCTAACCTAATTCGCTTCCGCACTCTGTAACGAATCATCCCTTCGTTATGTATATTTAACGAATCGCGTCACGAATCAAGACTTGATTCGCTACTTTAATTTAACGAATCAAGTAGCGATTCGCCAACATAAGGTAACGAATTGAGTTAGCGAATGGACTAATTCGTTAACTTTAATTTAAACGAATCGTTTGATTCATCCAAGCTGTACCTTGCGTGCTATGTTATATAAGACAAGAAAATGAACAGGCGTTCACTGTTCGCCTTCTTCCTTCATCTTTAAGAAACCCTGTTCAAATTTTCTCTGAAATCTCGACTTTCTTGTTTGGATATTTCAAAGATATATTTGGGTATCTAAGGTATAGCCGATCCTGGCGATATAATTTTCATCAAAAATGGCTAAGAGTTGATAGTTAAATTATAAACTTTTAAGAGTTTAAGGGTTTCCGAAGTTTTGAAACCTATTTGTGTGTAATTTATGTTAATAACTATATGTTTTTGATGTCATTGTGATTGGAATCATATTCCGATACCCTTGGTTGGCTTCAATCATGTTTTGATTGTTGTTTGCCGGGTTAATTATTGTTTCGTGTTATTGGTGTTTACTGTGGGTTGGTCTAACCTATGTACTTAGAGATTTTAAGTCTTAATCTCATACATCTTCGATTATGTATGTCATTCCGAGTACAAAGAGCTCATTATTGTAATGATTAGACGATAGTTATGGCCTAATCGTCCCCGGGTTCATATTGTTGACTATCTGTTTTCATCCTAATTTTGACCTTGACTTTGTGAAGTCAAAGAACAAGTCTTAATTATGACCATTCGTTAGTCTTAGCGAATTGGAACTGTTTCGTGTCCAATTTGTTAAGATTTTACACGAACTAGCTAAGCGAATAAGATGTTACACGAATCAGATTTGAATTCGCTTAAAATATAACGAACTAGCGTGTAGTTCGTTAAAATTAAATAGTAATTCGCTATGTTCAGTTCGTTAAAACATTTACTTGATAGCGAATCGCCTGATTCGTTATCTTATTATAACGAATCAGTGTGATTCCCAACGAATGACAATTTAAAAAAAAATTAAAATTAATTTCAATATTCATTTTTTTTAATTATAGGATTTAAATCGTCTAATACGTAAATAGATTAATTACACATATCTTTTGATTATATATTCTGATATCTATTCTCATATTCGGTTTTATTTATACAGTAAAACATGGCTGATCAAGAACAACAAAATCAACCGCCACAGGAACAACCTCCACAAGGACAACCACAACAACAAGATCAACAAGCTGAAGTGATCTTATTGCCGTTCGATAAGAAGCACAACATTTGTGCTTATGTTGATCAAGATGTGACTGATTTGAGAACGTTTGGAGCTATGTTGACTTTCTTACGACGTTCAAAGATACACTATGCAATCACTGCTAAACCTAAAGTGTATCTTAGTATAATCAGGCAGTTTTGGAACACGACGGAATATGTTGAGGAAGATAATTGGGTTCGAGCTACAATTAATCAGATTCCAATTACGATTGATGTTGAGGTCATTCGTCGGGTATTTCAATTTGAATATAATGATGATAACCCGAGTGAATTTGACAGGACATTGGTTAGGGGTTTATTCACACGCTTGAATTATGGAGGTGATATTCGTAAATCTATGTTGAACAAGAATGGGTTGTGTCCACCATACAAGTATCTGCTGCATGTTTTACTTCATTGTATGAGTGGACGTCGCGGTGGTTTTGATGAGTGTAGACTAAGTTTGCAATCGGCATTTGTTGCTCTAATCCTGAACAAGCCCTTCAACTACTCAGAACTCATCTTTGATCATCTGAAAGAGCAAGTTCAGCAAACTCTACCGTCAAAGAAGTTCTTGATGTACCCTCGCTTTTTACAGCTAATTATTCAGGATTTGATTCCGAACTTGGTGATTGATCGATCGTTGGTGAACGATGTTCTTGATATGGAACATATGAAAGCTGAAACGGTGCATCGTATGTTAATTTATAGAAAAGAAAAGCCACAGGATAAACGGATGATTGGTCATATAATCAATCCGGATTACGTATGTCCTCCTAATGAGCGCTGGATCCACGATGATTCGGATTCCGAGCGTGAAGGGGGAGAAGGTGGGAACAATGATGGTGGAGATGATGATGGTGACAATGATGATGGTGATGGTGACGGTGGAGCTGGTGAACGAGCTCTTAAAGAACAACAGAATGCAGTCGATGCTGCTCTAGCTGCCACCATGAAAGCTCAGCTGGAAAGAAAAAGAAAGGGTAAAGATGTGGCTACTGGTGAACCATCAAAGAAGCCCCGTCTGTCTGCTGGGGCTGGGGTAATCATTGGAACCCCACCACCACGTCAATCAACTACTCAAAGCTCGGCGGTGCCGCTAACTACTAGCACTCCGATGCTTACCTTGACAACGACGTTGGTGTCACATGAGAGGCTCGGTCTAATTCCTCAAATGACGTTGACCGAGATACCGAGGCCTTCTGCTGCATTGTCTACAGTATCTCCTATCACATCAATGAGACCTCCTCCTCCGCCAACAACTACTCTTCCTCCACCTCCGCCTAGTGATATCTCTTTCATGAGAATTACTCGGCCTCAAGGACCTGTTCAATCTGTTCATCCATCCGTATACAACTTGCCACCAGGTCGTCAAACTGAAATGCTGCTAAATCTGCTACACTATATGAAAATCAAATGGCAGCTGACCGTCAAACTCAAGAACGACTCATGGAGAATCAACGACGAATGATGAGTTATAATTCTTTCTGTCAGAAGGAGACTAAATCGTTGTGTACGATTGTTGAGTCTCAGGGGGTGAAATTAAAGGAACAAGAAGAGTTGATTTTATAATTAACTTGTAAAGAATATGCCCTCAAGAAACTTAAGAATGACAGTGATGATCCTGACGAATCTGATGTAGGAGGTGAGCCTAAACAATCGCATGGTTCATCCTCTGGTGCTGGTGTTAGTGGCGGCGAGGATTCGAGCAAGCAGATAATTACCTATCAAGATCCAACAGCTGCCATGCCAAATGAAATGATTGCAGCTAACACAATGATTTTTGTTGATGGATCAGGGGTGGTTCGTAGTGTGGTAAACAGAGATGAGATAGAGGTTGGTGAGTTTGTAGTTAGATCCTTGACACGAGAGCAGATTTCGATTCTGCTTGGGCTGAATGACGATCAATTGACTGCTTTAGAGACTGAGCTCGATGTCGAAGTGATCACTGAGGAAGAATTGGAAGTTGATCCGTTGTGTATGGATACGGATTTTATTTATGAGGATTAAGAGATTGAGATGGAGGATGTGACAGCTGAAGAGTACCCGGACTTGTATCAACACGCAAACGTTGATCAAGGTGCTCCGGTATTTCACCGAACGGCTGAGTGGTTTCGTCAACACTTACTGTTCGAGGTCAATCATGGCTTCAAATTCTTCAAGCCCCAGGTCCCAAGACGTAAGCGCATTGATGAGATTGATCCAAGGACCGGCTGAAAGAAACTTGTCTCGAAAGTGAAGCCGCCAAAGACAATGAAAAAGGTTCCTGTGAAGACAATGCCTCAAGATATTTATCTGTCTTTCAACCGTTGGTACTATGACAATCGTACTGGACAGGCCGTTATTGTTCGTGGTCGAGGACTGCAGACCGAGCTCATCAAGATAATCGACCCGATGTGGTTGGTTAATTTATCAGAGATAGACAACGACGTGCTACACAGGAAGCAGATTTTGTTTGAACGCCAAGAAGATTACGACCTGGCTATGCAATTCCAACAAGTCGTTCGTGTGTGTCACGAACATGGAATTCATAGTTGCAGAGACTGGCAGTCCAAGCGCTTCAAATAAGTTAAACACAAAGAGCTCAAGACGAGGGGGTGTCTGTTAGTGCACGGTTTTGCGTCTAGAGTCTTTGTATTTATCGTTAATGTTTTATTTATTAATTAATTTAATATTTAATGTTTATTATTAGACTAGTTCGTTAAAGTTAAGTCTAGTTCGCTAGGGATGTTAGTGAACTAAGACATTATAATGTATTCCCTCCTGATTCGTTAGGGGATGTTAACGAATCAGGGGATGGTTCGCTATGTTAAATTATGTAACGAAGGGGAAGCTGGTTCGCTAGGGGATGTTAGCGAACCAGGTCGCCTTCTATATATAGTGAACTACTGTTCACTTTAATGTAAGTTTTTGGAGAAAAGTTTTCAAAAGGAATTTTGAGTAATTGCTCTCTCTCAAGCTTCACCTTAACATTATTCGTTTAATCTATTGATAATATATACACATACATAACATTAAATCAAGGTTAATTATGAGCTAGATCTTTAATAGTGGTAATCGGATATTCACAGATCTGAGATCTGTTTATTGTTATCGACTGTTAATCCGGGATCCAACAGGCCGTGGAATTGGCCGAGATGGTTTATGAGGACCTTGCCATCTGTGAAGAGGAGAAGACTGAACCGAAGAAAAATAACCCAACCCCAGAACCAAATGAAGCTAATGAAGAGGATCCACGGAAGAAGAAGAAGAAGGCAAGGCAGGAGGAGTTCACTGTTTGTGAAAAATATGGAAGGAAACAACCGGGAGAGTGCAGAAGGGGATTAGGTGTTTGCTACAGGTGTGGGAGAGCAGGACATTCCTCCTGGGAGTGCAAAGACCATCACAGGTGTCAAAACTGTGGAGGGCGTGGACACCTATCAAGGGATTGCAGGATGCCGAAGGAAGGACGTGAAGCAGAGAAGAATGCTTGAGGTTTAACTGTTTCCTCCTTATGATTAGAAAGACCATTCAAGAAGGCTAGTTACTAGCCATAAGTTTTAATATGTGTTTGATTTATTAATGACCTAACGCGTGTTTTTATGTATTATTTTAAAGTTTAGACTGGAGTTGTCTGAATTAATTATGATAAGAAACTATTATGAATTATTGTTACGTTATGATAAAATGTCATTTTAGACAATAGTGTTAAATAGTATGAAACAAGGTCCCTTGGAAGGACGAGACGAGGCTTGAGACATTGAGGGCCTCATGGACAAGCTACCTTAAATAGCTAAATCACATGAAGACCACTCGATGACTGCAAGTCAAGAGTAAGAAGGGTAACCCTTAAAGCAAAGGCGATTCGATAAGTGTGTGAATATAAGAAGTGTTTCTTTTACAAGGAATAAGTTAGGTTTCGAGAACGAAACCTCTCTAAGGAGGGAAGACTTGTAACATCCCAATTTTTCGTTCGGTTAATGTAATAATAATATTTGATGTTAAGATATGGACTTGTGTTAGGTTAAGTAATAGGGGTGATGGACTTGGGTTGTTAAAGGAAAGACCATGGGCTGAAGCCCATGACCCATAATGTAAATACTTTAATCATGCCTTAATCTATTCATTTACCACCCATTCCATACACCACCCAAAACACACAATTGGCTCTCTCTCTAGCCGAAATAGCAAGAAGAACCCGAGCATCAACCCGAGGTAATGATTGTATGATATTGTAGAGATCCAAACCTGTTAGATCTAGTCGTGAAACGACGAGCCGGCACCTTAAACCGTTAAAGTCACAAGATCTGAATAGGATCGGTTATAAACCGATCAAAAGATGAGCTTAGGAATCACCCTAGCGCAGATCTGGATCAAACGAGATAAAAATGGTGTAAGCGGTGGTGAAAACAAGCGAGATCTCGCTTTTCCGGTGAGATCCCGCTTTTCCGGCAATGGCGGCGCCGGAAAGGTGGCACCAGAGGTTGAGTCACATCAGAGAATGTCCTGATGTGACATCTGACGAAATGTCAGAACCCTAACCCTAATTCGTTATGGGAACCTAGCTAACTAACCCCAATTCGTTATGACCATTCGCTAAGAGGAAATAACGAAATGAAGCAGTTCGTTAAGTAGTTCGTTAATAACGAATTAGAGGCAGTTCGTTAAGTAGTTCGTCAAAGGAGGTATAAAGAATGAACCATCATTCGTTAGAAGGTTCAATTCGTTACAAAGAGGTCATTCGTTAACCAGACCAAACGAAAGAGTCCAATTCGTTATGATGATAAGATCCAATTCGTTATAGTAGCCAATTCGTCTTAAAGATAGATTCGTTATAATAGTCAATTCGTTATAACGAATGAGTTCATTCGTTAAGAACCCCATTCGTTAAGGACTGGATAACGAACTAGAAGTTTGGCAAAGTTACATAATGGTCCCTGGACTTAGAAAGGAATGATATAATTATATAATAGCCCTTGGACTTTGTTAATTTATGAAATATACCTTTTAAGATTAACGTGTAACGATTAACTAACCGGGTAAAGATTCAATGAAGTAAAACCGGCTTAGACACTTAAGATTAATTAACTAAACAATGAGAATGGCTAGAGTAGTATTAAATATTGTGTTCATTAAACAATCAGTCGCGCATAGCTCAAGAAAGGAATAACCATTAACGGTGATCGTAACCGAGTTCAGGTGAGTTTCTAGCCCCACTTCCTTGTTATGTTTTCGGGGCTGTGTGCATACTCGATGTAAAGTGTGAATACACTTACCTTAAGTGGTAAGTGTATGCTATAATGTTTGATATGATATATATAGATGTTATGAATGGATGTCTGTCGATGCGTGAACGACTTCGGATATTGCACGTGTAGAAAGAGAAAGTAACGTTTTTCGGTGCGTGAATGATCTTCAGATATTGCGAGTACCGCCAATGGGAATGAACTCCAAGTGGTTATTAGTGTGTGTAAATGTTATGCTGTTACATGGCTATTATGTAATTGATGTAATGATAGAAAGTGTGTTGTAGACAAGTAGCGGTAGAGTGTTGTAGAAGTGGTAAGGGTCTAGTAAGGGTGTTAGTGGCATGACGATAGTACGTGGTAGGGTAACCCTATACGTGACTTCATTATTATAATGGCATAACGTGAGAGCGTGGTAGGGTAAGCCTATGTGTGACTCCGTTATTAAGTGGCATAACGCGAGTGCGTGGGAGGGCAAGCCTCTATGTGCTTCCGTAAACAAGTGGCTAAGACGTAAGGGGCAGTTAAGTGGTTAAGTGGTAAGTTGAAATTGTTAGACAGTGGACTATGTGTCTTCGGATACGTATATAATTCATGTAATGGTTGTATGGTAAGTTGCTTGATTAACTAGAAGTCACTCAGCGTAGCTGACTTTTAGTATGCACACATGTGAGCAGATTAAAGAGCTAGCATGAGGATGGCACATGGCATGGATTGAAGGGTGACATCTGAAGCTGGATGAAATGATGTTTTAAATATGATGTTTTATGTTATGGTTTTAAAGAAAATATTAAATGTTTTGTAACGAATTATTTAAGTTGACGTTTCCGCGAAAGTTTTAATTAACTCTGATTGTAGAACTGTGTTTATGAGTAAATCCGACGCTAATGTAGGGCACCGGGTTCGGGGCCTTACAAGCGTAACCATATATCAAACATGAAATATCTTTTGTTTAACTAAACAAAACATCGAAGAAACGTGATAAAATGCGCATATGGCTTCTATTGTGAAACATTTCATATAATCATGATTATAGAAACGGTTTCCAATAGTGCCAAAGCTTGTGGACAGCCACGCGTAGGCCGTTAATTGCATAAATAATATCATGCAACAAAATGCATAAAATATCGTTTAAAATGAACAATATAAGCGTGATAGAAATATCGTTTAAAATAAAACGAATTTGTAGTGAAATTGAGGTTCGAAATAGTGCATAATAAACACATAAATTGTTGTCGAATAATCTTGATCCGGTCTTGAGTAATCAAAACACAAAAATGTAATCTCGAATACATAAAGTTGTTATAGAAATATCTTGTTAAAATGTAAAGAACATCATAAGAAATGAGACTTGGATAAAGGTTAACTACATAAATCGCATATTGTAAATCATCGAAAGATAAAATTCAAAACAAAATTTTGAGTAGTGGTTGTCTCCATCTAACAAACGAAATGTAATAAATGAGCATCGCGGTAACGTGCAATTAGAGAAATTTATAAATTGAAATCAAGTAAATCTCGATGGTTAAATTCTTAAACGAAATTTCTTGAGTATATAAATCGTCATGATAATATCTCTTTTATTGATAATAACTTGTAAAAGAAATGAGACATGTGGAAATGTGAGATAATGAAACGCATAAATGGTTTATTGAATAATACAGGATAAAAAAATTTATACCGAAATATCGAGTATATAAGGTTGTTGTGGAAACATTCCAAAAAAATTTCAAAAAAAAAAATATTATTGAGACAATGCGAAAAAAAAAAATGAAATTTGTGAGCTGTTATCGAATAAATCTCGAAACAACATTCGAATTGAAATTTTGTGTGTAAAGTCATTATGGTATTATTAATTTAAGTAAAAATGAATCATAAATATAATAAGCATTGAGGTAAAGTAATATGGCGACGCACGTAAAATAGTTGTTGAATAATTTGAAACATAATGTATTATTAAATTCCATGTGTGTCTAGTTGTTATGACAATATCATTTTTAAATGAAAATGATTTATAAAGGAAGGAGTATTATGAATAAGTGTATATCATTATCTTGAAAACCAAGGTTTATAATTTATAATGAAAATTTTGAGTACGAGGAGTCGTTTTAAATGCGTTACTTATATATATATACTAGCAGGTACCCGCGCGATGCGGCGGCGGCGCGGTACTTGTTTTCTGTTACTCTATCAACACTCTTGTTATATATTATATCGTACTTTTGTTAGTAACATCTGTGTGTTGTGCGTCCATGTCAATTACATAATAACGAACACACAAACAAAAGAATATTATTTTTTAATTTAAAAAAAAAGCCTAAAACATTAGTAAGAAAATACCAATCAAAACATAGTAATTTAATCTTTTTTAATTCAGACATGAGAAGAAATCTAAAAATGGTCATACATTTCATAATCACTAACTTCCCATGTCTTAAAAACTTCGTATCGCAATGGTCAAAAGTCAAATTCCATAAATAAGCCTTGAAGGTCGAAGTAAAATAGAACATCCGCCAAGAACTAATAGTACATTTTGTGAAGTAAACATCTATTCACAAATTAAACTTTTGGAAATTGATATCAAATCTTGGAGTCCATACATTCGAACCCATACACAACAAATGCGAGTTGGAAAATCATATTCAAATGACTGGTAGCGGGTATGTATCCGTTAAGACCTCTCCAGCGCAGTTGACGAAAAACTTGGTGAAAATCCATTTAATATTGTTCCCAAGACACCCCCTTTGCTTGATTTTAAGAATTTGTACAAAGGTTAAGTATCTTTCCTGTTCATGTTGACCTACAGACATATTTCTTGTTCTTCTGAGAGAGCACCTTCTTGTTCTGCAGCCTTTTCTAGCTATCTATAGCAACCCTGTATAACAACTTAAAAGATATCAAATCAATTTTAAACATGTTTGCAATATAGAAGAAAGGCTTACATTTTGGTGACTTTCTTTATTTGTTCTTTCGACGGTGCGGTGAGACATATGAAACAACACAAGTGATTGCCTAAATGCCTTAATTTCTTCACAATCCATATATAAATAAAGATATATTAAATACCGCTTAGAATATATCAAGGTCAGGCCATTTTACTTAAGGCCTTGAGCTAGAGTTTATGGCTGTCTTAGGATATGTTAGTAACAGGACCATTAGTACATCTAATCAGACTTATGTTTCTTGCCTCTTTGTCATAGAATATTATTAGGGTTAGCCGGTTAGGCCCATTAGTTTAGCCTGGACCCCGCAATACAACACATTCAATATAATAGATTTAACGGTTTCATTTAGTCAGCCCAAATGATGCAAGGGACTTATTAGAGTCTCTCAAAATATGCAATGGGTAACAAAGTGGATTCATTTGATGACCATTTTGTAATTTTTTTTCCTTGTTAAAAAGACCCGTGTTGAGGCGAACACGTTTTGGCCAGGTCCCTTTTTAAAATGAAGCACATTAATGCTTTTTTTAAGTGGCCCGTTTTGACCCAAATACATTTTGGTTAGAACTCGTTTTGACTCGACTCGAACCAGCTTTGAGCCATCATCCAACTCGAACCAGTTCTGAGTTTTTGGTCAACACTGACCAAAACTGTCAACTTAATCCAAAAATCAACTTTGACCGAATAAAAGTCAAAACTCCCCAAAAATTCAAATTTGAACATAAAATGGCCAATTTTCAGATTATCAATAATGACCAGTTTACCCTTTATGCAATCTGTTTTCTTTAAATACCCATAATTAGTGTAAAACTTTCCATTTTCAGTTAGACAAAATCACCCTTTCTTTAAATATGGCCAAGGTAACATAAACTGTAAACAATATGAGATTTTTAATGAAACAACAAAAAACTATTGAGGATTAGAAAAGAAGAATAAGAAGAACCTGATAAAGAAATGGTTCGAAAGTATCACGAGCTTTTGCAACAGCAATGACACATGTGGTCCTTGAGTAATTTGTTCCATCATGAATATCTTCGACTTCACACGCGTTTACAATTTCTTCACGTGTTATTAGAGGGCATTTTATCCCTCCAAAAACAAACCGAAATTCAGCCATCGCATGGTGATATTGAGCACCTCCATATAAACGCATACCTGCATTCTGGTGGTAGCAAATATGGTCATCTCAAATTTATCCATTCAAATACTTGAATTTCATATATATCTGTTTAAAAGAAGGGCGTAAACGTCATAAACATGGAAATGGGTATATCTTATATCATATTTTTTTATGGATAAACATGATGTTATACCAACTTTCAAGTAGAGTGGATATATGAAATTATCCCTCTTAATAATAGCTAGTTTGTTACAAATGATTACAAAACCATATTGTTCCATTAACAAATTTAATACTTGTAAATAAGCTTACAGGTATTAGCTTGTGTGGAAACTGAGAGCCATCAATACCGATTAGTGCCCCTCCGTTAACCCTTTCATCTTGTAGTGTCTCCCCTATAATCAATGAAAGCAAAGGCATAGGATATAAACTAAAAGTCTAAAATCATTAATTAGAATGTCTGAGTTAAGAATGGCAAAATGTAGGGAAATTTACCAAATTTATCTGGAGGTGCAACAACTGTCCCTTTCAATAACAATGATACTGTAACACATAAAAAGAAAAAAAATCAAGCATCATATGTAGAAATATTTAGAAAAATAAAATCCATACCTTGGTAAGAAAAAGATCATGTAAGTACATGAAACTGCCTGCTGTGGAAGAAAAAATGAAATTAAATGCATTAAAAGATAATATAAGAAACACAAACTTAAATTAAAAAGATACAAATAACCGAGCTATAAATGACCATATAAGTAACATAAACTATGATATTTCTTTCTAATAAAAACTCTAGTAGACATTAAAACTTGCCATTAATCAACGATAACATAAGTTCAGTTAGGATTTTCAAAAATATGATCACAGATTAACATTTGACTGAATGGTTAAGAATTTTTACCTTTTTATCCCTTAGGTTTTTAGTATTGGGATCAAGCCATATCGGCTTAGTTCGGTTTTTAAACGATCCGAGCCCAAACTCACCCCGGCTCTACTCGTTATGTATGTTAATAATGCCGTTAGTTTACTCATATTTGTTTGAGTGTTATCCCTTTCTTGTACATTACTAAACTAAACAACTCAATTAGTTGGTATAATATTAGGCATACTATACAGAATAACATACCATTTATACACTTGAGTTTATTTTCCAATAATTTTGCTTTTCACTTTCAATGAGTCAACAGCCTTTACAAGTTCTTCGATGTCACCAAACTTATCAGGTGGATCTGCGTTCCAATCAACCGGTAAGAAGAGTTAGAAATAATAATTATTTTCAATTAAAATCACACATACAAACTATAAATAATATGACTATAAAATCATACCTTCAAAAAATCAGCATCAGAATCTCAATTGTAGAATTTAAAAGTTGAGTAAATAATGTCATTAAATGGATTCTCTGTGCCTAAAACAAAAGAATATACGAAGCCGTTAATACCGGGTAGATAAAAAATGCAACACCAACATTTTCATCACCCTTTTAAATAAAATTTATAATTAATTTAAAGGTTTAGTTAATAGTAAAACGTGAAGAACGACTATAAATAATGAATTTTAGAGTTTGAGCAACATATGATAAACACACAGATACATATCCATTCGTATTTTTTTCTTTAAAGTGACTCATTCTCTCTAGCCGAATAAAGAGCTACACTATCTCTAGTTTCTTTAGAAAATTGTCGGACATCATATGGTAAAGTTATCTATAAAATTTATATAATTTTGACATGAAAGAAACAGCAATTCAACGATAAATTAAGTATGCCTATTTTAATGCGCACACCAATTGAATATCCACAATAAAGAATAATGCTACATAAGCATCATATAAAAACAGAGAAATTATAAGTGATTACTGGAATCAAACCTGAAGCACCACACGTTTCAAGAGCTTGCTCATTGCAAATAATTTTTGGTAACATTTGTTTTAAAGAATAAAATAAGCACGTGATTCAGAAGCTTGTCATATGTTGAAAATGTAATCTCATGCATAGGCTTTGTATGGAAGTTAATGACATAATAATATATAAATATGTGAAGCTTCTTAAGAAAATAGTGAACTTTGAAGCCTCGTTAATTAAATGAAATAAACATAAATACATTTTTTGTTCGCTCATTTACGTTCGTTTATGTTTTTTCATTTCGGTTTCTTTATTTTTTACAATCAAACCAAATTGGACCATAACCGAAAAAACCGACTTCGAATAGTTATAAACTAATAAATGTTGTAGCCCCTAATTTTTGGGTCCTAATGCATAAAGTATAAACTAATTAATTAGCAAAAAAGTTAAGTTCAAAGTTTCATGTCTAAATTCATTAATTTGGAAGCCCATAAATTTGAAGTCCAAATGGTAGAACCGAATAAAACCAAAACCAAAACCAAACCCGTTTTAAAAACCAAAAAAAAAAAAAAGAGGAAACTGAATAGTTTTTGATAACCTTAAAAAAAACTGAATTTTGGGTCTTTTGTTCGGTATGAGACCATTAGTAAACATAATAGGAGCAGTTGCAAATATTAGTGATATAAAGCTACATAATTGTAGATTACATTGAAACCAGTTATACACAAACTTCAAATGGCATTTTCACTAACAGGTAATGTGCAATAAACATTGACCCTAATTAAGCAAACAATAACACTTACGAAGGGGATATCATTTCCAAGAGTTAGAAACTATGATGCAAATCTGTGATGGTGCATTGGATTGTGTGGGTTGCCTGAATCAGTACTAACATATGAAAGTTAAACTACATCTAGATTGAAGAGGTTGAGCAAAATAGATCGAGAGAACTGATATTACCTTCAAAGACAACCCTTTTGAGGATTGTAGCTGAAATGGAGAGAAAGAAATAGGCGGTAGATCTGGACTGAGATGTTAATGAAGAAGGAATTCAAAATTTGAAACCTAAAATGAGATCTGTATAGCATAGCAGGAAAGTCAAAAGTCAGGGTTAGAGTTTGTATGCTTCATAGGTTGTAACTTATGAAATATGGGCTGTAAAACTCTTATTTTTAAGAGTTTTAATGAAATTACTATTTTGTCTTTCGTATATGTATTTTAATATAGTATATATATATTTATATATATTACGGGAAACGAGGCTTGCGTGTGTATGTAGAGGTTTAGGCTTTAATGGTGGATGGTTTGGGTACCTTCTAAGGAATGAGTGGGTTCTCGAGCGTCTTGTGTAACTAGGTTTACTTGAATTTGGTAATTTTGGTGTTTGTTTGAGCTTGATGGGTTGGGTAAGTTGAGATTGACTAGCTTGGGCTTGGATACAGTTCGTATATGTATTTTACAAAGTTGGTCATATGCCGATTGTGGTATTTAAACTTGAAGGTTGGGTAAAAATGGTAAGACAACATGGTTTGTGTTTCGACATAGTATGGTCAAAGGATTGAGTCATAGGTTGGTAAACTTTGGTTTGTGTGAGTTCAAGGAATGTGCTGATGTGTTTGTCGGCGTTTCGTAGTGGTATGATAGTGAATTTGGTAGGTGTTACGTAGGGTAAAAGTGTCGGTGTTTTTTTTGGGTTGATAAAATACATCTTGGTTTTGCATGGAGTTTGAGTTGGTGAGGGCATAGTTTAGGTGTTGTTTCTCTCCGGGGTTAGGGAAAAATCGATACCGTGTGGATATATGGTAGTGGAATGGAGAGAGTTGTAGTGATGATAATAGTGGTAACGACGGTTCAATTGTAGCGATGGTTTGAGTGAGGATGTTCGGAGACTTGCAGTTGCGTTTTTAAAGGAACTTGACCGACATTACGTTTGCAATTGAAAGTATCATAATTTATAAACCACTAAATTTAAATTGAAAATGCGAAAACATTTATGAAATTTTGTGGACCAAACTACAAATCGAATTTTTTATGCGAAACCGAAAACTCTTTGTGAATCACCATAGATTTTTCGCGTTTCAATAACAACGTGAATATTTCGATATAAATGTCATAGACAAGGGAAAATATATACATATATATATATATATATGTGAGGTATTTATAAAAATTTTAAAACTTAGGGTTTTATAGGAAGATTGAGAAACAAGTTATTGAACCACCACAATTTCCTTGCTTCAACGATTCCCACTAAAATAAGTATTGCCATGAAAACGTCGGGTCATGCTTGACTTGTCTTAAATATTTTCATAAGAGAAAATTTTGAATTAAACGAATCCTTTAATGTAAATAGTCCATGAATTAGATAAATTAAATGGGAGAAATTTATCATAAAATTAAAACTAGGAAAAAATGAACAAATTGTATATTGAATATTACCATAAGGAAATAAAACAAAATCGTCATGAGAAATCTACAAAAATCTTTATGGGAATAAAATTTACAATGAGGTTTCAAAATAAGTATATTGTGTATTACAATTTGTTATAAGGTATCAAAATATATAATGAAAATCGTTATATGAACAAAATTTCGTAACAAAAATTTTTACCATAAGGGTTATATAATATTTTGTGCATATAAAAAAAATGATTTTGAGGATTTAAAAGAAACAATTTTGTGAAATTAGAAATCACGATTAATAAAATTGTCACTAAACTAGATTTTATTTTTTTATGAAAATTTTATATTAGAAAAATTAAGGAATTAAAAATTATACAATGAGAATTACTTGAGAAATATAAGTAAAATTGTCACTAGAAAATTTAAAATTATTGAAATTATATGAAAGTTTTTGTTGTGAGAAATCATAATGAACAAAAATTATATAATGGAAGTTGTCATGAGAATTCAAGTTGTACAAAATAAAATTTAAGATATCCAAATAGATGAAATTTTGTAATAAAAATTGTTGTGAGAAACCAAGATAGAGAAAGTCGTGTAATAAATTGTCCATGCGAAATCAAAATATAAGAGAATTACTCATAACGAAAGATAAATCTATATAAATGAGAAAATTGTAATGAGAAATCAATATGAAGGAAATGGCTAAATAAATACTTTGAATATATAAGTCCTTTAAAAAGATTTATTAAAATGTAATGGTGAGAACGTTCATGAACCACCATGCATCTTGTTCAAATCAATAAATCTTAAATGTAATTGTAATAAAATAGGGAGTCGAACATGTGCACGTATCACCGTGTTTTACACATTTTGTCCCAAATATCGTAATAATAACAATAACAAGTAAACAATAAGGCAATTTTGGGTGTTGAAAACATTAGTCCACGTATCACCGTGACTCTTATGCTTCCAACAAAAATATAAGGAGGCAACTGAAACACTTGCATTCGAAAACTTAAATTTGTTGACATGTATAACATGGTTTGTTGGCCTAGAGGAAAAACACTTCAATTCAATCATCCCAGGTAAGTAAATCACCTTCGATTCTTGGAAACTTTTTGTCAAATGAACGTTTCATAGTGTTTCGCCCCCGATGGTGGCTACAAACAGTCAAGCTTTAAGGAGATAATAAACAATGTGATCCAAATTAAGTTTTTGATCCATAAAACTTCATAAAACTAATTTTTTTTGTGGTAAGGTAAGGATACCTTAGTATAATATGAGAGTGTGTGCATGTGTATATATGACATTTAATAAAGGTAAGGTAATGATACCTTAGAATGTTTTGAGTGTTTGTATATATGTGTATATGAGAGTAAATGAAGTACACAAGTAGATAAGTAAATAAGCGCAATGAACAATCAAGTTGGGCAACACGTATAGGTAAAACATGTATAAGGACCCTAAAGCAAAAACTATACTAAGCTGTTACATCTAACCGCCTATCTTATAGTCATGGATCTGATACCAATCTGTCACACCCCGACCAAAGGCAACGGAACATGCCGGGGTGCAATGGATTGCTCAAGAACACTATGACACTATTAAAGTGACAATATTTACTCAACTTGTTCATTCCATTCAATAATCACAAATACAACTTGTTCAAGACAAAATACAAACAATTTCATATAATCATAAATTCATTAAAGTATCCTAAAGGTATGATCTAAGTGATGAGTCTTCAATCTTCACGAGCAACCTAAAAGTAAACCAGTAACATGCGTAAAATAGATTTTATCAACACGAATGTTGTAACATCCCGTTTTTCTAGTTTCGGTTAATAAAATGAGAATATGGATTATTATGAGTCGGGCTAGTGTTGGGTAAAATGGATATGGGTTATGGACATGGACCCTGCTAGGGGCTCTACCCCTTGGACCCTCTACCACCTCTAGTACCCCCGTGTTAGGAGCGCTGCCCCAGGACCCCCGTTCGTTGAGGGTTATAACTAGACTAGAAACGCAATGTGAGTAGTGATAGTTAATTGATACGTGTAATTGTTATACAGTTAGTCGAGCACAACTAAGGAAAGGAATAACAATTAACGGTGAACGTAATCGAGTTCAGGTGAGTTTCTAGGCCCACTTCTTTGTAATGTTTTCGGGGATATGTGCATACTCGATGTGATAGTTAATACACTTACCTTAAGTGGTAAGTTTATGCTTGGTATGATGTATGAATGATGATTGCTTGACGGTACGTGAACGATATTCAGATATTGCATGTACCGTCAGGTGGTAGTTAAAGTGATGATTGATATATATGATGTATGAATGATGTATGTATGAATGATGTATATGATGTATAAATGATGTATGAATGAATAAGTACGAAGTAAGTATGATACGTTGACGGTATGTGAGTCTTCGGAGATTGCACGTATTGTCAAGAAAAATATGTAAAAGACAGGTATGTTACAGTAGCATGAATTAAAGGGGACCAGACCCCAATAATATCTGTGCGGATAGGGACCAGACCCTAATAATATATGTGAGGATAGGGACCATACCCTAATAATATCTGTGAGGATATGGATTAGACCCTTATAATATCTGTGATGGTAGGGACCAGATCCTAATAATATATGTGATGTTGGGGACCAGACCCTTATAATATCTGTGAGGTTATAGGGCGGAAGACTCTTTAAGTAGTATGGATAGTTATGTATGTAACGCAAGGTATGAATAACGTACACACCTTCGGGCCCATGTGCAAGTATGAGAACAGATTGTATGTTGTATGATTAACTAGAACTCACTCAGTGTTGCTGACTTTTAGTATGCACGCAGGTGAGTAGAATGAGGAAGATCGCTTGAGGGGAGGCACATGGCATGGACTTGAAGAAGCTGGCATCTCAAGGAAATGTTATGTTATTTTTAAAGACAACGTGTTATGTTAAATGATTTGGAATGATCGTTAAGACAAGAAATATGGTTATGTAATGAAATGGTTTTAATGTTTTTAATATTCCGCGAATGTTTTTATTAACTCTGATATTTAGCACTGTGTTTATGAATAAATCCAATGTTAAAGTGAGGCACCGGTAATGGGGCCTTACAAATGTTGGTGAGCAATACACTAGTTTAGACATATATATATATATATAATGAGGCAAAAATCACAATTCGCATGTGTAAATAGGAAAATGCAAAAACCATTGTAAATGTAAAGTAAATAACTGTGGCTCCTTTCTATTTGGTATCAACCAAAATACTCGGAGAATGAGGCCCTATTCTACTAGCACAAGGCTAAAGTAGTTAGGGGTGCGTATGATCAAACTTATTGAGGCTCAACAATAACATAAAAATAAACACTCGTGCACATAATCATTTTGAGTCATAAACAAAGATCGAGCAAATATTTGTACAAACACATAATATTGAATTGTGGATTTGATAATGAGATCATAAAACAAGTAAGTTTGAATATGGTACGCATGCCACTCCAAACATCATCGTTAAGCGAATGTTCGATTTTATTGGTCCAAGCTTGTTATAAGATCAAGTTGCATCCGACATACCAAGTACTTTAAGAAAACATTTATAATTAGTTTGTAAAAGATCTTAGAAAGAAAATGTGAGATTCGGTAGCCCGAAACACAACTAGTGTGTTTCAAGCGAGTGAACTAGGTTTAGTTTGGTTTGTTTGGTTTAGTTGGTCCAAGGCTTGATATGTGACCAAGTTTGGGTCCAACAAGTCCATATTTAAGTAAAAAAAATACAAAAAATGTAAATAAAAGAACTTAAGCACTTAAATCTTTCATACAACTTGTTTTGAAACAATTACATAACGAGTTAAGCGAGAGTTCGGTTTCGGTTCGTTCCTTGACTCGGAATGAAACCGATGATGGTTGTACCCAATACCATGGAACTCATCAAGTAACTTTAGAAAATTTAATACAAAAATATTACATGTAACACATATTAAATTATTTTAAATATATAAAGCATTTAAACGAGAGTTCGATCTTGGTTCGGTTCTTGACTCGGAAAAAGATCGAGGATGGTTGCCTCATATCCAATACCATGGAACTCATTAGAATAAACTTAGAAATGATAATACTCAAGTCTTACATACAACATGTTAATAAAAAGTATTTAAAAAAAAGTTCGGTTTTGGTTCGGTTCTTAACTCGGGATGAAAACCGAAGATAGTAACCACATACCCAAATACCATTGAACTATTAAAATGATTTGGAAACTAAAATAATTAAGAATTAAACAATATTAAAAGATTAAACAAAATTAATGCATATATTAAAGTGTTTAACAAGGATTGCAATAATCCTCCATGTAGCCATTGCCTAGCAATACACCTAAACTGACATGGTCGAAAAAGGGAAAGCCAAGGAAACAAGGGGAGTATGTTTTAAACAAGTTATAATACAAGCTTTTAGAAACAAGAATTAGTTGTAAACAAGGTTAGCATTAGCGTAACACCCCGTAACCGCAGCGGAAACGTAAACGGGATGCAACAGACACGTCTGATATCAACCACATTGTTTATAAAGAAAACTAAATACATTAATATACTTCAAATTACATTATCTCATATTTCATTACCGTCTAGTTGATACACACATCATACAATACGATACATAATTCTATTTAATATAACGTATCATAACATCCTGCACGCAAATCTTACACACATCAAGCACTTAGCACGTAAGCAATCACTTCCTCTTAATCGTACCTGAAAAGCATGTGAGAAAACGGGTCAACTACGAATAGTTGGTGAGTTTCACAATTTGAGTAAACCATGATAAATCCATATCATAATATAATATTATCGATGTAATTATGCTGAGCCCACAAGTGAAACCTCTGACTATCCACACACAACCCCGTGGCATACTCCGCCCACGGACCTGCCCCAAACCGCTATGCCTAACATTACATAGCAAAATATATATAACAACAAAATAGACATGTGCAACTGGCTGGGAGACATCAGCAAATCCATGCCGGACCAGTTGGGTTTGTCAGACCAATAGTACTATCCACACTCTACCGGCTTTCAGCTAATCACTCGTGTTGCGGGGCCTTACAATGTTAGCAACTCAGACAATTACCATCTTAGTACATTTCCATACGATTCCCGTACAATAAAATATATATAAATACACGAAAATCCATGCGTTCAGTATGTACTTAAACATTTCAGTAGTAACATGCTTCCGCCCCGGGAAAATATTTAAAAACAATTCAGGAAAAAGGGCTCGTGAAACTCACCTTTGCACATGCAAGCAGGTAACAACAGTCATTATCAGTTAACACGTCCAATCTGTAATATGATCCCTACGATCATTACTATACAATCACTATTAATATAACTTTAACCATGTTAACCGGTACATCTGGGGACACTGTTAACCCAGTACTGTACCCGTTCCGGGGGCAATGTTAACCCAGAAACACTTCTAGGGACATCTGGGGACACTGTTAACCCAGTACTGTACCCATTCCGGGGGCAATGTTAACCCAGAAACACTTCTAGGGACATCTGGGGACACTGTTAACCCAGTACTGTACCCATTCCGGGGGCAATGTTAACCCAGAAACACTTCTCCGGACTCAGATTGTGATATCGTTTAGAGTTCAATAGTTAAAATTACTATTAATTCGTTTTTTTTTCCCGTTTTGCGTGCCTAGCACGGTTATCCGTTTTTACGTTTCAAAAATGAGTTTGGTCACACACGATCCAAAATAGTTGTTGACTGACAATTTAATTAAAGTTGTGAAATTAGAGCTCGGTTTAGACGCCCCGATTGGCCGCGGGACCCGTTTCCGTCTTTAGTGCACCGGAAACTGTTTTATCGGATAAAATTACCCAAATCATCCGAATTATTTTCGGATGATTTATTTTTACTTGTTTAACTCAGTTATATGTAAATAGTTCATTTTTAGGGTTTTTATACACCGATCAACTCGTTTAGGCGAACTTTACCGGTATACGCGTTTTAAGCTTTAAAAGTTTGTTTTTATTTTCTTTTTAGCACAAATAATTATCCGTTTAGTCTCGGATCTTGAAATTTTGCACAAATCACTTTTTGACAGTAGGGGAATTTTATAAAAATATTTCCAGAAATAAATTTTATATTTAAAATTTATTTATCAATTTTTAAACACCATTTAAACACTAAATGTGTCGTAAATACCAAACGATCTTAGAAAAATCCCAAATTTTTCCTGGATGACCCCTGCCATCCACATAGTCCCCTGTAATTTTTCCAGAACCAAAATCTCTTTTTACATGCCATTTTCACTAAAACCGAGCTAGAAAACCCTAGAACTCGTTTAACCGAAAAGCCTACTTAGACTTTTCCAACTGACCTAAAATTTTGTGTGTGACTTTTACATGTTATAAAAAGCTTATCTGGAATTTTCCAGAATTTTTCATAATATTTAACTATTTTTCACCATTTTTGGCCAAAACCGAGCATTAAATTCACCAAATATTCATCCTTTGTCCAAATATTACCAAAATTTCACAGAACTCATATTTTCATATATCTAACACCTCTGTAAAATTTCATGACCTAACTCTAAACGCACCACAATCTGTCCAAAACACAAACATCATACAAAACCCGAACTACCTTGTGTTTCTAGCTTCAAATCGCAAGGATCTCGCTTTCTAGCCTTTGCTAACAACTAGATACAACACCTACAAGCACAATAACACCACACCAAGCAAGTTACACCCACAATCAAGCCATTTCTTTCATGGTTTCGGTTATGATTTAAAAACAAAGATTTAAACCGTAAAAATTCGTTTTTGGATCGTTTAACTCCTTTCTTGGACCAAGATCCCTTGTATAACCCGTATACATCACTTGATCATGCAAGAATCGGTTTTCATCTTTGAAACCTCATTTTCTTGCAAATAAACTCAAGAAACGAAGATGGAAACGTAAATAACTCGGTTTTTACCTCGGTTTTCTTGCTAAATACTCGGGTTTTTAGATGATCTTGTGGAGAGAAGATGGATAGTGTTGAATGGTTTGATGTAAAAAGAAATGAGAGGCAAGGGGGATAACCCCCAAGCCGATCGGAATTCATAGGGGGGTGGGGTGGGACCCACCTTTCCATTCTTAGCCACATATTTGGATTTCCGAAATCTGGATAATGTTTTGGATAATCTGGTTTAGTTCGTTTTTCGGTTAAATGTTTAATTCGGCTTAAAAGGAGGCTAAAACGGTCGTTTTCGGCTTAAAAATGAAATTTATATAAAACCGATTTAAAAACTTTAAAAACTTAAACCATGACATTTATTAACTTAAAACATCGTATTATTAATTATTGCGCATCTTTTTCGGCCTGATCGATCGTCTCTTGCTCGGTTTGGTATTGAAGGTTTCGTTTAATGTACCGACGTACCATTAAATCGAAAATTCTTTTTCTGTGCTTTAATTCACTTATCCCGAAGCTTTAATACTTCGTAAAATCACTAAATATTATAGATATTGTCTATAATTGAACCCTCGATTCGTTCGGGTTTCAATAACTATCGATCGATTAATCGCATATTCAATACGATGAATTATATATTCACGTACAATCAATTCAGTGAACCATGTATTCTCGTATAATTACTATGGTAATTCATGTACCCGACATTAAATATAACGTAACTATTGTCTACCGGTTAGGGTATCCCTGGTTTCGTCGGAATCGTTACAATTAGTTTGACGTTGAGAAGTCAAACTAACAAGAGGTTGAAAATGAACACTTGGATCTTTGATTGAGAGAGATTTTGGAGAAGAAGGAGCAACCAAAAATGGGTGAGATGGTCTTGTTTATATAGGGATAGAGTAAGGGTTTGTGGGTAGTGTTTATTTCAAAATTTTACATGCAAATGGGTAGGTTAATTTGGTCATACAAAGCATAAAACAACAAAAACGAGTTGGGAAATACTGCAGACACCCCTAGGCACTGCGCGACCACCTTGCCCCTTAGTGACTGCGCGGCGCGGCGCCACTAGGGGTGGGGTTGGTCTCCAAGTTTGATTAATTGTCGATTCAGGTCCTGAAGTTCGTTTTAAGTCGTTTTCGATCATAAAAGGGTGTTCTAACGTACCGAAAGAGACGTTTCACGATCCAACAAGTGTGAAACAAATTTTTAACATAAAAACCACTATTTTTATTAATATCAAAGAATCCGATTTATAAAACGGGTTGGGTTTATCGTACTAAAACAAATACAAGTTAAACCAAAAATGACTAATGTCACAAATTAAAGACCCCATGAGTCCATAACTTTCGAAGCATCCCATCAATACATGATTTAATGTCATAAGACCATACATTGCTGAAGTGTTAACCATTAACTAGATGCAATAGTCATTTAAATTTGTAACCTTTTGGTGATAAAACAGATTTAGGGCTCGAGCATGAAAAACTATTAGATTTTTGCCTTGATCACTAAGACTTTGTAAGAGACTAACACCTCTTTTAATTTGGCAATTTTTATGTTTATATCACATACCCTTCCTTACTCGTTTGTTTAAGACCTACCAATGCACAAATATAATTAAGCACACATCCATTTTCACCTATTTTTCAACTGGATATAAGATATAAATGATCAATGTACTATCATTTTCCCTTTTTGCTTCAAAAACTCATTTTGAGGATCAATTTTTCAATATTTTTAAAATTTTTAACATATTTGAATGTTTTTGTATTTTATCTATACAAACGTAAATCACGATATTTTTGTATTTTTCCATTTTTCTTCCCCTAAAACCCAAAATATTAAAGAAAGAAAAATAAATAAAAATAAATTGTGCAAAAACAATAAAAATAATTACCCGAGCTTAGGAATATGAACAAGTGATTTTAAGCGATTTAAACCAAGGAAAAGTTTAAATCTTGTCTTATCAAATGTCTTGGTAAAAAGGTCTTCCTTTCGATGATCCGTATGTACCTTTTCAATGTCAATTAGTTTGTTTTCGTAACAAACACGGATAAAACGATAACGATTTTCGATATGTTTAGTTTTAGAGTGGTGCAGTGGGTTTTTTGTTATACATATAGCAGCGGAGTTATAATTAAAAATTGGAGTATAAGAAACTTCAAACATAATCTCGCAAGTGTTGATGGATCCATAAAATCTGTGAATAGCAACTTGAGGCTGCCACATATTCGGCTTCAGCGGTTGAAGTGGAGATCGTTGTCTCAGAATTTATGTATAACATCCGAACTATGAATACAGTCTGGATGAATAGAACACAAATGTGCTCGAAACCTTGGTTCCCAGTTGGCAAAGACACACAAATTCATGAGCTTTAGGCATTTAGTATGAGACCCAATCTCAGAATTTATGTTTAACATTTGTTGCATAAGGGCATTCTAGGAGGCCAAAGCGTAGAAGATTGCCATTTTGTGAAAATTTAAGGATGAAACGTTTTATGTTTTGAAATTTTAGGGTATAAATTGACAATATGAGAAAGTTCATGATAACAAATGAGATGTGTAAGTTTAAGGAATGTGACTGGTTTAGGTACGAATGAACAATAAGAAATGGTACTTTTTAAACGAATAGGATATGCACAAATGTGTTGACAAATGAGATTACTATTCAAACGTATGAGACACACGAATTAATCACAATGAATGAATTTACTATTCAAACGGATGAACAATAAGAATGAATGTAGTGAATGTGATTAGTGTAGCGAATGCGGTTATTAAGTAACAAATGTGACACTGTAGTAGCGAATGAGTTGTTAGATCTGTTTGACAGTCGGCAAAATAGTTTGTTGGGTCACGATTTGGTTAGACGGACGCATATCAAAAGACCATGACATGATCAAGACAAAAGAGAAATAATCTAGAAGAGTCGAAGTATTATACAAGATGGAATTTACGTCTTGGAGCATGTAATACCGAAATCCATAGAGATTTCGGTTTGCATGGGTTAGCAATACAGAAATCATATTGATTTCTGTTTGGGCTTAGTTGGGCATGGTCATTGGGCCTTTTGTAAATGCTAACTATATAAAACATGTTTAATAATTTTTGGGTTAGTGATTATTGAGCAGAACTACAGATCTCTCTCACACTTCGATAGCCATCACATCCAGAGAGCATAATATTCTGTGTGAATCGGTTTACGTATTAGACGATTTATTTGATAATAGAATCGTATGCATTGAAACCATAGTACTTCATGTTCATTATATTTATATTGTTCTTCTATATCGTTTTTGAATCACCACTGTGTTAGGATTCCGCACTAACATCGTGTCCGAGTTGATATCATATTGTAGTGATCCAGATTCGGGACTTACAATTAGTATCAGAGCCTTAGACCTATTCAGGCTCGTTATTGTGATACCAACGATTCAAGATCTCGGGTGTCTTGTGGTTCTTTGTGTTTTCCCACGAGTTTGTAACCGTAGAAAAAGAAAGGGTTTATAAGATTGGTTTTTGTTTTGGAAACAAATCAAATCCCATTAATCTCGGGAGTTTGTTACAATTAAAATCCTGCTGATTCTCCAGTTTTTGGCCAATATCATCTGTTCTCGGCTAAGTTTCTCAGTTTTCGGCCAAGATTTAATTTGCTGAACAAGTAATCATCGTTTTCGGCCAAAGACAAGGGTTTTCGGCCATATTTGTTCGTTCTCGGTAAAAAACGAGGGTTCTCGGTCAGATCATTGTGTTCTCGGTCAACAGTTGTTTTCGTTCAACGTGTGTTCTCGGTCAATCTTGGTTCTCTGTCAACACATTGAGTTCTCGGTCAACAGTTGTTCTCGGTCAACCGTGGTTCTCTGTCAACACATTCAATTCTTGGTCAACAGGTTCTCGGTTATAAAAAAAGGTTTTTGGCGGGAAAATATTTCTTGAACGAAATTTTTCCTAAACACTCCTTATAAGTGAGACTTCATTCTTGAAAATTTTGGTAAAAATAATTTTTCAAAGTGATTTTCGGTGATATGTTTGACGGGAAAATCGGAAAAAAAATTTCTTGAACAAAATTTTTCCTAGACACTTCTTTTGAGTGGGATATAATTTTTGAAAATTTTGGCGATCATATTTTTCGAGAAAAAAAAATTGGCGGGAAAATCAGAGTTCGCCTCCACAAACCTTCTCAATGTTTAGAAATACTCTTAATCAGTCTGCTCCCTCCTCAGTAAATTCGAATATGGTAAGTTCTCAATCATGTTCTCAAGATTGGATTGATAAGATAAATTTCTATATGCTTCACAATGATAATTTGTTTAGAGATATGGAAACGGTAAAATCTAAAAACTTTAAACTTAAGAAAAATGAAAAAGCTTATTTGGATAAAATAGAGGCACAGAAAAAGGACTTTTCCAAACTAAAATCTGAGTTTAGTTTGAAATGTTGTCACCACCTAGATGCCAAACAGGAAATCGCCGAATTAACTGCTAAACTAGAAGCCTCCAAGTTAGAGATTTCAAATCTAACTAATAAATATGAAAGGGCTGAACTAGACTTTAAAAAATTCAATGGTTCTAGTAAGGTAGTTAATTCCATGATTGAAAATCAGTTATGGTGGAAAGAGAATGAGGGTGAGGGTATAGAATATAGTCAGGTACCCCCACCATACAATGACAACTATACTAGTCTTCCTTTAACCAAAGAGCAGGAAGAAAAGGTAAAAGATATGAAATATGGTAAACAGTTTCAATCTGAAATTGTTGGATCAGGATCCCTAGAGGAAATTAACCATGTTTTTAAATGTGTGAACAATTTTGATGCTTCTACTTCATGTGCAGATATAGTAAATGATGTTGCTTCTGATAGTCAAGGGGTTCAGGCTAGTGAAAATAAATCTTATTCTAACGGGTCATCAAACTCAGATGATACCACAACACAAAATTGTAATAATAATAATACACAAAGTTGTGGAAACAAAGGGAAGGCACATAAGAAATCAGCACAACATGGACAATATCGTCCTCATAGATCCTCCGGATCTCCATGTGCAGATAAATCATTGGGTTCTATTTATATTAAGAGGCAAACATGTTACCACAGTGGCACGCCAGGACATATAGCCAGAAATTGTGTTCATCGTCTATATGTTCCCTATTACAAGCAAAATCAGAAGGTTGCGCCAAGGGGCAAGAAGAATAGAAAAACCTTTCCTAAGAAGGAATTCCAACATGTGGCAAGTGCTTCCGTTGACATTAGAAGAAGGATGAAGGCGTGTTTCTTCTGCGGGAACGGCCGGCATTTGGCAAAGGAGTGTCACTACCGTGCTGTTAATAGACAATATCCTCAAGTGAAAGGTAATAGGTTTCAACCGAATCCAGTGGTTAAACAAAATGCTTATTTTTTAAAACCACGAGTATCTGTATAACGGGTCACATATACTCAAGGATTCAAAGTTAATATGACAGGTTTGTACTCAAATGATTTAGAAACTATTAAAAGAATTTTTTTTTCAGAAGTCAAAGAGTGTAGAGAGTTCTAAGAATTCGAATTCGAATTGTTCCACTCCAAAGTCTTTTCTTTCCTATTTCACTGATCATGTTCAAGTAAAGATTATTTCCTGATCATGCTCAAGTAAAGATTCTAAAGGTTTTGAAAGCATCAGTCTAAGGGGGATATTGTTGGGTCACGATTTGGTTAGACTGACGCATATCAAAAGACCATGACATGATCAAGACAAAAGAGAATAATCTAGAAGAGTCGAAGTATTATACAAGATGGAATTTACGGCTTGGAGCATGTAATATCGAAATCCATAGGGATTTCGGTTTGCATGGGTTAGCAATACAGAAATCATGTTGATTTCTGTTTGGGCTTAGTTGGGCTTGGTCATTGGGCCTCTTGTAAATGCTAACTATATAAAGCATGTTTAATAATTTTAGGGTTAGTGGTTATTGATCAGAACTGGAGATCTCTCTCACACTTCGATAGCCATCACATCCAGAGAGCATAATATTCTATGTGAATCTGTTTATGTATTAGATGATTTATTTGATAATAGAATCGTATGCATTGAAACCATAGTACTTCGTGTTCATTATATTTATATTATTCTTCTATATCGTTTTTGAATCACCACTGTGTTAGGATTCCGCACTAACATCGTGTTCGAGTTGATATCATATTGTAGTGATCCAGATTCGGGACTTACACAGTTATAACTACAACACGAATGAGCAGTTGGTTTTAACGAATGAGCATTAAAATTATAATGAATGAACATTCATATCTTCAAATCTTCAAGTATTTTTCAATATTCAGACTCAAATCAAAACCAGATCCAAACCACACAAAATCACATCAAACTCTTCCAATCCTCAACCAAATTCAACACTTAACCACTCAGTCTACTCGTCTCACAATTCCAAACAACCATAGATCAATCCAAACCACAAACACTATCCAAATTTAATCCAATTTTGACTAAAACTCAGTCAAATTCAAATCGTTCCCGCGCAAAATCAATCGAACAATTTACAATAAATTATACAATTAATTGATCACAGATGATCCAAACATCATCGTTATCAATCCTAACTTCAATTCGAGTCCAATTATCATGATTACAACGTTTATTTGATTGATTTTAGGCCCGAACAGTTCAAAACTTGATTTTAGTTCAATAAGTTACAATTATCAATCATTTAGTACTTCAATTGATGCAAATAACAATCCTAATCGTGATTCAATAACACAAATGCTCTGATACCACTTGAGAAACCATGTGTGATCGATTGCTATCACGGATTTAGTCTATATATATGAGATACGATTAGAATACGTTAACTATGTGTACTGTGTGTTGAGGGAGTATTTAGACAGAGTAACGAGGCTTAATTAATAATAATCAAGACTCTAAATTAAATGATAAGTTACAGAGGATATATATATATATATATATATATATATATATATATATATATATATGTAGAAGATGACCTCATTCGTTATACATGCCATAACGAGTGAGAGTAATTCGTTATCATACGTTATACTCCTATACATTACTATAACGAATCATTAAATTTGTTGGTTCCATTCGTCAACATCACTAACGAATGAACACAAATAAACACGGGGACTCATTCATTATTAGTTAGTCTAACGAATGAGCCTTACGTTATAGCGAATATGGATATACATTTACCAAAATACCCCTATACTTTATATTATAACCAAAAACGTTAAGCAAAGATCGAGACGCAGAAACATGTATCAACAGTTGCAGTACCACTTGAGAAACCATGTGTGATCGATTGCTATCACGAATTTAGTCTATTGATATGAGATACGATTAGAATACGTTAACTATGTGTACAGTGTTTTGAGGGAGTATTTGGACAGATTAACGAGGCTTAATTGATAATAATCAAGACTCTAAATTTGTAACGATTCCGACTAAACCAGGTATACCCTAACCGGTAGACAATAGTTACGTTATATTTAATGTCGGGTACATGAATTACCATAGTAATTATACGAGAATACATGGTTCACTGTATTGATTGTACGTGAATATATAATTCATCGTATTGAATATGCGATTAATTGATCGATAATTATTGAAACCCGAACGAATCGAGGGTTCAATTATAGACGATATCTATAATATTTAGTGATTTTACGAAGCATTAATGCTTCGGGATAAGTAAAGTACGGCACAGAAAAAGAATTCAGATTTAATGGTACGTCGGTGCGTTAAACGAAACCTTTAATACCAAACCAAGCAAGAGACGATCGATCAAGCCGAAAAAGATGCGCAATTATTAATAATATGATGTTTTAAGTTAATGAAAGTCATGGTTTAAGTTTTTAAAGTTTTAAATCGGTTTATATAAATTTCATTTTTTTAGCCGAAAACGACCGTTTTAGCCTCGTTTTAAGCCGAATTAAACATTTAACCGAAAAACGAACTGAACCAGATTATCCAAAACATTATCCGGATTTCCGAAATCCAAACATGTGGCTAAGATTGGAGAAGTGGGTCCCACCCCACCTCCCCTTTACATCCCGATCGGAACAAGGGCACACCCCCTAGTCTTTCATTTCTTTTTTTCATCAAATCTTTGCAAGATCTTTCCTTTCTCTCCACTTCATGAACTAAAAACCGAGATTTTAGCAAGAAAACCGAGGTAAAAGTCGAGTTATTTACGTTTCCATCTTCGTTTCTTGAGTTTATTTGCAAGAAAATGAGGTTTCAAAGATGAAAACTGATTCTTTCATGATCACGTGATGTATACGGGTTATACAAGGGATCTTGGTCCAAGAAAGGAGTTAAACGAACCAAAAACGAATTTTTACGGTTTAAACTTTAGTTTTGAAACAATAACCGAAACTATAGTTTAAGAGGCTTGATTGTGAGTGTAACTTGCTTGGTATTGTGGTATGTTGATTGTAGGTTATGTATTTAGTGGTAGATAAGGCGGAAATAAGAGTTTGTAGCTTGTAGTGGCGGAAAACGAAAGGTATATTCGGTTTATGTTCGGTTAAGAGTTTTTGGACAGATTGTTGACGGTTTAGAGTTAGGTCATGAAATTTGACAGAGGTGTTAAACACATGAAAATAAGAGTTTTGTGAAATTTTGTTAATTTTTGGACAAAGGATGAATATTTGGTGAATTTAATGCTCGGTTTTGGCTAAAAATGGTGAAAAATAGTTAAATATCATGAAAAATTCTGGAAAATTGCAGATAAGCTTTTTATATCATGTAAAAGTCACACACAAAATTTTAGGTCAGTGGGAGAAGTCTAAGTTGGCTTTTCGGTTAAACGAGTTCTAGGGTTTTCTAGCTCGGTTTTAGTGAAAATGGTATGTAAAAAAATATTTTGGTTCTGGAAAAATTACAGGGGACTATGGAGATGGCAGGGGTCATTCAGGAAAAATTTGGGATTTTTCTAAGGTCGTTTGGTATTTACGACATATTTAGTGTTTAAATGGTGTTTAAAAATAGATAAATAAATTTTAAATATAAAAATTAATTCTGAAAATATTTTTATAAATTTCCCCACTGTCAAAATGTTATTTGTGCAAAATCTCAAGATCCGAGGATGAACGGATATTTATGTGGAATAAAAGTGAACTTTTATAATATAAAACGCGTAAACCAGCAAAGTTCGGGTAGACGAGCTGACTGGTGTATAATGTTGGTTCCCAGCCGGATCTACACGAGATATCGCGTTCTACGTAGGTGCAGAATCCCTACGTAAGACGTTACAAGTATAGAAAACAATACGAGCTAACACACGATACGATAACCAAACACACGTTGTATTCCAACCGTAAACACGTGATACTATGATCACTGATACAAAACTCTCTGACTCGAATACACGAATAAACTCTAATTTTATTAACTTCTTTTGAATAAGCCGTATACAAATGGCTTATATAGACACGACAACTTCGCCTGGCATGTTCAGGCGAAGTTGTCCCTAACTTCGCTTGTCTAACAAGTTCGCCCATATAAGCGAACTTGTTAGTAACTTCGCTTACATACAAAACTCAAATCTAACTAACACGATTACAGACACTCGACACTGAACTACTGACATCATGCACCAACAGACTCCCCCTTGGCAGTAGCTTCATCTCTTTAGCTTCAAACACGTGTCTTGTAATCTTCAATCTTCTATCTTCAAGCATGCACTCCTTCTCGAACACAAACCGAGACAACTCTTTGATATTTCCTCGCTTCGTCTTTCCAAGCAGGAATATAAAATATCTTCTTGTCATTCAACACCTGCAAATCAGCTTGCGATAAGTTTACCAAGTGCATCGGATCGTACACTCTAAGAACCTCTTGTTCATCTTCGTCTTCCATCACTGCCTCAGCTGCCTCACAATCTACAAACCACCACTTCAGGTCTTTAAGCACATCCTTGGGCATTAGCTTCATCGGTACTTCTTTCAAACACCGGATCGGTTTATACTTCATAATCATCCAAGGCTTTCCATCAGCTCTCAAACCTCTATCCTTGTCTTCAACAAGCTTTCCCTTTTGTGGCTTCAACAGCTCAAATTTCTTCTCTTTTATACTCTCTTTCCACACAATTTTCCCAATGACTCTAGCCATATTATCGTCACTTCTGTTTATCAATCCCAATCTGGCTAAGTCTTTCACTTCACATTCTGGCAGTGTATTCAACGATCTTAACATCCTTCTAAAGTACTGAACACCGTCATACCTTTTAATCACGAAGAGCCTCAACTGCTCATCATATATCCAGCAAATAATTCCTTTCTTCGCTTCAGCATAGCCTTTAATGTTGTAACTCTTCTTAAACATTGTAGGAACCGCCGGTTTCTTCGTTTTGACGAACCACTGAGCATAGCCTTCCTTCCATCTAGGCTGCTCTTCCCATTCAGACTCATCACTTGCCATCTCTTTACTCATATCTGCTTTCTCAACATCTGGAATGTCATGCTCAATATTTTCCTCAACTATCTCTCCCTCTTCTATCTCTGTATCAATCACAATCTCTTCACCAATCTTCTCTATCACATCACTCGGTAGTACATCATCATCACCAACCAAAACATCATCCATCTCCTCTACATCCACCACCACCACATCATCACCACCAGCTGCAGTTGTCGACTCCCCCTGAGTTTTGGAAGTTCCAAGAGCTTGATCAGTTCTTGGCAACTCACCACCTGCATCTTTCGATGCATTGGGATCATCGTCTCTATCATTTCGTCTCTTGGTCCTCAACTCGTCGCCTTTACAGCTCGTCTCCCCCTAAGATGCCAAGAACTCCTTGAAAGCATCTATGATTTTTCCATGTTGTACCAGCAGGGACGACTGCATCTGATTCTCTGTAACTAGGCGCTGAATAGCCTGGGTCTGGATAAGATTAATCCTTGACTGCTCTGCCACGACCCGTTCCAGTGCTGCTATTCGTTCAGAGTCTGATAGGGTTGCATCGAAATCGAACCTCATATGTGATATATCTTGAGTGTACTGAGGAGGGATTTCCGATGTCACCGGGACTTCAGAAGTAGAAATAGATGTAACCGCAGGTGGTATCGTCACCGATAGCCCTGCAGTGGCCACAACAGTCGACTCTATAAATTGTGCCACGACCTCCGATGGAGTAACGGTCGGAGGCGGCAATGAAACGATCTCAGGAGTCGAAAGTTGGAAAGTAGTGGGTGGGAGGCCAAATGTAGACGAGGTAGCCACCACGGGAACAACGGTAGCGCTTGGCCTCGTAACCTGTAGTGATGAGGGAACCATTGTCATACCGGATAGTGCTGGTGGAGTGAAACGTACCACCCTAGAGCTCTCACCGGCTCCTGATCCTGCACCTATCCGTTCCCTTCTTGACTTCTGGATCAACTGTTGTACCTCTTCCTCATAATCAGACTCGCTGTCATCAACAGTTCTCTTTCTCTTCCCATGTAGTCTTTCTCGAGTTACCATAATCCTTCTCGCCTCTGCCACTTCATCATTAGAATCTGAGCCAGCCACCGTTGTAGCTGCCCTAGTAATATTCACAGTCGAAGCACGTTCAACCGGAACCTGTACGTTCTCCTCTGGATCCACCCGATCCATATCAAAAAAGCCTTGACCACCAAATTCTGCATCAAGGTCCACGTTCTCCTCCGGTGACACAACAAGAGCAGCAGGTATAGCTTGAGGTGCTCCTGCCTGTTGTGGTGCCGGGTCCCTAAACTCGTCCCCTCGTGCAGGCACATACCCCGGGTTGATCAAGTACCCAAAGAGTGGAGTATGCCGAGGACGGAGCTCAGGTTTGCTCCTCGCACTGGAGGATCTACATTGGGCGAAGATCCGTTTGTTCACACTCTCAACGTATCGGATCGGACGGCGCTGAGGAAGCGTTGGTGCAACATGATTCAAGATCATTTGTAGGAATCTTGGATACATGATGAATCGCTCACGCGCCATCGCTCTTCTTTGACGATCAATCTCATAAAAGACAAGCTGACTAAAGCTGAATCGCTTGTTGTAAGTCAGAGCAGTCATCGCTGACTGCATGGTCGCGCCCATGCCATCAGTGCCCGCCTTTCTCCCTGACATGCATACAATCATGACATGCATGAGAAAGCGCCACTGGTCAAGTAAAAAGCCTTTCCTCCTCTGCGTATCACCCAAGGGACCAGAGTATCCCATCCTCAAAAACGCTCCATCACGGAAAGGAGCTACAAACTCTGTTGGGTCATCCCTTGTCTCATTCCCAAATCGTAAAGCAGCCCGGATTTGTTCAGAAGAGAACTGAACAATCTGATTGTTGACTGTTGCGCGAATCACCGGGGGCTCGACCCTACAATCGTATTCCATGGTCTGCCAAAAATCCTCAATATTGGGCAAGGATATTGGCAGAGTTGTAGTAATCGCGTGGAATATCCTCGAGCGTAAAAGAAATGTGATGATTTCGTGGAAATCATCAACTCCGCTCGCCTCCGGGTCTAATGTAATGTACATGTTATGACCCGGGAAGAACTGTCTCTGGTGATCACCTCCGCCATCACCGCCTGCACCACCTGCTCCAGCAACAGCAGCCATATCTGCAACAAACAGGTTAAGTTAGATAAACGTCAAAGCGAATCACATGTTCACCTGTTACCATGAGCGAAGTTGTGATCAATTCTGTATAGGCGAAGTTAAAGGTGAGGCGAAGTTGGGAAACAACTTCGCTTCAACTTGAACTTCGTCTGATAATAGTTAAGTAAAATGGTCCAGGCGAAGTTACGGATAACTTCGCCTAATCACAACATCGCCTCATAAATTGTTTCAAAAATTAATAATCAGGCGAAGTTAAACCTCAGGCGAAGTTACGGATAAGTTCGCCTAAACTGTAACTTCGCCGAATTTGAATCGGCAACAGTTAAGATTTACGAACGACGTGTAGATGATGATTTCGGAGATCGAGGACTCCGAAATACATGGTTTTATGAAGTTTTAGACGTTCAAGTAGTTTACTATCACGTAAAAACAAGTTTGAAATTGGGTGTTAGAGGTTTCGAAAGACGAGGTCGAGAATCGAGTCGAAACGACCGATGATTAACCTTAAAAGACATTGATAACATGATAAACAAACCCTACACACCTTGAGTTTGATTAGAATCGAAGTAATCAAGACAGATGATTGATATCGATAAGTTCGCTGAAATTTCAGAGAGTATAAGTTCGCTGAATGTTGAATAATGAAACTGTTTGACCTATAAACTTCTTTATATAGGGTCAAAGTTAGTACAGGCGAAGTTATCGATAACTTCGCCTATTCCAGGCGAAGTTATGAACAAGTTCGCCTGTATTTACAAAACAAACCCCTATACTTTTAACAATTTTCAATAAAGTTTTAAAAACATCCTTTAAAACGGTAAATGATACGATCAAGACCAAGTAACCACATATAAAATCATACCACTACATAAGTAACGAAAATTTGAAAAATTAAAGCACACGGGATCAAATTTCAGTCTCGACAGGGACTACCATGTTTTAGAAAAGATCCGAACAGGAATCATACTAATTACGTGACTGTCACACAGATCCGTGTTCAGCTGTATTATGACATAAAGAAACAGGTTGTAAGCAGGTAATCTACTTAAAATGGTTTTCATCGTTTCTGTGATACGAGTTAGGTTCAATTAAGCTCAAAACTTAAGTGGGCAACAACTCAGAGATTATGATGCCTCCTATCTATTCTCAAGGCGTATTTGGCTTTCCCCAAGTCACCCCGAATTGACCTCAACCCGTAGTGTCTGATTAAGTAGTAATTACTCTTAGATCTTAGACTCTGCTTCCCGTTTACCTTCTTGCGTCTTGATTGACAATCATTAACATTATGAACTCTAGAATTTTTTTTTTTTTTTTTTTTTTTTTAACATGTATATACACAACTTCAAGTAGAAAATAACTGCAAGTCCCGAATCTGGATCACTGCAGTGTCTTGACACTCTATCTTCACGGGAATCAGAACACTTACGGGCTCGTGTATGACTGGGTAATCGCTTTTCTGCCTATCATTCGGAAAGATATGTATGAAGACATGCACAACTCTTAAGGAGTTTCCACATAAAATCGAGTAGATTTAGTTAGTATCACTTCTACTTTTACGCACCATAAAAAGCTACCATGACATACAATGACTGTTCTAAAGTCTTTTAGGCCTAATAACTTCACTAGTTAAGCACACAGAATCAGTATATCTATCATTTTCCAAGGTTGGATTAATTTTCTGTTAATCATAGTAAAGTAACTTCTTACGAAGTAGTAGACTTGAAAAATAATTTCATCTCCCGTAAAGAAAAATTTTAACATCAATCGCCCCGACCAAATCAAAGTCTTCAGGTGAACGGCTATCCCGAAGATCCAATGGATCAGCTGAACCGACCACATACTAGTATGTGTCCTTCTAACTAAGTATGATCGACTAATTTTCAGCGAAATAATGAAAACACATCATAAACCGCCCCGGTCACTTTCAGTCATCTGGTTAATGGCTATCCTCATATTCTACAAGTAGAAATGAGGACCAAACATATCCGAAGACATGTCCTTCAAACTGAGGCAACCGACATAATTCTAAGCGATAGTGACGTTGTTTGTTTTTTTTTTTTTTTTTTTTCATTCAAACACAAACAAATGACATGGTTACTCGGGATTGATCATCCCATTCAGCTCAACAAGGTTTTGAAATCTAGTTTTGTCAAACGCTTTCGTGAACAAGTCAGCGAAATTATCTAACATGTCAACCTTTTCAAGCTCAATCAGTTTCTTCTCAGCACAATCCCGTATAAAATGATGACGTATGTCAATATGTTTAGTTTTACTGTGCTTCACGGGATTGTTAGTTACTGAGATAGCAGCAGTGTTATCAATGCAAATAGGAGTAAGTGAGAAATTCAGACCATAATCGCGCAACTGTTGTTGAATCCAAAGAACCTGGGAGCTGCCATGTATTCTGCTTCACAGGTTGAAATTGCGACTGAGGTCTGCTTCTTGCATTGCCACGACACTAGTCTGCCACCAAGAAACTGACAACCACCAGTTGTAGACTTCCGACTCTGATTGCACCCTCCATAATCAGAATCTGTGTAAGCGACTAGCTCCAAGTCTCCTCCTCTCGAGTACCACAACCCCAGCTTCGGCTTGCCTTTGAGATATCGCAGTATCCTCTTCGCACCCTTCAAATGAGATTCTTTTAGGTTTGCCTGAAAGCGTGCACAAAGACAAACAGCAAACATTATATCAGGCCTAGAAGCTGTTAAGTACATTAAAGAACCTATTATAGCCCGATATTGGGTTGGGTCCACGTCTGCATCGTTGTCTGAATCAGCACCCAATTTGTGATTGACGCAGACTGGAGTATCATATGGAGTGCTGTCCTCCATCTTGAAGCATTTGAGAACATCATGGACATACTTCGTCTCGTGAATGAACATCCCGTCTTTCCTCTGATCAACCTGCAATCCTAAAAAGAAAGTTAGTTCACCCATAGCACTCATTTCAAATCTCTTCTTCATGACGGCCTCAAACTCCTGACACATGGAGACTTTTGATGCAGCAAAAATAATGTCGTCCACGTAGACTTGCACCAGCAGAAAGTCGCTACCCTTTCTTTTGAAGAACAATGTGCTATCAATTTTACCTCTTTCAAATTCATTCTCAAGCAAGTAATCTGATAAAGTTGAATACCAGGCACGAGGTGCCTGATGTAGTCCATACAGCGCTTTACTTAGCTTATACACGTGATCGGGAAAGTCAGGGTCAGGAAAACCCGGAGGTTGCTTAACATACACAACCTCATCGACTTTACCGTTTAGGAACGCACTCTTCACATCCAACTGAAAGACCTTCATCTCCTTATGAGCAGCAAATGCCAAAAACAGCCGAATGGCTTCCAATCTTGCCACAGGAGCAAACACCTCATTGTAATCAATCCCCTCTTGTTGATTAAAGCCTTTAACAACCAGCCTCGCCTTGTTCCTGATAACAATCCCTTTCTCATCTCTTTTACATTTGAAGACCCATTTCGTGCCAATCGCATGCACATTTCTTGGTTTTGCAACCAAGTTCCATACTTCCATTTTCTTAAACTGAGCTAACTCTTCTTGCATGGCTTCGACCCACGAGCTGTCCTTAAGAGCCATTTGATAGTTCTTTGGTTCAATTTGGCTGATAAAGCAGGTGTACAAGCACTCGTTGATTATGCCTGATTCTTTAATGCTTGTGTAAACACAGGTGTGCTCATTCAAGCCTTTTCTTGTTTGTACACCGGAGGACAGATCACCTATCACGTTCTCCAAAGGATGATCTTTGTGAATTCTCGTAGTCGGAACTGAACTGACATTCAGATTATCTTCCAAGTTCGAAGATAGCTCAACAATGGGTGATTGATGTTGAGAGTGAAACGGATTGATGAATTCCTCTTCAGTAGAGGCAGCAGGGGTATTGACAGCATTTGATGAGGAAGGTTGACATTCATCATACTGTGGTCGTTGCACCAAAGTGTCTTCCTCATCGCATATCATCTTCGTAGTAATTCTTTCCTCAACTTCTGCAAAATCCAGATAAGGTATGTTAAAAGATTTAAAAAGTCTATCATAGTCGAAAACCCCAGCGGGTTCCGAGCTTGGTTTTAGTGATTTGTAACTTGTGATATCAGTGTTACACACCACCTCAACCTTGCTGTTCGATGTATTAAAGACCCGTCTGTTGGGAGTCCCAACAACGTATCCGACTAAGATTCCTTCGTCGGCTACTTCACCAAATTTAGAATTGGTCTTTAATATCGAACATGGGGACCCGAATGGTTCAAGACCACTCAAGTTTGGCTTTCTCCCATGCATAAGTTCATAACATGTTTTATTTAATCTTTTAACAGTTAACACTCTATTAAGGATATAACAGGCTGTAGCAACAGCTTCAGCCCAGAACACCACGGGAAGTTTCGAATCAGCCAGCATGGTTCTGGCTCCTTCAATTAAGGTTCTGTTCTTCTTCTCAGCCACTCCATTTTGTTGCGGTGTATACGGTGCGCTGTATTGGTGTTCTATCCCCTTCTGTAAGCAGAAGATCTCCATTTCATAGTTCTTGAACTCAGTTCCATTGTCACTCCTGATGAATTTAACCCGTTTCCCCATGATATTCTCAACCTTGGTAATCAAATTCTTTACCATCTGCACTGTTTCATCCTTTGACTTCAGGAAATATACCCAGGAATATCGAGAGAAATCATCAGTGATCACCAAGCAATACGATGTTCCTCCTAGACTTCTTACATTCACGGGACCGAAGAGATCCATGTGAAGTAATTCTAGGGTACTGACAATTGAATTGACCTTCTTGGTGTGATGGGATTTCTTGTGTTGCTTTCCCTTTTTGCATGATAAACATTTGTCTTCAAAGTTGAAATTCTTCAAGGGAACACCCAGCACAAGCCCATTTTTGACAAGGTAGTTCATTTTCCGAAGATGAATGTGCCCCATTCTCCTATGCCACAACTCGGACTCCGATTCAGTTGCTTTTGACAGAAGACACGATTCTTCTGTGGCCATCTCAGTAGATCTCATATCCATGATATACGTATTCTTCACTCTTGGAGCCTTTATAACAATCCAATCCTCTGGTATCTTAAAACCAGGATACAACACAATCGCTTCATTCTTTGTAAAATGTACGGTGTAGTCTTTGTCACAAATCTGCGAAACACTCAGCAGATTGTGCTTCAGTTCTTCAACAAAATTTACTTTCTCCAAAGTCATCTTTCCATTCGACACCGTCCCTATTCCTGTAATTCTTCCACCGCTCTCTCCTGCGAAACTCACTCTTCCTCCTTGAACAGGTTTCAAGTCGTGTAACAATTTCTTGTTACCCGTCATGTGCCGGGAACAGCCGCTATCCACAACCCATTGATTGTTGGCAGCCCTGTTCAACTGTTCCTGCACGATTAAAGCAGATGATTAAAATCTGGGGACCCAAGACCGATTGGTCTTGGGTCGATACATTCCGTACCTTGGCTGTCCAAAGTTAGTATCATAATAATTTCTGTGAGTCCTAACAGGATACCTTCTTGTGGATTGACTATGAGGCCATCCAAACCTTCGTGAATTAAGAGAATTATTACTTAAGGTTTGGTTGTTAGTAGTGTAAAACTGAGATCTATTTTTTTGAAAACCTGGATTAGTCCATTTTCTGAAATTTGATGGGTTTTCATTTTTACCATTGTATTGGTTAGCGTTAATTCTTTTCTCAGATTTTGAAGTCCTCACACCTCTGAATTTCTGCTTCAGAGGGCAATCAGCAACAAGGTGTCCTATTTGATTACATCTAAAACAACTCCTGTGTTCAACTTTCTTATCTATAGTTGTCTTAGATGTTGAGGCTGTATTACTGCCCGTTTGTCTCACATATGGTGGGACATACGGGTTTAGTGGAGACTTCTTTTCAGGTGTTTTATTTTTCTCTCCACTTTTCGGTAACACTTCCTCTTGTTTTGTCTCACACGACTCAGAGGACTTGTCTGAGTTAGATGAGACAGGACTCGGAGCAGAAATCTTAACACTTGCAACAGGCTTACTAACTTCTGGTTCTTTAGTAGTAACTAGAACTGGAACTGTCTGACCATAGTCAACATCAACAGATTTCTGATTACTAGGGTCATAAGTGTAATTATGATTGAAAGGTGGTGGAACTTCATGATAACCAATTCCTCCCCTTTTTGGGGAACCTTGATCACTAACGAGGTGATCAAGTATAGCGGAGGAATTTCTGAATTGCTCAAGTTTCCGGTTAAGTTCCACCACTTTTACCTGGTGATCAGCTATTTGTTTTTCCCTTTCAGCTATTAGTTTGGTTTTCTCTTCTAGAACTTCATAGCTAAGATCAATCACTTGAATTTTTTCAGCAAGCTTTGCTTTAAGACTTTTAATATCCTTCTCACTAGCTTTAATTTTTACTTTGTAACTATTTTCTCTAGCTTTACTAAAATGATGATCTTCTTTTAAAGTTTTAAATTGCGCACCCAAACTAACAAACTGATCAGTTATAGTTGTCAGTTGTTCAGACAGATGTTCACACTTAGTACAAGGGAGTTCGGTACTTACCTCGGAGAGCTGGTCTGCCACATCTGCCATGTAAGCTTCATTTTCACCAGTTCCCTTCTTCTCACTATCTGCAGTTTCGATGTTTGCCAAATTGGCCTGTTCAAATACTTCTTCAACATGCAGATTCCAGTTGTACTCCTCATTCTGTCTGGAAATCATGGCTCTATAGTCATTACCACTACCACTTTGCTGTGTAGATCTGTTTTGACTGCGTTCTACACGTTCATTTTTGCATTCTTTTGCAAAGTGGCCATTCCGCTGACAGTTGTAACAGCGTACCTTCGACTTATCAAACCCTGGCCTCTCTCCGAAAAACTTCCTGCCAGTCTTCTTCATGAACCTCTTAACTCTTCTAACAATCATAGCCATCTGCCACTGCAGATCCATCTCCTCCAGATCATCAGCATCGATCTGATCATAATCTTCATCCAAAATTGCAGGATCAACAATCTTACCCTGAATGTAGTTCTCATACGAAGCAATAAAAGATGCATAGAGAGCAAACTGCTGTTCAGCAGATTTAACACTCATGGGCATCTTCGAGTAGTTGTTGTTTGACACACTTGGGGAAAAACTACTCTTGGTCGCTTGAGGTTGAGAAGCATTTGATCCTCCAGCTACAAAGCACATATCACCGTTCATGTTGAGAGATACATGTCCTTCATGTGTTGAGCTAGCGCCTGACTATCCCTTAGAGTAATAAGCAGATGATTCAGTTTTCGAACTTGATCCAGAGTTAACCTTTGCACCATACATACCCGGATCTTGAACCTGATCGGTAGGTGTCTCCTTTCGTACCATGTTCAGTTCAAACGTTCTTAGCTTGTTAACTGCTGTCTCCAGGTCATAGTCAGCAAAGTCTTTGTCTTCTCTCATCTACACAGTATACATCTCCCATTTCGATGGGAGAGCATCAAGAAGCTTTTCAACTATCTCATCTTCTTTGTAAGCAATTGAATAGTTGCTGAGTTCAGTCATCAGATGATAATATCTAGTGATGATATCATCAAGTGATTCATTTTTCAGATACTTGAAGACCGAGAATTGGGTTTTTAGAAGTTTAATTTTCGAGGCACGAATTCCCACATTGCCCTCAAACCGGTTCTCAAGTGCTTCCCAAAGCTCTCTAGCAGTTTTATACTTTCGGAAGGTGTGAAGTATCTCTTGTGGAAGAGCCATTGTAATTGCTGCATGAGCTTTGCTTTCTGCCTCATACATTTTCTTCTCTTCTTCCTCCATCTCTTTGTATTTTTTGATCTGATCACGACCCTCATACTCAGCAGTAGGTGGAATGTAACCAACTTGTATGCACACCCACATCTTGGCATCTTGATACTTGACATATTGTTCAAAACGATCTTTCCACGCTACATAATCAGTTTTCTTAAGCATCTTAGGTGCCTTTGTAGCCGAACCCGCTTCTACTTCCATCTTTACCAGTTCGGTAATGTTTATCGAAGACATTTTTCTCAAAACTCAAAGAAATCCGAAAATAAAAATTTTATTTTCAAACAGCACTGTAGGCGAAGTTGTGGATAACTTCGCTTAAAACTTAACTTCGCGTGAATTTGTAACTCCGCTCACTTACTTAAATTCACCGGATTGGCGAACTTGAGAATAACTTCGCTTAAGTTGAGCGAACTTGGGAGGTAGGCGAAGTTGTGGGTAACTTCGCTTGAGGTAAGCGAACTTGAAGAGGTAGGCGAAGTTGTGGATAACTTAGCTTAACCTTATATCTTCGCTGAAACCCTACGAACAGTGACGGCAACTTCGCCTGATGAACACGAACTTTTTGCAGATTAGATTTCTGGGTTTTTTCGAGGTTTGTGAAGGTGTTATGGGTTGTTTATGATTGTAGGAGGTGAGTATAGCACAAAAACTCATAAAACTCGTCCCGCGAATAGTCGAACGGAACGATTTCTATACCCGCGTGATAATCCCGAACCACACAATCGAGCAAAAGCTCTGATACCAATTGTAGGTTCCCAGCCGGATCTACACGAGATATCGCGTTCTACGTAGGTGCGGAATCCCTACGTAAGACGTTACGAGTATAGAAAACAATACGAGCTAACACACGATACGATAACCAAACACACGTTGTATTCCAACCGTAAACACGTGATACTATGATCACTGATACAAAACTCTCTGACTCGAATACACGAATAAACTCTAACTTTATTAACTTCTTTTGAATAAGCCGTATACAAATGGCTTATATAGACACGACAACTTCGCCTGGCATGTTCAGGCGAAGTTGTCCCTAACTTCGCTTGTCTAACAAGTTCGCCCATATAAGCGAACTTGTTAGTAACTTCGCTTACATACAAAACTCAAATCTAACTAACACGATTACAGACACTCGACACTGAACTACTGACATCATGCACCAACATATAAAAACCTTAAAAATGAACTATTTTCATATAACTGAGTTAAACAAGTAAAAATAAATCATCCGAAAATAATTCGGATGATTTGGGTAATTTTAAACGATTTAACAGTTTCCGGTGCACTAAAGACGGAAACGGGTCCCGTGGCCAATCGGGGCGTCTAAACCGAGCTCTAATTTCACAACTTTAATTAAATTATCAGTCAACCACTATTTTCGGGTCGTGTGTGACCAAACTCATTTTTGAAACGTAAAAAAAACGGATAACCGTGCTAGGCACGCAAAACGGGAAAAACGACTAATAGAAATTTGACTAGTGAACTCTAAACGATATCACAATCTGAGTCCGGAGAAGTGATTCTGGGTTAACATTGCCCCCGGAATGGGTACAGTACTGGGTTAACAGTGTCTCCAGATGTCCCTAGAAGTGTTTCTGGGTTAACATTGCCCCCGGAACGGGTACAGTACTAGGTTAACAGTGTCCCCAGATGTACCGGTTAACACGGTTAAAGCTATATTAATAGTGATTGTATAGTAACGATCGTAGGGATCATATTACAGATTGGACGTGTTAACTGATAATGACTGTTGTTACCTGCTTGCATGTGCTAAGGTGAGTTTCACGAGCCCCTTTTTCTGAATTGTTTTTAAATATTTTCCCGGGGCGGAAAGCATGTTACTATTGAAATGTTTAAGTACATACTGAACGCATGGATTTGCGTGTATTTATAAATATTTGATTGTACGGGAATCGTACGGAACGGGTACAGTACTGGGTTAACAGTGTCCCCAGATGTCCCTAGAAGTGTTTCTGGGTTAACATTGCCCCCGGAATGGGTACAGTACCGGGTTAATAGTGTCCCCAGATGTCCCTAGAAGTGTTTCTGGGTTAACATTGCCCCCGGAATTAGTACAGTACTGGGTTAACAGTGTCCCCAAATGTCCCTAGAAGTGTTTCTGGGTTAACATTGCCCCCGGAATGGGTACTGTACCGGGTTAACAGTGTCCCCAGATGTCCCTAGAAGTGTTTCTGGGTTAACATTGCCCCCGGAACGGGTACAGTACTGGGTTAACAGAGGTTTCACTTGTGGGCTCAGCATAATTTCATCGATAATATTATATTTTGATAATGATTTATCATGGTTTACTCAAATTTTGAAACTCACCAACTATTCGTAGTTGACCCGTTTTCTCACATGCTTTTCAGGTACAATTAAGATGAAGTGACTACTTACGTGCTAAGTGCTTGATGTGTGTAAGATTTGCGTTCGGGATGTTAGGATACATTATAATAAATAGAATTATGTATCGTATTGTATGATGTGTGTATCACCTAGACGGTAATGAAATACGAGATAATGTAGTTTGAAGTATATTAATGTATTCAGTTTTCTTTATAAACAATGTGGTTGATATCAGAGGTGTCTGTTGAATCCCGTTTACGTTTCCGCTGCTGTTACGGGGTGTTACAGAACTTGGTATCAGAGCCATTGGTTATAAAGAATTAGGATGTCTTTAAAAGATACCTAAAATATAACCAGTAGCTCAAGTATTATAGGATCTGAATATCAACTAATAATTTATAGTGACGAGATCTAGAAGAACTTGGATGGACAAGTGATTATTATGGTCCGGAACATAATAACAGACTTGTCCGCACGAGGGAATTCAGGGGAAGTCACGGGGTACATTAATAGGTAAAAATGGCAACATATGTGTAAAGTATATAATATTATTTATGCGTGCTAATGTGTATATATATGTATGTACATATCTTGTGGGTACATGTATTGAGAAATAGGACCCGGATAAGGAACCGGGGGATGAAATAATAAAAGTACCGAGGATGCTGAAATTTCTAGAGCATCGGTTGATGATAAGTCTGACTTATCGGGCCATAGTTATGATAGTACCAAGTTAGATCTCCCGTTGGACATTAACAAGAAATATTAAGTAACCGTCACTCCCAACCAAAATTGATAAATCCCTTACCCTACCAACACCGGTACTGTATATCCTAATAACCCCCTATGTTCACCCGAACCGCCGACCCTCACGTACGGATGAACTTGTACCTGAACCCATTCTTATTCCATTAAGGTAAATAAATAAATAAATAAATAAAAAAAAATAAAAAAAAATAATAATAATAAATTTGATAATAAATGAGAAGATAAAAATAATATATAGAAATATATATATATATGGATTTTTCACTCTCACACATATGAGTCATACCACCTCCAGATCGAAAATCACCGATTTTAGCAAACCTAGAACGCCTGAGGACATTGACTGAGCAAGCGATAGAGTTTCCCATACTAGTAATTGATAATATTTGAAGGCAACATGGGTTGCGCGATTACCTTGAACCTTGCAACTCCCTATGTTAACCTTACATCTGTTAGATGCCTATACCCATGTATACTCGAATAGAATGATTACCTATACACAAAGAGGTGTTGGAACCATTATAGCATAGTTGGTTGTTCGTTCGTAGGTGGTATACCGTGTATGCCGAATATACGAATGGACACGGATATTATAACTCCGTGGCACGTAATCGTTTGGTGCTCACGGTGAGCATGTATCGGTTATGCTGACATGCAGAAGGATATTGAAATCAAGCGTATTAAAACATTAATCCTTATTGAGAAAGATCTATATGTCAGTTGGTGACAAGGGTTATGAAACATATTTAAACGTTAACCGATGTCATGTTAAGTCCCTATGTTATTATATTTGTGGGACATATATACTAGATACTGGTATGTGTAATATGTATGATAATATTTGGTGTGTATGTGTACCTGCTGTTATGATTGAGCTGGTAACGAGTTATACGGTGAGATTAGTATTGATTACTGCGTACGGGATGGGTACGGCAGAATGACATAAAAAGAGTAACTCCAATGATGGAGATTGATATGATTCAGTTAATTGCTCAAAGATAGCAGATGATGATACCGAATGTCGTATCACAGATCATTGCTAGTGTTGATGCAAATGTGATCGCAGAATTATAGACCGAGCAATCACATGAATATGAATATTTCAATTCTTAGTGGTATTACTAAGAGTGATAATATCCCACCGGATACTATTATGACTACAAGTATTAATTATAAACTAAACATGAATAGTAGTCGTAATGAATTAGATCTGGTATGAAGGATATGTTTGTTGGTTGTGTTAAGGAAATTATTAATAGTTTACTGATGGTAAAGGGAGGAATAGATTAGCGAGTGGATAGAAAAGATCGAAATGGTTAAGGATATTGGTAAGAGTCTAGAACATTGTGTAGTGAAATATGCTACAGATATGTTGGTAGATTATGTTGTATCGTGATGGAACACGATGGTACAAAATTATAGTTAGAAAATTATTACTCAGACGAGATGGTCAGAATTTAAAATTCTTGTGCTAGATCACTTTTATTCGAGTAATTAAGTTCAGAGATTGGAAACTGAGCTATGGAAGATAGAAATGTTGTGTGCTGATCACTTAGAACACGCTAATCGTTTGAAGGAATTGTCATGTCTGGTAACATGGCTAATTACTCCTGAAACTAAGCGAAGTGAGCGCTATATTGGGAACTAACTCCATCGATAAGGAGTATAGTCAACCCTGTAAAATATACAACCTTTGGAAGGGTTGTGTCACAAGCTAGCATTGATATATTTGACTCTATGGGAAGCGGACTGGAAGGACGTTAGGTGAGACGTCGAGTGTTAAAAAAAAAAGAGAAATGATAAAGGTATAGTGCAAGATAGGCTTTTGAATAAGTAGGTATGTCCTACAACCCAGAATTATACTAAGACTAGTTCTGGTGTGAAAACATGAGCCGCATGAAGGGTCCTTCCCTAAATGTGGAAAATATGGTTATCGGCAGGAAGAAGAATGTCGAGTGATAGTAGGCCACAGGTGTGGTAAAGATGGACGTAATGCCCCAATTGTAGAACCAATTGAAGCCATGTGAACCGGCAACCCCAACCTATTCGTGTACAACCACTCCGAACCCAACAACTTCAATAACAATCCACCCAAAGAAATCAAATTATGCCAAACAAATGTACTTGCTATGAATGTGGCAGTACAGAACGTTTCAAGAGAAATTGCCCAAAGTTGAACCAAGATGTCGTTGGAAGACGAACATCATGACAAGCATCAACCTCTGATCAAGCAAGGAGCCGTACTTTTGTGAGAAATTCGAATAAAGCACGTCATGATCCAAAGGTGGTATTAAGTATGTTGTAGTTTTAAATCAATAGGCTTCGGTGATATTTTTACGGTCGCCGATAGAAGTTAGTTCCTGTTAACCTTCTACCATTTGGAAGGATACCGATTAGGGAAACTATAGAACCCTATACTATAGAATCGCTAACGGTAAATCCCTAATGGTTAACTAAATTGTTCGGAATTTTCCTATTATTCTGAACGATTAACATTTCCTTATTAACCTACGACCAGTAAAGTTAAGAAGTTTTGACGTAATAGTTAACATGGATTGGCTAACTCAACATGAAGCTGAAATCAAATATGAAAAGAAGATGATTAGAAGCTCCCTTTCTGACGATGAAGCGATTAGATACAGAGAAAAGTGTACGATTTAAAAGAAAACATATAGAAGACATCCCGGTGGTACGCGAATTTCCACAAGTTTTCCAAGAAGAACTTCCTGGATTACCGCCAACCCGACGGGTCGAATTCAGAATCGATTTAATGCCTCAAGCTGGCCCTGTTGCTAAAGCACCCTACCGACTTGCACCAACTGAAATGCAAGAATTATTGAATAAGGTTTTATACGACCTAGTTAGTCACCATGGGGTGCACCAGTGTTATTTGGGAAATGAAGGACGGAAGTGTTAGGATATGTATTGATTAGGGAGAATTGAATAAAGTGACGATCAAGAATAGGTATTCACTTCTTCGAAGTAAATGATCTGTTTGACCAACTGCAAGGGGCGATTCATTTTAGAAAATTGATCTTAGATATAGTCATCACCAAATGAAAAATCCAAGAGGAGGACGTTGCAACAACAGCGTTTCGGACTCGTTACGGCCATTATGAATTCTTATTTATGCCTTTCGGGCTAACAAATGCGCCGGCAGTGTTCATGGACCTCATGAATCGAGTCTGTAAACCCTACCTCGACAAATTCGTCATCGTGTTTATTGACGATATTTTGATCTACTCGAAAAGTAAAGAAGAGCACGAGCAACACTTAAGAATAATTTTAGAACTTCTGAATCAGGAGAAGTTGTATGCAAATTTCCCCAAGTGTAACTTCTGGTTACAAGAAGTGCAATTCCTCGGTCACGCTGTAAACCATCAAGGAATACACGTTGATCCGAGTAAGGTAGAAACCATTAAAATTGGCAGTCACCCAAGGCGCCAAAGGAAATGCGCCAATTTTTAGGACTAGCCGGAGACTATCAGCGGTTTATTGAAGAATTTTTAGCATTACCCAAATCATAATCCTTTGTACGACGCAAATGTACAAATTTTATAGATGATAAGAGACCGCAGCCTCATATTCATCGAAGATGGGTCGAGTTGTTAAGCGATTATGACTGTGACATCCGTTATCACCCCGGCAAGGCTAACGTCGTAGCCGATGCCTTGAGTAGGAAAGATCGGGTTAAGCCATTGCGAGTGCGAGCGCTGGGGATGATAGTCCAGTCAAACCTTTCGGACCTGATTCGAGTCGCTCAACGTGAGGCGTTGAAAGAGGAACAATTGGAAAAGGAGGAACTTTACGGCAATGAGAAGAATTTCGAACAGCGCGTGGACGAAATTCTCTATTTCAAAAATCGGGTTTGGATCCCGACCCTCCATGACCTTCGTGAATTAATCATGAACGAAGCGCATAGATCGAAATATTCCATACATCCGGGATCGGATAAGATGTACAAGGATGTGAAGGAGATCTACTGGTGGCCGGGTATGAAAAAGGATATAGCAACGTATGTCGGTAAGTGTTCGACTTGTGCGAGAGTTAAGGCGGAGCACCAGAAACCCTAGGGGATGTTACAACAACCGGAAATTCCCGAATGGAAGTGGGAGCAAATCACGATGGATTTTGTGACACATCTCCCTAAGACGTCCCGAGGACATGATGCAATTTGGGTAATCGCAGATCGATTAACCAATCCTCGCATTTCATCCCAATCTATGACGATTACCACAATGAATTCTCGCCCAAATTCATGATGGTGAAATGGTATCTCGTCGTAGAGTACCATTTTCAATTATCTCAGATCGAAATAGTCATCCTACTTCCATTATTGGAAGGCGGGGAAGGAAGCATCGAGAGCTTGAAGCTTTCTATGGGTGAAGTAATTATCACCAAATTGTTAAATTGAAAATGGGCGTCACTCAAGCCATAAGATTTGAATTGATTCGAGAATCAACCAATCGGAATTATAATATTTAAGATAAGTTTAAAGCAGCGCGAGATTGGCAAAGGATTTATGCCAACATTCAAAGAAAACCATTGTCACTGGAAAAAGGTGACAAGACATTTTTTTTAAGGCATCACCTTAGAGAGGTGATATGAGGTTTGGCAAAACCGAAAATAGCTCCTTAATATTGGACCTCATGAGACTATCTCCATGATTGGTCATTTAGTTTATCGATTTAAGTACTTCAGGGGCTAAGTACTATACATGATGTTTTGCCATGTACACGGATTGAAAAGTACCTAAGCGATGAGGCAACGAAAGTACTAGTAGTGGAGGTACTCATAGAAAACATGCTTGATATCATAAATAATTCTGTAGAGATAGTAGACGGGAAAACTAAACAGTTTGGACACACCAAGCTTTATTGATTAAGATTAAGTGGAATTCACAGTGAGGACCAGATTATACTTGGTAACGCGAGGGTGAATTCTGAAGGAAAAACCCCCACCTTTCTCTCGGAAGGGGATAGTGGGCGTGTAAAATTTCGAGGACGAAATTTCTTAACGGGGGGAGAATGTAACGATTCCGACTAAACCAGGTATACCCTAACCGGTAGACAATAGTTACGTTATATTTAATGTCGGGTACATGAATTACCATAGTAATTATACGAGAATACATGGTTCACTGTATTGATTGTACGTGAATATATAATTCATCGTATTGAATATGCGATTAATCGATCGATAATTATTGAAACCCGAACGAATCGAGGGTTCAATTATAGACGATATCTATAATATTTAGTGATTTTACGAAGCATTAATGCTTCGGGATAAGTAAAGTACGGCACAGAAAAAGAATTCAGATTTAATGGTGCGTCGGTGCGTTAAACGAAACCTTTAGTACCAAACCAAGCAAAAGACGATCGATCAAGCCGAAAAAGATGCGCAATTATTAATAATATGATGTTTTAAGTTAATGAAAGTCATGGTTTAAGTTTTTAAAGTTTTAAATCGGTTTATATAAATTTCATTTTTTTTAGCCGAAAACGACCGTTTTAGCCTCGTTTTAAGCCGAATTAAACATTTAACCGAAAAACGAACTGAACCAGATTATCCAAAACATTATCCGGATTTCCGAAATCCAAACATGTGGCTAAGATTGGAGAAGTGGGTCCCACCCCACCTCCCCTTTACATCCCGATCGGAACAAGGGCACACCCCATAGTCTTTCATTTCTTTTTTTCATCAAACCTTTGCAAGATCTTTCCTTCCTCTCCACTTCATGAACTAAAAACCGAGATTTTAGCAAGAAAACCGAGGTAAAAAGTCGAGTTATTTACGTTTCCATCTTCGTTTCTTGAGTTTATTTGCAAGAAAATGAGGTTTCAAAGATGAAAACCGATTCTTGCATGATCACGTGATGTATACGGGTTATACAAGGGATCTTGGTCCAAGAAAGGAGTTAAACGAACCAAAAACGAATTTTTACGGTTTAAACTTTAGTTTTGAAACAATAACCGAAACTATAGTGTAAGAGGCTTGATTGTGAGTGTAACTTGCTTGGTATTGTGGTATGTTGATTGTAGGTTCTGTATTTAGTGGTAGATAAGGCGGAAAGACGAGTTTGTAGCTTGTAGTGGCGGAAAACGAAAGGTATATTCGGTTTATGTTCGGTTAAGAGTTTTTGGACAGATTGTTGACGGTTTAGAGTTAGGTCATGAAATTTGACAGAGGTGTTAAACACATGAAAATAAGAGTTCTGTGAAATTTGGTTAATTTTTGGACAAATGATGAATATTTGGTGAATTTAATGCTCGGTTTTGGCTAAAAATGGTGAAAAATAGTTAAATATCATGAAAAATTCTGGAAAATTGCAGATAAGCTTTTTATATCATGTAAAAGTCACACACAAAATTTTAACATGACAGTACGTGATATAAGCTTTTTATATCATGTAAAAGTCACACACAATATTCAAATCCATATTTATAACATGACAGTACGTGCAATATCCGAAGATCGCTCACGTACATACAAGCCCTCATCCTTACATTACACACAATATTCATATCTATTTTATTAACCTGAAAGTACGTGCAATATTCGAAGATCTTTTACGTACTGACAAACAATCATCTTTACATTACATACAATATTCAAATCCATATTTATAACATGACAGTACGTGCAATATCCGAAGATCGTTCACGTACCGACAAGCAATCATATTTACATTACATACAATATTCGAATCCATATTTATAACATGACAGTACGTGCAATATCCAAAGATCGTTCACGTACTGACAAAAAATCATTCCCATTTAAGACATATATACATAACATATAAATCATTTATGGCATACACTTACCAATTTTGGGTAAGTGTATTAACTATCACATCGAGTATGCACACAGCCCCGAAAACATAACCAGGAATGGGGCTAGAAACTCACATGAATCCTGCTACGTTCACCGATAGTAGTTAATCCTTTCTTTAGCTGGCACGGCTAACTGTATAACGATTACACATATTAATTAACTATTACTATCTATATCGCATTTCTGTTCTATTTACAACCCTCAAAGAACGGGGGTCCGGGGGCAGCGCCCCTGGCAGCAAGGTTCTAGGGGCGGCAGCCCCTAGCAGGGTCCAAGGGGCAGAGCCCCTGGCTGGGGTCGAGCTGCTAGGTCAGCTTGGAAAAATTTTATTTCTATTAACTGTTTTAACACATTTTCCATTAGAAAATTAAATTATTATTTAATTAGCTAACTAAATCTTTATAACGAATTAAGCCTGATTAGTGGTCTAATTCGCTATTCAGGTTCGTTATCTCATCATAACTTGATTCGCAGTCTAGTTCGTTACAAAATCCTCCTTCATTCGCTATCTGATTCGTTATCTCTATCTTCATCTGATTCGTTACCCAGACACAGCCTAATTCGTTATCTGAATTAGGACGAATGGTGAGTAACGAATCGCTGGATTTGTTATTTGAACATAACGAACTGGGTAGCTAATTCGCTATCTTGACAGCGAGTAACGAACTACCTGGTTAGTTATCTTAATTATAACGAATCGTCTAGTTCTTATCCAGACTTTGACTCACGGGTCAAGGTCAAAATCGTCAAGAACTATAACAGTCAACAGACCTTAGATCTGCAATTAAACCTTCAATTCTTAAGGAAATATCATGATTTTGGTATCATTGGAATTGTCTATGCAGCGCCTACAAACCCTAACCATCAAATCGCCAAACTTCCGTGTTTAAGGGGGGCGATTTGAGCACACACCCTACGGCTCATTTAGAGATCGATTAACCCATCGAATGTTAACCAATTTCAGTAAGATTTGATGTGTTAGGCTCGTTTTCATCATTCACATACAGATCTATGATTTCCCAACTAATCTGAACCCTAATGAATGATTCCTAATTATGAACGTACCTTAAACGAGTTGAAATACGAGCACGGTTAAGCCTTGATGTTGTTTTGGTTCTTCACGACGACCTAGCACCAACGTGTTCAGTTTTCTACCTTCGGATCTTGGCTCGGGTTTTTGGATAATGTTTGTGTGTTTCTCAAGGTGTAGGCTATGGTGTAGAGATAGATAATAATGGAAAGGATTAGGGTTTAAGGGGTATTTATACTCCCTTAAGCCCATGGACCTAAAGCCCATCTTTCCGTTTTGGTCCATCTTTAATTCTATTAACCAAGCCCGCTACCCCTAAAGCTTTATTATCATATTATCCCACTAACTCAAATAATTCACCCGACGCAGGTATAACATTAAATATTATTCTAGAATTTTCGGGATGTTACAAGTCTTCCCTCCTTAAAGAGGTTTCGTCCCCGAAACGTAACTTATTCCTTGCAGGAAGAACACTTCTTGCATTTCCTTGGATCGTCTTTGCTTTATGGGTTACCCTTCTTACTCTTGATTTGTAGTTACCAAGCTGTGTTCATGTGCTTTAGCTATTTAAGGTAGCTTGTCCATGAGACCCTCGATGTTACAAATCTCGTCTCGCCCTTTCAAGGGACCATGTTTCATCCTACTTAACACTATTAGTGAAGATAACATTTATCACAACACAACAATCATTCATGACCAAAATCAACTCATAACAGTCTCTTAGCCTAATTAATTCAGACAGCTCTAGTCTAATCTTTAAAATAATATATAAAACACGCATTAAGTCATTGATAATTAAAACACATATTAAAACTTATGGCTATTAACTAGCCTTCTTGAACGGTCCTTCTAAGCATAATGAGGAGACTATTAAACCTCAAGCATTCTTCTCTGCTTCATGTCCTTCCTTCGGCTTCCTGCAATCCCTTGCTAGGTGTCCACGCCCTCCACAGTTGTGACACCTATGATGATCTTTGCACTCCCAAGAGGAATGTCCTGCTCTTCCACATCTGTAGCAAACACCTAATCCCATTCTGCACTCTCCCGGGTGTCTCTTCCCACATTTTTCGCAAGCGGTGAACTCCTCCTGCCTTGCCTTCTTCCTACGTGGATCCACCTCATTTGCTTCATTTGGTTCTAGGGTTGGGTTCTTTTTCTTCGGTTCCGTTTCTCCTCTTCACAGATGGCAAGGTCCTCATAAACCATCTCGACCAATTCCACTGCCGAGTCAAATGTTGCGGGTTTACTAGCCTTAACCAAAACGCGAACATTCCATGGAAGTACCCTTACGTAACACTTGATCCTCTTAGCTTCGGTATTCACCATGTCAGGTACCAACGTAGACATGCGGTTGAATTCAGTAGTATACTCCAGTGTGTCATCTTTCCCGCTTTCAAGTTCAGGAACTTCATCTCCACTCTTTCGACTTCAGTATCAGCGCAGAACCTCTTCATCACCAACTCCTTTAGGTCATTCCATCTCATCGACTTAACCTCTTCTCGGGTCTTCCTTTGTTCCATAGTTTCCCACCAGTACATAGCCTCATCTTCAAATGACTGAGTGGCGTAACCCACTGCTTGGTCGGGACGACACTCGCTAATTCGGATAATCTTGTCCATAGTGGTTAACCATTGGAGAGTAGTGATTGCGTCTCCTAGACCAGTCAGCTTTGGCGGGTCACACCCTTTGAAGGACTTGTAGTTACACCCATCTCGGCCTCCCTTTCCATCATCAAATTTCACAGATCCAGCTTCACCCGAGTCACCTTTCTCTCTTTCACCATCTTTCTTACCATTTAACCCTGACCCTTCAGCGGTTCTCCCATGGCTTCCAACAGATCCCTCGGGATTCTGGTTCTTCACAGCAGCGGCTACAACTTGAACAATGGCTGCTTGAATCGCAGGGTCAAGTTGAACCCCTTCGTTGTTGCTCGGGTTTCCTGCAGCTGCACTTCCATCGTCTCCGGTGTTGGAAGATGTTTCTACCAAGGGTTGTCGGACAATACGAGGCCTGCCACGACGTCCAGTGCGACCTCCGGTTCCAGCAATCTCCCCAGCTCCAGCCATTCGTATTCTAAAAGGGGAAAACACAATCGGTGTCAAGCACGACCCCCTCATACCATTTAACACCATTTTCTAGCACGACATTTTATCATCACATAAATAATCATCTGAACTCAATATATTGCACGTCATAGATAAGCATAAGTTTTAAACCTTAACACAGAACAAGTTCTTAGGTAATCATACTTAAAACGAAATTTAAACTATTGTCTAAACAATTATTCCTTCATCAAACTCTCCTCTCTGCAGTTTTCCTTTGCCTATGATCTTATCCCTTTCGCGCATCCAGCCTCCGTTCCCTTGCACTTCCTTTCCTTGTTATCAGTTTTTCCGCATCTGTAGCACGCGGGCCTTGCAGTGCATTCAGGAGCATAATGCCCCACCTCTCCACACTTGTAACAGGCATTCGATCCAAGCCTGCACTCTCCACCATGAGCTTTACCACACTTATGACAAACGTTGGTACCCCTACCCCATCTGGAGTCACCACTGTGCATCTTTTCTCACACTTTGCATGTTTCCTTGTTTTCTCTCTTCTGTGTCTTCCTCCTTGCATGCTCCCCGACATCTGCGGATCGTTTGTTTCCTTTCGCTCCTCCTTCATTGCCATCACCTTTCTCACCGTTTTCTCCTGTCATCTCAGTGGTCTTTGCATGTCCTTTGGCAGACTTTCCAGGACATAATTTCTTTACTGTAGCAGCTACTGCTTGAATAATGGCTTCATGAACAACAGGATCCAGTTGATACCCTTCATCGCTGGTTGGTCCTTGCAGAGTTTCACTTTCCTTCTTTCTCGTGGTAGTAACTGGTTCTTCAGAAGGTTCCCGTACAACATGTGGCCTACCAGGACGTCCAGTATGACCTTCTTTACCAACAAACCTTCTTGCTCCCGTCATTCGTATTCTATAAGGAAACACAAACGTTATCACTCTAGGAATTATTTAGCACATGGTTCGTAAAGTAAGTAGTTAATGACGTTGATCAAGTGTAAATAACTATTTGCATTACTCCTCAGGTTCTACATACTTCCCTTTATGATTTCACTTGTGCTAGTTCCTACTTTCAAACAATTAATCAATCAAACAATCAAGAAATCCTATCCCTAACCTGCCTATATCTTTCCGTTAAAAATTAAACGAACATCTTAATACATTACTTAATATACTTTACCGTTACTGGGCTTGCTTGAGTGACACATGGCTATCTTGAACTGGCATATTCTTTATTTTCTTACTAAAATCCCATTATCTGTTCGAGTCTAAGCATGTAGGATGCTTAAATCTCTCGAACTTTACTCTGATACCAACTTGTAAGGACCCGAACCCGGTAGCCCTACTTTAGCGTTGGATTTATTCATAAACACAGTTCTACAAATAAGAGTTTATTAAAACTTTCGCGGAAACGTTAATTTAAATCATTCGTTACAAAACATTAAATCCTTTCTTTAAAACTATGATAATAAACATCATATTTAAAACACCATTTCTTTCATCTTCAGATGCCAGCCGCTCAATCCGTACCATGTGCCAACCTCATGCTAGCTCTTTAATCATATTCACCTGCGTGCATACTAAAAGTCAGCTACGCTGAGTGAGTTCTAGTTAATCAGGCGACATACAATACGTACACATATCTTACACACATACATATCTTAACCTTGTATAAATATCCATAAGAGGAACGTCACTTAATATCTATTAAAAGAACCATGGCTATTGCCCGTGCTATATATATATTCCATAGATGGACGCTCTGTATAAATTCTCCATAAAAGGACGCTCTATATACTTCCATAGAAGGAACATCCTATATATTTCCATAGAAGGAACACTATTCTTTCCATTAAAGGAACACTCTGCTTTCCATTAAAGGAACACTATGCTTTCCATTTAAGGAACATTGTACTTTCCATTAAAGGAACACTATGCTTTCCATTAAAGGAACACTGTGCTTTCCATTAAAGGAACACTGTGTTTTCCATTAAAGGAACACTGTGCTTTCCATTGAAGGAACACTCAATTTGTATTATCCGTAGAAGGAACTATGTAGATAATTTATTATTTAATATCCATATAAGGAGACAATCACTATACTTGGCAATACATGCAATATCCGAAGATCGTTCACGTACCGACAAGCAATCATCTTTACATTACATACAATATTCAAATCCATATTTATAACATGACAGTACGTGCAATATCCGAAGATCGCTCACGTACCTACAAGCCCTCATCTTTACATTACACACAATATTCATATCTATTTTATTAACCTGACAGTACGTGCAATATCCGAAGATCGTTCACGTACTGACAAACAATCATCTTTACATTACATACAATATTCAAATCCATATTTATAACATGACAGTACGTTCAATATCCGAAGATCGTTCACGTACCGACAAGCAATCATCTTTACATTACATACAATATTCAAATCCATATTTATAACATGACAGTACATGCAATATCCAAAGATAGTTCACGTACTGACAAACAATCATTCCCATTTAAGACATATATACGTAACATATAAATCATTTATGGCATACACTTACCAATTTTGGGTAAGTGTATTAACTATCACATCGAGTATGCACACAGCCCCGAAAACATAACCAGGAATGGGGCTAGAAACTCACATGAATCCTGCTACGTTCACCGATAGTAGTTAATCCTTTCTTTAGCTAGCACGGCTAACTGTATAACGATTACACATATTAATTAACTATTACTATCTATATCGCATTTCTGTTTTATTTACAACCCTCAACGAACGGGGGTCCGGGGGCAGCACCCCTGGCAGCAGGGTTCTTGGGGCGGCAGCCCCTAGCAGGGTCCAAGGGGCAGAGCCCCTGGCTGGGGTCGAGCTGCTAGGTCAGCTTGGAAAAATTTTATTTCTATTAACTGTTTTAACACATTTTCCATTAGAAAATTAAATCATTATTTAAATAGCTAACTAAATCTTTATAACGAATTAAGCCTGATTAGTGGTCTAATTCGCTATTCAGGTTCGTTATCTCATCATAACTTGATTCGCAGTCTAGTTCGTTACAAAATCCTCCTTCATTCGCTATCTTGTTCGTTATCTCTATCTTCATCTGATTCGTTACCCAGACACAGCGTAATTCGTTATCTGAATTAGGACGAATGGTGAGTAACGAATCGCTGGATTCGTTATTTGAACATAACGAACTGGGTAGCTAATTCGCTATCTTGACAGCGAGTAACGAACTACCTGGTTCGTTATCTTAATTATAACGAATCGTCTAGTTCTTATCCAGACTTTGACTCACGGGTCAAGGTCAAAATCGTCAAGAACAATAACAGTCAACAGACCTTAGATCTGCAATTAAACCTTCAATTCTTAACGAAATATCATGATTTTGGTATCATTGGAATCGTCTATGCAGCGCCTACAAACCCTAACCATCAAATCGACCAAACTTCCGTGTTTAAGGGGTGCGATTTGAGCACACACCCTACGGCTCATTTAGAGATCGATTAACCCATCGAATGTTAACCAATTTCAGTAAGATTTGATGTGTTAGGCTCGTTTTCATCATTCACATACAGATTTATGATTTCCCAACTAATCCGAACCCTAATGAACGATTCCTAATTATAAACGTACCTTAAACGAGTCGAAATACAAGCACGGTTAAGCCTTGATGTTGTTTTGGTTCTTCACGACGACCTAGCACCAACGGGTTCGGGTTTCTACCTTCGGATCTTGGCTCGGGTTTTTGGATAATGTTTGTGTGTGTTTCTCAAGGTGTAGGCTATGGTGTAGAGATAGATAATAATGGAAAGGATTAGGGTTTAAGGGGTATTTATACTCCCTTAAGCCCATGGACCTAATGCCCATCTTTCCTTTTTGGTCCTTCTTTAATTCTATTAACCAAGCCCGCTACCCCAAAAGCTTTATTATCATATTATCATATTATCCCACTAACTCAAATAATTCACTAGACGCAGGTATTACATTAAATATTATTCTAGAATTTGCGGGATGTTACATAAATGTTATTGTATATATATAACAAGTGTGAGGTGGTGTAAAGCTAGAAGTCACTCAATGTGTAGCTGACTTTTTGTATGCACATATAATTAGCAGGTTCACTTAAGAAGTTCTGTTGTGAAGGAATAAGGATTGCTGGGGCACGGAGGGTTATTCAAACTTGAAAACCGACATCCATAGTTTAGTAATTTAATTGGTCATGTTCAATATTGTGACAAGTTTTATCTATGTTAGTTATGTAAGAATTCAGCTGTGTTACTTTATTTCGAAGTTTAAGAGTAAATTATTCATGTGAAAACACAACATATGAGACATTCCATGTTACGGGTGTGTTGCAATGTTTGTATATATAGTTTTTTCTATAATTAAATAAACAGAATTACAAATTTGGTTCTATAAACATAACTAATTTATGATTCAGGTCCTTAAAAAATTTATTTTCACTCTTTGTCCTTTGTTTGAAAAAAATGTTTATTTTTTTGTCCTTTATAGTTCGATCATCCAAAATTCCAGTTAGTTTGATACATTCTCATAGCACATGAGGGTAATTAGGTAATTTTACCGTCTTATAAATAATGAATAATAAAAGGATAATTAAATTACATACTTTTTAACAAAAAAATAAATAATAAAACTATGAAATGTAGGCCCCACACCACCTTCTTTAACCACCACCCAACCACCATCTCTAGCAGCACCACTACCCCTGCTTAACATCTCTTTCATCCATTTATTGAACAACTCTGCAACACTTTCTTGTTTTATCAAACCAAATCCAATCCTAATTCACCATTTTCTTCTACCCTACCATCAATCTCTTCCTGCAAGAAGCCATTTTTCCACCACCGAGCTCCGTTCTATAACTACCACCTTTTCTACATCTCTCTCTCTCTCTCTCTGAAAATTGACCACCAAATCTAGGTGGTTTCTGAAAATTGAGTTCTGTCCGTGACTTCGATTTCTCGGTTAAGACCTGCCTTTACAAAGCATCATCTCAAAGTCACATGATGATTCGCTTTTTGGTTGGAGGGATGGTTATATATAGAGATGTTTTGAGTTGCGATAGGAAAATTATGGCTGTTCGAAAGCCTACGATAGTAGTTCTTAAGATGATAACAGAATCAAAGGATAAATTGGTTGAGGTCTAGGGTGTAATCGACTGAGGGAAACGGAATGGGGGATTCTTTCTCGAATGATTATAATAATTTTAGGGGTTTGTTTAGTAAGCAATCAATAATCGAAGGAGAAATGGGTGTTTAATTTACTGGGCCTTTTGATCAGAACCACACAGGTGGATTACCGGTGAAGGGCGACAAGAACGATGATGTTCCCGAAGAAGGTTTTCGGCAACGCGGTGGCGGCTACAGGCCACCGGAAAACTAATCGTTATGGCGGTGTTAATGTTGGGTTTTGAATAAATATATTTTAAAGGTTATAAGTTTTTATTTATTGTTTTTTAGTCTTAAACTTATGGTAATCATGCAGATAGTCCATTAAGTGGAAAAAGAACTTATACATCCCTAGATGGGTTGACTTAACTAACAAACTTAACGCCGGTTAATGTAAAGGCTAAAACTTAGTTATTTTTTTATTTGAAGGACAAGAAGTGAAAGTAAACATTTTAAATTACTCAATCCAAAACATGAATATTTTTAAAGAACAAAAAATGTAATTTTGTCACTTAAATAAGATAACATGTATTCTTTATTATTAATATTTCTATAACCCATAACTCTTAACAAGGCCAAACACATAAACATGTATCATCAGCCATGCACTGTCCCTCCGACACACCACTTCTTTTTTCGCATTGAGTGAAACAAGTATCAGCATCACATGGATAAAGCTTCCAACGTTCTTGACATGCGCCGCGCACCATCACCGTATTCACTGAATTAGTTAGACAATATAAAGTAATTAAAGTAACTAATATGCCACGCAAAAGTGTTACCCATATATATATTCGAAATAAAAAAATGAACCAACGATAAGTAATAGAAGTTTATGTTACCGAAAGTTGCGAGTATGAGAAATACTACAAAACAAAGCTTTACGAAAGACATGGTTATGATATTTTGGTTTATTGAAATAAAAGGATTATGCTTGTAAATGTTACTTTTATAGTGATCACATTATAAAAATTAAATTTGATTTTAAATAAAATAAATGCATGATACTAAAATAATAGATACCTTTCAAAAAGAATATACCAAATTGACGCAGTATAGATACTTCTTTTCCAAATTGATATAGATGAGTGGATACTTTTTAAAAGAATATACCAAATTGATGTAGCATTGATAGTTTTTATTCCAAAATTGATATATTAGAGTAGATACTTTTGTAAAAAAATACACCAAATTGATATAATTAGATACTTTTTCACAAATTAATATATTTGAGAAAAGTGTATACCAAATTTGTATAGTTGAAAATTATTTATCAAAATTGGTATATTTTTAAAAACTTTGATTCTCTCTCATAATTTAAATGAATAAATCCAACTAGTTAATTACACAATTAAAAAAGATACTGATATATATTTACAAATATTACTAGACAACAAAAATAAGAAGGGTGAGAAGTAATCAAGTCCATTGATCTTAGATTTGAATGACTGAGATTAATTTAATAAATAAAAATTGATGGAAAGGGCATGAAGGTAATAATCCATATTTGTTAACTTTCTTTCTCCGCATGCAAGGCACATGTCAATTCCCTCATCATTTTAAAATGTCCATAACTTTTTCAGACGACATTATTTTTTAACAAAAAATTCACCAAAATAATAAGCGTTTTTTATCTTTAATATGAATATCATATCGTTATATAAAAAAAAATACATCATTGTGTCTTTTCGTACACCATTGTGTCTTTTCGCACACCATTGTGTCTTTCGGTATGTTATTTCCATTGTGTTTTACGTTTCAAGTCATGTGGGATATATACTTCACCGTTGTGACTTACGTTTTAGGTCATTGTGTTATACGTATTCACCATTGTGTCTTACGTTTTAGGTCATTGTATTATACGCATTCACCATTATGTTTTACGTTTCAAGTTATTGTGTAACATGTATTAATCATTGTTTTTTATGTATTAGATAATTTGTTGTTATTTTATCATTATTTTTACATATTATTATTACACAACGGTGTTATTAGTATTTAAAAAAACATAATGATGAGTTGAAAGACACAATGACGAAAAAACACAATGACGAAAAAAGACACAATGATAAGCGAAAATACACAATGGTGTGCGAAAAGACACAATGGTGTGCGAAAAAACACAATGATAAGCGAAAAGACAAAATGATAAGAGAAAAGACACAATGGTGTGCGAAAAGACACAATGACGAAAAAAGACACAATGATAAATGAAAAGACACAATGGTGTGCGAAAAGACACAATGACAGAAAAAGACACAATGATAAGCGAAAAGACACAATGGTGTGCGAAAAGACATAATGATAAGCGAAAAGACACAATGGTGTGCGAAAAGACACAACGACGAAAAAAGATACAATGATAAGCGAAAAGGCACAATGGTGCGCGAAAAGACACAATGGTTTGTGAAAAGACACAATGATAAGCGAAAAGACAAAATGGTGTGCGAAAAGACACAATGGTGTGTGAAAAGACACAATGACGAAAAAAGACACAATGATAAGCGAAAAGACACAATGGTGTGCGAAAATAAACAATGACGAAAAAAGACACAATGATAAGCGAAAAGACACAATGGTGTGTGAAAGACACAATGATAAGTGAAAAGACACAATGGTGTGCGAAAAAACACAATGGTGTGCCAAAAGACACAATGACGAAAAAAACACAATGATAAGCGAAAAAACACAATGACGAAAAAGACACAATCATAAGCGAAAAAACACAATGGTGTGCGAAAAGACACAATGATAAGCGAAAAGACACAATTGTGTACGAAAAGACACAATGACGTAATTTTTGTTTTAAATTTTATATAACAAAAATCATACTCATATTAAAGATAAAAAACGCTTGTTATTATAATGATTTTTTTTTAAAAAAATCATACGAAAAAGTTATAAACATTCTAAAATGATGAGGGTATTAACATGTGCATTGCATGTTGAGAGAGAAAATGTGTACAATTACCTCTATACCATTTTCCTTTTGGTCCCCATTTAACACATGTTAATTATTTATGTCTTCTCACACTTCTCATTTTTGGTACCCTTCGTAGAATAACTTAAAAAACCCCAAATTAGACTTACATAAACCTTAACGGGCCAAGATGAAATTGACAAACGAAACCTCATCGACCCATATTTTATAATTGGTTTTTGCTTGTGATTTTTTATATTAACACAACGGATATGTTTGGTGGTTTTGCTAGTTCGCTTTTCACTATTACTTGTTTTTTTAATAATATATACACACATCGTAACTTAATAAATCATCAAATTTTTTTACTAGAATGGCTCAATCAAAACTATAATCAATTAATTTTAACTCCTTTTCTATGGTGATTCTGGTTGATAGCATAAACAAATAGGTATAGTTTATGAAATCTAAAATATACATTTTATATAAATGGTTAAAAATGCATATATACAAGAAACTGCATAAAAGAGATATTTTAAATACAAAATAGGTTATATTGTGCTTTCTTATTCCTACAAAAAGCCATTTTATAGCAAACAAGTTTATGGTTTTTCTTCTTCTTTTTTTTTTTACTTTATAAATAATAAATACTACTTAACCATTCATTGTACATATAAACACTGTATATTTTTTCTCTCTGTTATTTTATCTAGTACAAATAGTATAAATTATTTATTTTTAGTTTAGTGTACAAATTTTGTTCTATTTGTAATAAAACAAATTTACGGTGTTGATATATGGAGTGAATGGTTAAGTATGTTTTTATTATTATGAAAGAAAAGGCCAAATTAACATCGTAAACTTGTTCGCTATAAAATGTCTTTTATTTTAACGAATAAAAAGAATTTAAAATAACCTTTTATGTTTTTAAAATATCTCTTTTTCTTAGTTAAATTAAATATTATTTTTTTAATTATATAAAATGTATTAAGCATTTATATAAAATGTTTACTTAAAATTTCATAACTATAATCTTTTTAGTTTATGCAATCATCCCTAATCACACAAGTCATCGTAAAAAACAACTAGCAACATGTTGTTTTAATTTATTTAAAATAAAAATCACATACGTCAAATAAGAAGAATCGACAAAGAAAATTGAAGATTCAGTTTTGTTATTTATAATGAATGTTGTAAAACTAGGTATGCAAGACTGAGTATTCTTCGAGTACTTGCTACAAGGCATGTCGTCGAGATGAGTTTTTTAAATTCTGCCTAGTCACTATTAATCGATTAAAGGCAGTCAACCTTCAAGTCCTGGATCGATAGTCAAACACGAACTAACGAATAGCTCTCGTTTAATAATAAAAAAATATAACTCCATAAACTGATTACAATCCTCAAACCCTAACTCGGTTTGACTCTTGATGAACACTAGATTGGTTGCATCTAGATGGACCCTAACTCGGTTACGTCTCGTGTGCCTATAGATGAACCCTAACTCGGTTGCATCTCACACCAACAATAATTTCTAACCATGACATGCTAATATAGACTAAGCTAACTTGCTAGCCAATACATTACAAATTATAATTACAATACAATTAGTAAACATGATGTAGGAAAGATAACCAACTATGACCGACTTGTTTACATTGGTCCCTCAAGCTCAACGACTTGTGACTTAGAGTTCGAAATTAATCCCAACAATCACCCCCTAATTTCCGACTCGAAATAGGTAGTTCTTCAACTCCGAGCATGTCTCTTCTGCCCTGTCCGATTTGACCCAAAATCTTAACCTTCTCGGTTTTCACAAGCATATTGGTCCTCATCATTTTGGTATTCATCATATCAGTCTTTACCTTAAGGAACTCCTCATGATCCATAGATGTGTTCTTTCGGCTCTCATGAACTCGACAACTTCCGTGACCCTGTCCCCAACCATTCGCTCGGCCATATGACTCAAAATAGGTGGTTCTTCAACTCCGAGCATCTCTCTTCTGCCCTGTTTGATTTGACCCACGATCTTGACGTTCTCGGTTTTCACAACCATATTGGTCCTCGTCATCTTGGTCTTCATCATATCAGTCTTGACCTCCAAGAACTCCTCATGATCCATAGATGTGTTCCTTCGGCTCTCCCGAACTCGACAATGTAACAACTCGGATTTTCACGCTTATATTTTATATCCGTTACCCGACCCGTTTCTGTTTAAGGGAAATCTTTATCAATAAATTAAGACGTACATCAAATTATTATTGTATTATTAATTGTTCATTATATTTAGTTAATATACAAATAACTTTCCTTTATATACATATTTTACCCTAAAGTTTACTTCTAACCAATTATGTATCCACCTTGAACAATAGGGACCTTTTAGCAGAAATCTATAATACTTTGTGTCCAACCCGTTTATCAAACCTGTTTCCAATCCAGACTCGTACCCAGTTTATAAAACATCCCCGTTTGATTTCGTGCCCCTTAATTCTCGGATTTTATTTGGAATTGATCATCAGATCGTATATTACTTGTATTACGCATTACACCGACTCAATTAATTTAGAAACACGATATTTTGGATACGTATTTGTATAATAAACAGTCCGTCTCTAAACTAATGGGCAATATACAATTACGGCTGATAATATTACAATTAATCTGTTCTGTACGTTGTTCTTCACATCGCGAACCAAACCCTAGAGGTTAATTGGGTTATACTTACTGCCATTATCAAAATCCAATCAATGTTTAATCGTCTCTGACGTCCTCCGTTCACAGTCTACCCGTCATCATTAACAGCAATTAAATGGTGCTTCTACTTCGTATTTGATAAATTAACTAAAGAACTAACATTATCTAATCAAACACATAACAGCTTAACCAAGTGCAAATCTAGGGTTTTTAAGGTTTAGGGGTTTTCGTTCTTGATTGGATATAATAAAATGTTTTCGTATAATACTCAAGTGTTATGGTAGAGCAGTTGGTTTGGTGTGGGGTTGCGGGTTCGAACCAGGCCACCCTAATATTTTTAAGGTTTTGTTTTCTTTAACAATTTTTGTTAATTATTGTAATTTCTTTTAATAATAGATAAATTAATATCAACTATTAAATAAATATTTATTTTTATTAAAACTGACATCATAGAGTTTATGTTCTTATCAACTAATCTCGTTACAAGTTTATATATATATATATATATACGTATTTTAAGTATTTATTAAAAATAAGTAAACATTATTTTATCAAAACCCGAAACTATTATTTATGTTTTCTCGTCGTTGAAACGTCTTTATAAATTTGCGTATATTCGTTATATATATATGCGTGTGTGTATTATTCTTTAAACACAAATTATAAACCGACGTATTTTAACGTATTAATTATATTTATAAAGTTAGATTTTCGTTAAAGATTCTAAAATATCAAACTTATTATAATTAAATATTTAAACGTTTACTATTATAGTATATCGTAACTCATATTTATATAAATTAATTATTCATAACTTAGATTATATGATAAGTAAAAAATTCTTTTAATTTAAATAAAGACTAATAATATTGCTTTCATAATAACAATTCCCGATGGAATCAATTGTCTAATCAATAACTAATCTAATCACAACATAACCCAAATAACATAGAAATCTCAAATCTATTATACGCATTATCTCATTTGTTAATAACTCATACTATTAAATTATGTTAAATCACTTATAATTAATTTATATTATCCGATTTATCAAGGAATCCTTGTCGGTGTATCCCAAAGGGTTCGTCGTTCTCACATCATCATTTTTATTTTGTTCACCCGATCAGATGAGTACCACATTCCCCCTTTTTAGACTCATTTTATACTGTTTGGGGACATATGCGTAAATTATATTTCTCATATATACTTATACACAAAACTGCAACTATTGTCTTAAGTGCCAATGAATTTTATACCATACTTGTCATGTGCTTATTTGCCTTATGTGAACCGCATTCGGAGAGGTCCAACATAATCTCAGAATAGTATGATTATACGCCAGTCGTTATAGCCTTTGTGCTTCTCGACATCTCATTATACTTGTTCATTTGGTTAATTTGTTATTCTCATATGAATTGTTGCAATTACTTATTTTATATATCTTATATGTACATTTAAACTGTTGTGTTGCTCACTCAACCTTGTGTTGACAAAACCTATTGTATTTTTAATGCATATGTAGGTTATCGTTTGATGTGAAGTAACTGAAGTACAAGATCACTTAAGGATTTATACCAGAAGAAAAATTAACGAGAAATATTATTTATGAATTTTGATTGTTGATGCACTTTTGTTGGTTTGGATATTTTATGTATATTTTTTTCATTTGAAATTTATTTAATAGATATTGAAACTTATTGCATAATAGTACCTTGGGAGCTGTGGGCAATCAGTTCACGCCTCGACATTTCCGCCGTACGTTGGGGTGTAACAGATTGGTATCAGAGCCGAATGTTTAAAATAGGTCGTTAGTGGTGCCTTAGTAACATGCTTAGGAGCCCCATACGGGCTTATTTGTTTACCTTATGTGTTCTATTTGATTGTTTACAGCCTACGTATTTTCCTTGCTAGATTAGGTACTTATTTCACTGTTTAATTAATTGTTTATTTAACTTTTCACACACACACACACACACACACACAACTCCGAAGCTATGCTTCATTCTCAAAATATTTTATTACTCTGAGACTATAACAAACCACAAAATAAATTCAAGGAAAAAGTAAGGGAATGAAAGGAGAAAAAAAAATCCATCCCACATTGGTGGAGGAAGAAAAAGGAGAGCCTTCCACTATGGTATAAATAGGATTGTAAGTCCTTGTCCCACATCGCTAAATTACAAAACTAGTGAGCTCTTTATAAGAAACAAATTCATATGTTAATGTTCTTATAAGTCAAATCACACCCAGTGGTTCTAGCGGAGGGTGCGAAGCACCAGAACGCGCACGCGCACGGGCTCGGGCGAAGTGCGATGGGCGCAATGTGGCGCTTTGATGGCGCACTTCGCACGCTCGCATCGCCGCGAGCCGCTTAAATGCCGCCTTAGTATTTTTGTTGGGAATTAAGATTTTTAAAATTCCTTCCATCGCGATACGCGACGGGTTTAGATTAGTCAAATCGCGTAGCGCGATGAAGTGTAACCTTATCCAAATATGTGGCAGCGTAGCGATGCGCGATGAGCTGATATAGCTACCCATCGCGTACCATGACGTGGAGGTTACGCAGAGGACACGTAGCCTGCCACGTGGCGTGCCACGTAGTAGGCCTAGGGCTGACTCGGCTTAGCTATGAGATTCTTCGCGATACGCGATGCCTTTCTATTTATGGCCATCGCGTATCACGATGAGGTCCAAAATCAGCTATAAATAATAAGCAAACGAGACGTTCATTCTTTGCACAAAAAAATTCTCATCTCTCTCTAATTCTCAGTACACACATACATATTAAGTATTTAGTATAATACCTGAGTTGTCATAACGATACCCTATCCGATCGAAAGAAATATACACGAATCCAAAAGCTCTACCTATTAAGGTAAGACAATGTGCCATCGTGTAAAATTTCTACTCTTGTGATTATCGTTATGATTATTTGTTTTATACTAATATAGATATACTACATTGTGTTTATCCTAGGTGCTTAATATCAAGAGGCGTTAATAATTGTAAACTTGCAAGGTGAGACATTCGAGTTTTTGTACCACTCACATTTACTTGAGACAACTATTTTTCTGACACTGTCATGATGATTTTAAAACCTATAAAACTCATGATAGATGGTCTAAATGGTTTCAAATATATTTTTAAAAGTATTTTAAATACATTACAGTGATTAAGTCTCTGTAGACTTACGGGATGGTTACTACTGGTATTGTGGGGTTTTGTATACAAGGCTTGCCTACTGGGCTATTACACGTTACTTATTGGACAAGTGTTAACCAATATGTTGAGTCAAACAATTGACCTAAGGGGGAGATTGTTGAGTCAAAGATTTGACCAGAATGAAGTATATGGAAGATTGAAATCTTCTCAACCTCCTCAGAATTCGCTAAGTATGGATCCGGGCACACCTTAGACATCCGAGCAAGGTTTTACTTAGCCGGGTATGATATTTTGTCTACCGGGCAAGGTTTACTTCAAGTAGTCTTCTTTAGTGGTTATCCGAGCAAGGTTTGCAAATTAGTGTATTGCCGAGCAAGGTTCACTAGTTTATGTAAATCTGGGCAAGGTTCACTTTATCAAGCAAGTCTGTTCTTCAGAGCCAAGTATATTACTCTTCCGAGTAAGGTTTGGTTAACCAAGTCCAAGAAGCCAAGTGATTGGAAGACCGGGCAAGGTATTCATTAATAAGTATGGTCCAAGTATGCTTGATGATCTAAAGGAATATCTCTAAGTAATATCGGGCAAGGTTTAGCTCAATCAAGGAACAGTACTCCCGGGTACACTTTGCTAATAAGTTATTTTATAGCAAAGAGCTGAAATGGATCATTGAAGAACAAGGTTGCTCGTAAGGATTTGTCGGGCAAAGTTTGACAAAACCAAGAAGACTGAAGTCTACCCGGTGAGTATTTTACTTGGTAAACTACTCTTCAAGTAAAGTCTACCCGGAAACTGATTTCGAGCACACTTCTATGTTACCAAGTCCAAAGGATGGCAGAGTACAAAGCGTACTCGGAAAATGAAGAATGTTGTAAAGCCTACCCGGAAGACTTGTTTTACACTTAGTTTATTTATGTAATTTGGATATGTACGTTGTATTTTGGGTTTCTAGAAGGAATGACAGCTGTCATAGGGTGGCAGGCCTATAAATAGAATGTTTTAGGGCACGCCGCCCAACACACACGAAAAAGGATAGAAAGACACATTTATTGAGATAGAATATATCGTGTGACGGCTGTCCTAGGATTCCTAAAACCCTAAATCGATTATCCACTTTGTATGATGAAAAATATATAGATGGAAATCTTTTGAGTGAATCCTGTGTGTCCTTTCTACCTTTGATTATTCATTGCAACCGTATGTTTGTTATTGATTCCGCCTTTAACAAACGGATATCTTTCTAAATATAGCAACCCTTCATTAACTCTCTTGTCGACACATTATTCTGTGTGAGTTATGACATGATTAAGTAAGATCCAGCTGAAATCGAGGGACCTGACAAGTGGTATCAGAGCTTGTTACTGCTATTTAGGAAAGATTGTTGCTGATTGAAGATTTGAAGAAGAATGACGTAAGCAGACCACTGTTCGATTGATTTGTGACGTCAGCAGCCCTGTTTTTTCATTATTCTTCCAAATCTACAATCTACCAGTGTTTTCTCTTCCTTATTTCAATTAAAGTTCTAATCTTTATATCTAAATCTTGTTCTAATCACATCAGACATATCAGATCTGAGCATTCTTTTTTCAGATCTGATTATTTTGAAACTCTGTGTTTACAAAGAAACTGATTTTTGATTTCTCAAAATGTCTGGATATGAGGAACAAGAGGTGTTTACTAACAAGATACCAAGGTTGTATGGACAGGAAAACTTTACCAAGTGGAAAGTACTCTTTGAAGCAGCCTTATGCTACAATGACATTGATATGTGGAACTCCATCAAGAATGGTCCACAAGCTGCTGTTGAAGAAGGTGCAAATGCAGCTGCAACTGCTGCAGTAAGAGAAAGAATGAGAAACGTGGATGACAAAGCCTTAGCTATGATTAAGATAGGTTTGTCTTGGGAGATTTTGACCAAGGTGGCACATCACACAACTGCCAAGCAAATGTATGATGCCATTCTTGAGATGTATGAAGGGAATACTGAACTAAAGAACATAAAGAAGAAAAGATTGAAGCAACAGTTGGAAAGGTACAAGTATAAGGAAGGAGAGAGGTTGAAATCAATACTAGAACATTTTCTAAGTATTGTGAATGAGTTGAGGACAACTGATTATGTAATGACTGACTTTGATTTAAATACAAAGTTACTCAACTCAATGCCAAAAGAATGGTATACTGCTTGCAAGTTCATCCTTCAGAAGCATAATTTCAATGAATTGAAATTGGATGATGTAGTATGCTTTCTTCAGGCTGCAGAACTTGAAATGATAGAGAATGAGATGATTAAGGAAGATAGACCATGCTTCAATGTTTCAAATGCATTGATTGCACCCATGAGAAATCTGTCTACCAAGAATCAACAGCAAATTCCCATTATTGAAGAACCAGCTGAACATAATGTTGATACTCCAAAATCTTTCATTGGAGGTAGCACAAGTAATCAAGGAAATCAGCAGAGGTTCAATGTGCAACTGATTGATGATACTGAAACTGCCTCATTGGCAAGTAGGAATTTGCATCACTCTAGTGGTGTAAATGGTCAAAACAATGAAACAAATGCATTGCTGTCTATGTTTACTGAGTCATATAATGCATTTGTTGTAAAGAACCTAATTCACACAAGTGTGGTACAAGATGATTTAGAGCAAATTGATGCAGATGACTTGGAGGACATGGATTTGAAGTGGTAAGCTGCATTGTTAGCCTTGAGAAGTAAGAGGTTGTATAACATAACTGGTAGGTCTCTGGTTTCTGGTCCTAATGACAGGATTAGATTTGACAAGTCAAAAGTAATCTGCTACAATTGTCAGCAACCTGGTCATTTTGCAAGAGAATGCAATCAACCAAGAAACTTTCAAATGAATCAATACCAGAATCAACAACCAGGAGGTCAGCAGCAATATCAACAAAATCAACCAAGAGGTCAGCAGCATTACCAACAAAATCAGCTAAGATTCAACAACAACAACAATCAAATGAACAACTTCAACAACAACAACTTCAATCCCAACAACAATTACAACCCCAACTTCAACAACTTTCAGCCTCAAATGAATAATCAACAACAAAGTATGAAACAGACTCAAGGTTTTCAAATGAATAACAATCAAAACCTTCAAGCAGCTCATAATATTCCAAACAACACCGTTCCAGCAAATCAAAATCAGATCAGAAATCAAGGAAATGTGGCAGTGACTACACAGCATGAAGGAAATTTTGATTGGAGCAATCATGAAGAGGACATTGCAGATGATATCAAGAAAGCAAATGTGGCATTCATGGCCATAATTGAGAAAGAAAAAGGATCATCATCTCAGGTACACTCTGCTCCTACTGTTGATTTAAATGAACTTATCATTGAATTGAAAACAAAAGTAGGCAAGCTGGAAAGTGAGTGCTTTAGAAAACAAAGTATCATCAATGAGTATGAGGCAAGTGAGATGATGAGTGAAGAAAAGATTAAAAGCCTTGAAGATGATTGCATGATCAATTACAGAACTCAAACCAGATACATCACTGAGATTGATGGATTAAAGAAGATGTTGGTTGAAGAAAAGGTGCAAAACACAAGACTGAAGGTTGAAACTGAATTTCTGAAGAATTTGGTCTCAACAGGCAACAAATGTGGTATACTGAACCAGGTGAAGGACCAAGACAAATACAAAGCAGTTCCACCTCCATTCAACAACAACTTCATGCCAAAAGTTGACAAAGAGAAAAGAGATGCATACTTGCAACAATTCAGAGATGTCTTTCAAGGCAAGGAAGAATTTGTTGATTTGTACAAAAAGGTAGAAGTTAATGAAGAAGGAGAGTTTGTGATTAAGAAAGAAGTAAAAGAGGATAAGTCAATTGGAGTTCAAGTCTCTGAGGATGACTTTGATTCAGTTGAATTCGATCAAGATGACTTGAGTGATCAAATTACTGAAGAGGAAATCAAAGCTGCTGAAAGAGGAAGAAAATATAAGAAACCGGAATCTGTTGATAAACTTCCAAAGTATCCACCAGTCCCACCTAGATTGAAGAAACATAATGATAAAATGAAAAGAGAACATGTTTCTTTTGACATTTGTGAAAGGAGGAAGATAAACTACAATGCAGTAAGACCACCAAGCAAGGCTGTATTGGGTAGGATAAAGCAGAACAACAAAAAGAAGATGGTGACTGAAAAAGTTGATACAGAAAATTTTATCCCAGTTTATCCAATCTTTTCTAGTCATGAGGTGTTAGATGTTGGAGAAGTGGAAATTATGGAAGAGTATGAGTAAAGACAGTCAAGGGTTAGAGAAAGCAGTGATGAAGAACCTATGATTATTGAAAAAGTTGTCTTTGTCAAAAGCAAACTTGAAAGACAAGACATTAAGATTGAGGAATTTGTGCCATTCTCAATTAACTTTGATAGCTTAAAGAATCAGAAGACTCTAGGAGTCAAGTCACCTAAGCCAAGTGAAAGATTCAAGAAACCAAAAGAACATGAAATATTCAAAGGCAAGGTTTGGTGCAAAAGGTGTGATGAATATGGTCACCACACAGACTCATGCAATGAGAGATTGAAATTTCAACCATTTCATGTCCCAGATGGAACAAAGTATGGCCAAGACTTTGTCCTGTACAAACAGAAGTATGATGTATATCTGGGAAAAGGAAAGGGTGAAAATGAAACCATGAACAGAGAAGAAAGAAATCTACAAAGGAGACAAGGATTGAGAAGAAAGCTGAAGTAACAACAAAGAAGCAAGTAGCTGAATTAGCAAGAAGAAGTAAATCTCCTAAGAAGCATGAGAAATTGACAAAAAAGAAATATCAGCCTTTGAGAATCAAACAAGATACTCAATCAGTCAAATCTGATAGTTCTCAAGGATCATCAAGCAGTGAGAAGACAAGAAGAAAAGGTGCATATTCTAGAAAGAAACCAACAGAACTCACTGGTGATGAGATGTTTCTACTAAAGCATGGATATGAACCACATGGTTTCCTTTGGAAACCTAAGACTGAGAGTAAGGTTGAGCAAGTTGCTGATGTGAGAGACTACTCTGAGAAGAAGGACTATGTGATAAAGGAGTATGCCACTGACTCAGCTGAATACCAGTGTCCAACCTCACTTGTTAAAACTCTAAGAGAGTGTGGTTATGAAACTGATAATTCAGACAACTTAGAATTGACTCATGAAGATCCTGAACCAACAACACTCACTTCCCAAGCTGTGTCTGAAACTGAATCTGATGAACTGCAAGTTGATAAGGCTTGCACTTCATCACTCAACTAATCAAACTTTCTTTGTATGTGTAGGAACAGTCCACTCCTCTAAATGACATATGGTATATGGATAGTGGTTGTTCTAGGCACATGACTTGTGACAAGAGATCTCTTGTCAATTATGAATGTTAGGACCGATCGGGAGACGGTTTCCCAACGATTCTCGGGGGCAACGTGTTAGAGTGCGGAATCCTACTAACACGGCGACTCGGTGGTAATCAACGACACAAACGGTAGCAATTCCTAGGATGATATGACGACCAGGTGCGGAGGAAAGGACCGAAGGGGTTGACGGGCAGAGAGGATTTCCGGGGAACAGGTCGGCTGTGTATGTGTGTTATATGTGCTCTTCTCTCTGAAAATCCCTAAGTAACGTTTATATATCGAAGACTCATTCGATCGGATGAGTCTCTCATTCGATCGAGTGAAGCTTTGTTCGATCGAATGAGCCTGGTTCGATCGAATCAACCTTTTGTTCGATCGAACCAGTTTTCGTTTGACATTTACAATACGTTAACTAGGTTTCACTATCTTTAGTCTCACGCCGACCTACCCTGATAGAACTGGGGACATATATATGACATTTCATGTCCTAACAAACTCCCCCTTGGAGCCAGTTCTATTTATGTTTTAACCAATCGAGATTTCTTGCTCGACTGCAACTCCCCCTTGGAGTTATCTCTCCCTCTCTGTTCTCAAAGCTAGTGGTGCCCTCATTGCATCCACCAAACTCCTGTCTTCATGGAGTTATCTCACGATCCAATGGTGCAGTCCGTCAGACTTACCATAGGTTCCACATATCATGAGATGCTGTCAAATGGAATATAAGATTAACATTTAAGCACAGTTGTAGTAGATTATCAAACATGAAAGTAAAGCATAATCTAGCACAATATTCCAAAGTATATTAAAATCACTCCAAAAACAATTACAACCAGAAGATAAAACTTTGAATTACAAAGAAACCAAATAAACAAAACATATAACAATTAATCACTGGTTCCCTGTGTATATTTCTTCTGTTGTTCCTTCCAGTTAGATCCTGCATGTATGTCATAGGCAAAACAGATCCTAATGACATTTCTGTACTTTAGCGCTTGCTCCATGTCATCGGGGGCATAAAGAATTTCTGTCTTGTATAGAGTAAAAACATCCTCCCTTGACAAGTTGGTGAGCCACATAGGATCAAAAATGCGGATTGTGCTCCAATTACCATTGTCGTTGAGCACTATAACTGCTTCATGTAGTCTTCCGTCGTAGTACCAATGCCTGAACGATTTGTAGAAGTCCTGCTTCATCTTTCGTAGCGGAATCTTCTTCATTGTAAGTGGTGGCATGTACTTCAAAATGACTTTCGGCCTGTTGGTGATCGGATCGATCTCCTTTTTACTTGTATAACGCTTTGGCCTTTGCGGTGTAATCAATCTCCATTTTGAGTTGTATTCCTTTCGTAATACACTCTGATAGTACGATGCGAATGGAGATGAGCTTGCGTATAGCATGTCCAGGTAATTAAGACGATTAAGATCGTAAGTTGGAAGAGTCTTCAAGTCTGTGATTCGTTGATAGTACTCAACCCCCTTTTCCCTTTTGACAGCTACGCAGTTCAGGTCTTTCAGACACGCCCAAGCTAGGATTTCTCCAGAGGTTCTCCGACCCTTAGTATCATATGACTTTGTGTGAGGAATGGTCGGTTTCGCTTGGCGTTTAGACCTGATCTTTTCAAGAATAGCATTGAACGCTTTCTTGCATTCTTCTGTTTTGTCTTTAAATTCGGCTTGATCGGCTTCAGACGGCTGTTTCATAGCATTTGACCTTTCGTCAGCCTTCTTCTGCACTTCCTCCTCGTTTACGTTTTGAAAGAAGCTTGATGAGTTGGGAATATCGTCAGTTTGCGACGTGTAGTACTCAGGATATTCTTCCCTTGTCAAGTCTTCTATTTCGACATCTTCGAAGTGAGGAGGATCGACTTGTGTCGGATCAGCGGCCGTCGGTGATGGTGAGTCGGTTGAAGCAGCTGCAGCAGATGTGGATTCTGTTGAAGGCAAGGCCAGAACTTTGCCTGTTTCTTCGTTTGAAAACTCGAACATTTGCTCTAGCTCTTCTTCCGTGAAGTTGTGCGAAATCTCACCTTCTTCCACGTCTCCACTTGAGAAGATTTGCTGTTCATCTGGGTTGTCCAAGAGATACGTGAAAAACTCCGCTGCTGTTTTTGACTGCAGCGGTTGGACATTTGATGTATCAGCATCACCTGCTTGATTAATAATCACAACACAGTAAAAAAAATTTTTTTTTTTTTGTTTTTTTTTTTTTTTTTTAAATAAACATATGTAATATCATAAACGTTAAGTACAAATCAATTACATATGACAATGGAATATAAATAAGGATTACAAGATTTAAACATTAAAATCCTCACTACATTCACTCAAAAATCACTCAGTTACCTTCACCTTCATCATCATCTGAGTTCAGCTCGTCGGTGTCCACATCAACATTAGCTGGACCTTCCAGACGAAGAACGTCTCCTTTAAGCTCAGTCACCTTAGCTTCAAGGTTTCTGTTTGACTCCACAAGGCTTTTATTGGACTCTACCAGGCTTTGATTTGACTCTTTGAGCTCTGTGATAGCAGATCCCTGTTCAGCAACAGTAGCAGTGAGCTGAGTGTTCTCAATCTTCAACCTGTCGTTGTCAGCTTGAAGTTGAGCCATTTGTTCATCTCTGATTCTGTTATGCTCTTCCTGCTGTGTCCTGAACATGAACATCTGCATCATCGCCTTGTGCAGGTCGGCAATTTCAGAAGCGACCTTGGGAGGGAGGGAGATCTCCTGTTGAGGTTGAGGAGGAGGTGGCGGTGCGGACTGAGGTGTTGGAGGAGGAGCTTGTTGTGCTGGAGGAGCAGTAGAAGAGGTCCCAACTGATGGTAACATTGCGGGACGAGGTTGGCTGAGAAATAAATTCCTGTACTTTCGAGTAACCTTCCTCTTTTGTCTCTTCGCCGGCCTTTCTTCACCTGTCGGTTGATCAGCAGGCTGCTCCTCAAACACTACTTCTTCACCGGTTTCCAAATCTTCAACATTTAAGTAGGTATCAGCTTCCTTCTCTGCATCAGTCCTGGTGTCCTCAGGGACTACTTCGTCTTCAGTGTCTGATTCATCACTGGTTTTCTGATACGGAAGGTCCTCGACATCTGAGTCACTTGAGGTGTTCCTCCACTTCCTCTTTGGTGGAGCCTGATAAAACGGATTCGCCACATGCCCAAAACAACGTTTGTGTGGGGGCCTTGTTGGACGATCCTTGTATGACTTGAGACGGTTCAAAGTCTCATTCTTCATGTGGTCTAGCTTTACCACATCTCCGTCATTCTCTTTCAACAGCCCCGGTGCCTGGTCATCAACTATCATCTGCACAAACCTCGGGTACCGTAGAAACTTCTCACCCGCCCCTTGTTTTATGGTGAGGTTTTCCACCATGTGACTGAATGTCATTTGAGAGAAATTGAAGGGGCGGTTCATCACGAGTGCTGCCACGGTGAATTGCATGCTCTCCCTTATCTTATCAAAACTTGTACGTTGAGGACCCAGACAGTGCATCACCACGTGCGCCAGATATTTGAATTCTGGGCACAAATTTGCTTTGAGAAGCAGACCGGCATTGAGATCGCCGTCATACTTCATGCGTGCGAAACATCCTCTCGTTGCTGCAGGATGTAATGTGGTCGGGTCAGAGTCTGTATCTGCAAACCCGCAGACATCTCTAAGAATCTGGGCAGAAACAACAATTTGATGCCCTCGGACTGTGGAGCGTATCACCGACGGCTCGACGGACTTGTCGTGCGTGGCGTTTCTCCAAAACTCCTGTTGAACCGACATTATCGGCTCAACGATCCTTGAGATAGGAATGAAGATCCTTGACCTCTTTAAAAACTTAATCATCTGCGCAAAGTCCTTGCCGTGACTTGATTTTTCATCTAAAAATGCCACAATGTTGTGTTTGATCGACGTTTTGTACGGAGCAATAACCTGTGCAGCTTCAGCCATTGAATCTGTATACATAGACATGTTAAAACAGACAGATATCTAAAAGACTGAATTTGTAAAAAAAAAAATTTTTTTTTTTTTTTTTTTTTTTTTTTTTTTTTTTTTTTTTTTTTTTTTTTTTAATTTTAAACTTCTGGACTGGTTCGATCGAATTATAAAGGATTCGATCGAATGAACTAATCATCCGATCGAGTGAGACATATATTCGATCGATTTAGACTGGTTCGATCGAATGGACTCATTCGATTCCTTCAACCAGAACCCAGATTTCAACGAGACCCGAATCGGTTTTTTCGACCGATTAACCACAATCAACATGTACGAAACATTGAAAGATGTTGTTTACATGTTTTCCAATGACCCTCATGACCCGAAAACTAAAAAAAAACTCAGTTTTATTGTCGGGACCGTTTCCGACACCAAAAACGGCCCGAAAACCTATCGAAACGCGGACGAAAATCAATAAAACTTACATTTTTGAAATCTACGCGAAAAAGTGAATAAACTGGTCGGATCAAAAAGAGGTTTTAGCACGATCGATTTTAAGAGGGAAATTTCAAATTCTTTTCGGATGAAAATGTCCGATCGAATGACTTCTGCTATTTATACAGATTTTTGACTCATCCGATCGAATAAACTTGTTCGCTTGACTCATCCGATCGAATGAGACACACTATTCGATCGGATGGATTTCTTCCCTCAAACTGATTTTTCACAATAACTTATCCGATCGATTTGGCACATTCGATTGACTGACTCGATCGAATGGCTACATGTTCGATCGAATGAGGAAAAGTTTTAGAAAAATTTGACTTTTAAACTTCTTATTCCCCGTCATCGATCACGGTGCTTTTGAACCTGCAAGAAAACTTAAACTTTTGACATTTGGTTAGTTAGCATAGAAATTTTCCGATTTTGTGAGCTCAGTTCCTGTAGAACATAAAGATCATAAAACGTTAGTAAACACACAGAAAATATCAGGTCCAACCAACTTCGGTTTTATTGCAACTTCTTCCTTCTCTCATTACACACTTGGTTGCGCAGATAAACGTTTGGCAACCTGCATGAGTTTTTCTTTCATTCCTACACACTGAATAAACATTTAGTAGGAATAGACAGGAATCAGACTACCTGTCACAATGATTTCTCATCGACTTTCAAACATTAAGAATAAAATAAAATAACCAAAAATAAAATCTTAATTATTTATTTACAGGGAGGGACAGGGATCAGACTACCTGTCACAATGATTTCTCATCGACATTAAAGCAGAATAAAATTAAAGAAAAATTAATTCAAATTAAAAATGTTTTTGAATTTTTTTTTTTTTTTTTTTTTTTTTTTTTTTTTTTCTTTTTATAATATTCAGACTGAAATAAACATCTGTACAAAAATTTAAAACACATTATTTTTGGTTGAGAAGGATCTATAATAAGAAATCATACAGACGTATATGACTATCTACTGAGACTTTTTGAGATTTTTTTTTTTTTTTTTTTTTTTTTTAATATACGAAGTTGAACAAGACATAATGAATATTCTTTTTGTGAGAAAGATCCGAACAGGAATCATACTAATTAAGTGACTGTCACATAGATCCGTGTTGAGCTGTATTATGACATAAAGAAACAGGTTATGAGCATGAAAATAACTTAAAATGGTTTTCATCGTTTCTGTGATACGAGTTAGGTTCAATTATGTCTCAAAATTTAAGTGAATAACAACTCAGAGATTATGATGCCTCCTATCTATTCTCAAAGCGTATTTGGCTTTCCCCAAGTCACCCCGAATTGACTTTGACCCATAGTGTCTGATTAAGGTTGTAAGTGTCTTCATCTGCTTCCCGTTTTCTTTCTTACTCCATAATTGAGAAGTCTTGACATTATTAACTCTAGAATGTTTCAATAACTCATAAAGAATCATTTTTTTTTTTTTTTTTTTTTTTTTTTTTTTTTTTTTTTTTTTTTTTAAATGTTACATAGACTTCAGAGTAGTAAAACAATTGCAAGTCCCGAATCTGGATCACTGCAGTTTCTTCATGCACTATCTTTACGGGAATCAGAACACTTATGGGCTCGTGTATGACTGGGTAATCGCTTTTCTGCCTATCATTCGGAAAGATATATATGAAGACAAACAAAACTCTTAAGGAGTTTCCACGTAAAATCGAGTAGATTTAGTTTGTATCACATCTACTTTTACGCACCATAAAAAGCTACCATGACACACAATGACTGTTCTAAAGCCTTTTAAGCCTAATAACTTCACTAGTTAAGCACACAGAATCAGTATATCTATCATTTTCCAAGGTTGGATCAATTTCTCATTTTCTGAATATAAATGAATGTCTTTAAAAAAAACGTTTAAATTATTTCGCCCCGATCAAGTCAAAGTCTTCAGGTAAACGGCTATCCTGAAGATCCAATGGATCAACTGGGACCGACCACATACGAGTATGTGTCCTTCTAACTAAGTATAACCGACTATTTTTCAGCGAAAGAATAAAAACCATCAAAACCCGCCCCGATCACTTTCAGTCATCTGGTTAATGGCTATCCTCATAATCTACTAGTAGAAATAAGGACCAAAACACATCCGAAAATGTGTCCATCAAACTGAGGTAACCGACATAATTTTAAGCGATAGTGATGTATAAAAAATTTAATATAAGAAAAATGAAAATAAGCTGTACAGAAATAGCAAATCTTTTTGATGTCTCAGTATGATAGCGTCTGTGTACTATCACCTTTCTTGTAACAAGATCAACTTCTCAAAATTTTGAAAAATTTTTTAATGTTTTTGGGTTTTTGTATTTTATATTGTTTTTGGTTTTTCTTGAACCTTTTCTCCCCCTAGAATTTATAAAAAACAAAATCTTTTTGGACTTTTTCAAATTTTTAAGAAAAGAAAAAAATGAAAACAATTTAAATGATATCTTCAGGAACATCATCTGATATACGTTTAACGCCGTTGATCTCTAGTAAATATAAAAACCGTGGTTTATCAAATGCTTTAGTGAAGAGATCAGCGCGTTGTTCCTGAGTGGGGATTTTTATCACATCGATTAACTTCTTTTCGTAGCAATCACGAAGGAAGTGATATCGAATTTCGATGTGCTTCGTTTTGCTAAAATGAACCGGATTTTTGGTAATTGAAATTGCAGCAGAATTATCAATATATATGGGAGTAGTAGAGCATTCAATACCGTAGTCACGCATTTGTTGCTGAATCCAAATAACTTGAGAACAGCAACTGGCAGCCGCAATATATTCCGCCTCAGCTGTTGAAGTGGAGACTGACGTCTGCTTTTTGCATTGCCACGTTACTAAACGACTTCCAAAGAACTGACATCCTGCTGTTGTTGATTTGTAATCGAGTTTACAACCACCATAGTCCGAATCACTATACGCATGTAGATCAAAGTTATCATCATAAGGATACCAAAGACCCCAATCTGGAGTACCCTTCAGATAACGCAAAATTCTTTTGACTGCAATCAGATGGGAGACCTTCGGCTTTGACTGATAACGTGCACAGAGACACGTAGCAAACATTATGTCTGGCCGAGAAGCAGTCAGGTACATTAGAGATCCGATGATCCCTCTATAGTGAGTTGGATTGATCAATTCACCCTTCTCGTCAGGATTAATCCCGTGATTAACCTCTAAAGGAGTTCCCTGTGAAGAAGAACTCAACATCTCAAACCGTTTCAAGATGTCATTGACGTATTTTGTCTGGTGAATGAAGATACCGGAATCTTTTTGATCAACTTGAAGTCCTAAGAAGAACTTCATCTCACCCATGGAGCTCATTTCAAATTTTTCTTTCATCACTTGTTCGAACTCCTTACAAAGTGTTTTATTCGTGGACCCGAAGATGAAGTCGTCCACGTACACTTGTACCATAATTAGATCTCCTTCTTTTTCTTTTGTGAATAGCGTGCAGTCAATGGTTCCCCTTCTAAACCCGTTGTTCAGAAGGTGTTTGGATAGTTCTTTATACCAAGCTCTCGGGGCTTGGTGAAGACCGTACAAAGCCTTGTTGAGCAGATAGGCTTTGTCCTTGTGATATGGGTCTTCAAAACCTGGAGGTTGTGCCACATATACGGTCTCTTCGATGTGACCGTACAAAAAGGCACTCTTGACGTCCATCTGATATACTTTGAATTTCTTGAAAGATGCATACGCCAAGAACATCCGGATTGCCTCCAAACGAGCAACCGGAGCATATACCTCATTGTAGTCTAGGCCTTCGATTTGCCTAAACCCTTGGACCACCAGGCGGGCTTTGTTGCGAACAATCACTCCACGATCATCACGTTTACATTTTAGTACCCACTTAGTGCCAATTTTCTTCTGACCTTTGGGGAGATCCACCAGCTTCCACACACCAAGTCTTTTAAACTGCAATAATTCCTCTTGCATGGCTGTGACCCAGTTGGGATCTTTCAGCGCATCGGTGGTGCTGTGTGGTTCTTCTTGTGCTAAGAAGCATTCATGGGCATTAAGAGCAACTAATCCTGACTCCATCATTTCTGTGTAGAGACCAAAATTCAGCTGTCGACGAGTTTTGACACCCTGTTGAATGTCCCCTATAATGTTGTCTTGTGGATGATCACGTTCAGTCCTAACAACCGGATTGTCAGGAACGACAACATTTTGTTCCAAGTTTGTTAAGTTCGGCTCAGGAACTGGAGCGGTTTGTTCCATGTTGTTTGTGTTCAGCTCAGGAACTGGAGCGAGTTGTGGTGCTGCCTCTGAAGTAGACGTTAGAGGCGGATCTGTGATAGACACATCTTGATTTGACGAGGACGGTTGTGAAATAACATGTGTCGGTGCCGGTCGTACAAAGTCTGTTGGTGTTTCATCTTCAGATTCGGAATCAGATGACTCAAGAACTTGTTCTGTTGACTCTGTGGAAGAAGACGTTGACGGACCAGGATGAGATGAGCGTTGCTGTGATTCATCAGGAGGTGCATTTTGCGCCTCATACATCATTTGAATAGCAACATCATTCAGATTGAATGACTTGACCCATTTGTCAAAGTCAAACAACCAGTCTTCACCTGTCCCTTTGGCTGGTTCTGTGTAGCGTTGAACATCGACGTGGTACCATTCTTCAACCAATTTTGTTGATCGGTTGTAGACCCTTTTGAGAGGAACGCTATAACCCAGAAAGTAACCCTTAATAATCTTCTCCTCGAACTTGTTATCAACTTGCCTTTTGAGTAACGTGCAAAGAGCCCCAAATGGTTCCAGGTGCTCTAAGTTAGGCCTTCGACGTTGAAGAAGCTCGAAACTAGTCTTGCCGTGGCGCTTGACAATGCCAACCCGATTCAGTGTGAAACAGGCGTTGGCAATTGCCTCATTCCAAAACGTGACTGGCAACACTGAGTCAGCTAACATGGTTCTTGCTGTCTCGATTAACGTACGGTTTTTCCTTTCAGCAACCCCGTTCATTTGTGGAACATACGGAGCACTGAATTCTTGAACGATGCCTTTTTTCTTTGCAGTAAGTATCAACGTTTGCGTTCTTAAACTCTGTACCGTTATCTGACCGAATTCTTCGAACCTTCAGCTTGTATTGCGACTCAAGAGTCGTGACTAGCAGACTAATACACCCAAAAGTTTCAGACTTCGCTTTTAGGAAAAACACCCATGAGAATCTTGAATATTCATCAGTGACCACTAGACAGTATGAGTGCCCAGCAATACTTTTGACGCTGATTGGGCCAAAAAGATCCATATGTAGAAGTTCCAACGGCATATCAATGGAGTGGAAACTCTTAGACTTGTGGGACCTTTTTCGTTGTTTTCCGGCTTTACACTGAACGCATGAATCAGGGAGATGAAAACTTCTTAGATTGACTCCCTCAACCATTCTATTGTGCACCAGCTTGTTCATGTTCCTGACGTTTATGTGTCCCATCCGTTCTTCTCTCTGAAAATCCCTAAGTAACGTTTATATATCGAAGACTCATTCGATCGGATGAGTCTCTCATTCGATCGAGTGAAGCTTTGTTCGATCGAATGAGCCTGGTTCGATCGAATCAACCTTTTGTTCGATCGAACCAGTTTTCGTTTGACATTTACAATACGTTAACTAGGTTTCACTATCTTTAGTCTCACGCCGACCTACCCTGATAGAACTGGGGACATATATATGACATTTCATGTCCTAACAATGAAGAAAAGTATGAAGGTCCAGTAGCTTTTGGGAGTGATGAGAATGGTGGAAAGATTGTTGGAAAAGGAATCTTAACAAATGGGAAAGTCTCATTTGATAATGTATTTCATGTTGAATGTCTTCAGTACAATCTGTTGAGTATATCACAAATGTGTGATAAGGGTTACAAAGTCAGTTTTGATAATTCACACTGTTTCATTTTAAAATTGTAATTCCACCTGAAATGATTATGATGATGGCACCAAGAAATGGTAACTTGTATGAATTGAATATGAAAGAAGCTATTTCAAGAGGAGGTGCATGTTTTGTTTCCAAAGCCACTGAAAATGAGTCAAAATTGTGGCATAGGAAACTTTGTCATGTGAACTTGAAGAACATGAATAGACTTGTCAAAGGTGAGCATGTCATAGGCTTACCTACAAGAGAATTCAAGTTGGAAGATCATTGTGATTCATGTTAAAAGGGAAAACAACACAAATCTACTCATAAGTCAAAACTCATCAATTCAATTGATCAAGTACTTGAATTACTTCACATGGATCTCTTTGGTCCTGTGAGTGTACCAAGTATTGGGAAGAAAAGATATTGTCTGGTGATCATTGATGACTATTCAAGATACACTTGGGTTTATTTCCTAAGTACCAAGGATGAGACTACAGAGTTGATTAAAGGTTGTGTAACAATGATTGAGAACAAGTTGAATAAGACAGTCAAGATGATGAGAAGTGACAATGGCACTGAGTTCAAGAATGGAGTTGTGCAAGAATTCTGTGAAGCAAAAGGAATACAACAACAATTTTCAGCTCCTAGAACTCCTGAGCAAAATGGTGTAGCAGAAAGAAGAAACAGAACAATTATTGAAGCTGCAAGAACCATGTTAGCAGATGCTAATCTGCCTGTCACTTTTTGGGCTGAAGCCATAAATACAGCCTGCTATGTTCAGAACAGGGTACTTGTGAACAAAAGGCATAACAAAACTCCTTATGAAATATTTCACAACAGAAAGCCTTACATCAAGTTTTTCAAGCCCTTTGGATGCAAATGTTATCTTTTGAATACAAGGGACTATTTGAACAAGTTTCAAACAAAATCCCTGGATTGCTTCTTTGTTGGATATTCTACACACTCAAAAGCCTACAGAGTTTATGTGAAAGATCACTTGATTGTTATAGAATCATCTGACATCATCTTTAATGAGAATCAATTCAATACAGTTGATGGTGCAGCATGGCTGTTTGACCATGAGAAGTTAATAAGGTCTTTCATGATTTATCCTGAAGACTTTGATGACTCATTCTACAAGACCAATGTAATTGAAGAAAAGAAAAAGAAAACATTGGACTTAGAAGAATTATGGAAGAAGGTTGCTAGAAAAGAGAAAGAATATTCTTTTGTGAAGAATTCCTCATGGAACACTGATAAACTTGATCATGCTGAGCACAATTAAGACAATCCAGATGTACAGAATGATACATTTCAGAATGAGGGTGACACAAGCAACCAAGCAAGTGGAGAAGAAGCTGCATCTACAGTAAGATTTCAAGATCTATTTCAAAGATTAAACTTAGAAAACAATGGTGCATCTACTTCAGGACAAAATAATGATGAAGCACCAGAATTTCATGATGCAGAAGCTGATTTGATCATTAAAGATCCAGAACTCAATGAAACAAATCTTGACACAAACATGTCTACAGATATGATTGTACAAACTCCTTATGTGGAAAAAAATCATCCTTCTGAAAACATCATTGGTGATTTGCATGAAAGAGTTACAAGAAGTCATTCCGAAATTGCAAACATCTGTCTTTACTCTTGTTTTCTGTCCCAAATAGAACCAAAGAACATAGCACAAGCATTAAAAGACAATAGTTGGGTGGAAACAATGCAAGAAGAATTGGCCCAATTTAGAGACTTGCATGTGTGGGATCTTGTTGATAAGCCATTTGACAGATATGCAATTGGAACCAAATGGGTTTTTAGAAACAAAAGGGATGAAAGGGGTTTGGTGATTAAGAATAAAGCTAGACTTGTAGCACTGGGATGTCTTCAAGAAGAAGGAATAGACTTTGAGGAAGTCTTTGCACCTGTTGCAAGACTTGAAGCTATCAGGATTTTTCTTGCATATGCTGCCTCAAAGAACATTAGAGTGTTCCAGCTTGATGTTAAGTCTGCATTTCTAAATGGAAAGATTGATGAAGAGGTGTATGTTGCTCAACCTCCAGGTTTTGAGGATCCAATGTATCCAAACAGGGTGTATAAGTTAAACAAAGCCCTTTATGGATTGCATTAGGCTCCTAGAGCATGGTATGATGAGCTGTCAAATCATCTTCTTGAAAATGGTTTCAAAAGAGGAGCCATTGACAAGACACTCTTCTACAAAAGAAAGGGATCAGACTTGCTTCTGTTACAAGTGTATGTGGATGACATCATCTTTGGTTCTACAAATGAACAAATGTGTATAGAGTTTGAAGAGGTAATGAAGTCCAAATACAGCATGAGTTCTATGGGAGAAATGAACTTCTTTCTAGGATTGCAAGTTCAACAGAAGGCTGAGGGGATTTTCATTCATCAAAACAAATATGCAGGACATCTTGAACAAGTTCAACTGTCAAGAGTACAAGACTGCTTCAACTCCAATGGACACCAAAGAAAAGATGATTGCAGATGAAAAGGGGGAGCCTATAGATGAACATGAATATAGAGCCAAAATTGGATCTCTGATGTATCTGACTGCAACAAGACCAGATATCATGTTTGCTGTATGTGTGTGTGCAAGATTCCAATCAAGTCCAAAAGTCTCCCACATGAATGCTGTTAAAAGAATATTAAGATATTTGAAGGGAAGACCAGACCTAGGGATTTGGTATCCAAAGAACCAATCTTTTGATCTGATCGCATATACAGACAGTGATTATGATGGCTGTAACATAAGCAGAAAGTCAACCTCAGGAGGATGTCAATTTTTGGGTGGAAGGCTAGTGTCATGGCAATGCAAAAAGCAGACTACATTCTCAATCTCTACTGCAGAAGCTGAATATGTTGCTGCATCTGCCTGCTGTGCACAAGTTCTATGGATTCAAAATCAGATGCTGAACTATGGTTTGAATTTCTTGAACACCCTTATTCTTATTGACAACACTGCTGCATATTTTACTGTTAAGAATCCAGTTCAACATTCCAAAACTAAGCACATTGAAATCAGACATCATTTCATCAGATACTGCAGTGAAAAAGGTTTGATTGAAATGCAAAGAGTTGATACAAGTGACAATTTGGCTGACCTTTTCACCAAACCACTTGAAAGAACCAGGTTCAACTTTCTTCTGAAAGCCCTGGGAATGATCAACTCTGATGAAATCTGATTAAGGATGTGTGCCTGGTTGTGTGTCTCTCTGTGATAACTGATTATTTTGTTAGAGATTACACATATTGAATGTTTAGTGAGTATGCTTGATTATCTTACTTAAGTATGATATTTGAATATGCTACTAAATATATTAACTGGTATGTGCTTTAACTGTGTATGAATGCAAAATTTGACATGTTTGATCTGATTGATAGGTTTGCATGATTATCAACTGATGTGCATTTGTGATGTCAGGATAAGAGTTCCTGTTATGAATTACTTGATGATGTAAACTTATCTGATATCATTGCTTAATTGCTTGAATATGTGCTTTATCTGATCTTCTGATGTTATTAAGATAAGTTAGAATTTGATTGTTAGTACTGTCTACTTGTCTTGATGATTTCATGTTTGATTAAGATTTGAATATGTTACAACTGTTTGTCTCAAAATGTGTTTTATGTCAAAATTAAGTGATGAAATGAAGATTTTCCAATGAATTTTACATAAATACTCTATTTTGATAAAAACATGAGCATGTTGTTAATGGTGCAGAGATATGATAAGATTATTCAGTTCAAGCTTTAAAAGAAGCTTAAAAGAAGGATTTTTTTTTAGAAAAGTCTCAAGTAGTTGTTTTTGCTGAAAACTATGTCATTTGCCCAGTTGGAAGGACATGCACCCATGTATGTTTGGTCCTTAAATCTCTACAGATTCAAAGGATAGCCATTGACCTGAAAAACTGAATGCATTTGGGGCAATAATAACTTGTTTCTTATTCCCTCACTTAAAACTATGTCAATAGCTCTAACTTTGAAAGGACATATATTCACATGTATGTTTGGTCCTGTTGACCACTTTTGATCAAACAGGATAGCCATTAACCTGACAATGAAGAGATATTGGTGTGATTGAATATTAAACTGTGTTTAATGGGAAATGATAGTAGATTGACTACTTAGCTGATCATATGGAATTAATAGGCTAAAAAGACCTTAGTATAGTCATTAACATGTATGGTTGCTTTCCCATGATGATGTAAAATCTTAGGTGATATAAACATAATGATATGCTGATCTTTATGTGGAGATACATAGTTGTCTTTGCATGTCTCAAGATAAATCTCTCCGAATGATATGGCAGAAAAGTGATTACCCAGTCATACACGAGCCTGTTTTTATTTGGTCAACCAAAAATGAAACATCTTTAAATATGAAAAAGAACATGCTTTAAGAAAATTTGAGAAAATATCAAAAACAAGGGGAAAAATGAATAAATCAACCAAAAGTTGATAAGTGTTTTAAATATTTTATCAAACAAGAGGGTTACAACAAGAACTACAAAGATGTTGACAAAATCTGTCTCATCTTGAATGAAAGGCATGTTACTAACTGTAAGTCCAAAGTTCAACCTCTATATATGTTTGAATCTCAAAAATACAAAAATACAGTAAGTTCTGTCATACAAAAACTATTTTTGACCAAATACAGGAGGTTGGAGTCAAATTGGGGTGATCTGGGGAAAGCCAAATAAGCTTTGAGAAGAGATATGAGGCATCATAGCACAGTGTTGACCATTAATGCATTATGCTTAAATTGAACCTTAATAATATCACTAAAGAAATGAAATTCATGCTAAGTTTATACCTGCTATTAACCTATCTATGTTGTCATAATAATACTGAGAATGAAGTATTGAGAAAGCTACTTAGTCAATATGATCCCATTCTTGAGATCTTTTCAGAAAATGGAAGAATCTGTTTTGAAGAGAAATATAACTGAAATTTGATCTCTAAATGCACCATTTGCTCTTAAACTATGATCTGAAATGAAAAATATACTTTGACAAAGTGGTTTAAGTCAAAAAGTGTTGCATTTTGCCTTTAATTGGCTGAATATGTAAGTTCGGGTAATGTTTAATGTTTTATAACCTTTCCGGGCACAAAACAGTTGAATATGTTTGAATATGATATTTTGGGTAAGGTTTGATGATTTATGACCTTTCCGGGTAAGCTTAGTCATTTTTGACTAACTTTATGATTTTCGGGCATGCTTTGAAGTGTTTACACTTTCCGGGTAGAGTACACTGTTGTACTGATTTCCCGAGCAAGCTTGAAGTATTGAGATGATTATGTGTTGTTATAGCTAGCTTTTAACAAGAAATTCTCATTTCGGGCAAGCTATGCATGTTATATGCTGATTGTGATTCCAAGCAAACTTTATGAACTTAGTCAAGTACATCAAGTAAGCTTTGTGATTTGTGTGAATATGTTGTTAGGAAAGGTTTGTTAATCTTTCCGGGCGTGCTTAGATATTACTATTTAAGTTTGTCATTTTTCGGTATGGTTTGACATGTTGAAATCCCTAGGGTAAGGGCATACCTGATGATTGAATGTGTTTATCCTAGCAAGCTTATTGCTAACATAGGATTTTCGGGCAAGCTCTTTGAAATTTTAGACTATAGCACACTTAAATGTTTATGTGTTTTAATTTCATTCCGAGCATGCTCTGTGATATGTGTGTTTATGATTTCTTTGAAATTACAAGTGTTTTCGGGCAAACTTTGTTTTCCGGGCACACTTTATATTTCGGGTACACTTTTGTTCCCTCAATATACTTGGTAATTTCAAAACTTGACTTTCCGAGTACACTGTCTGCTAGAAATCCTTTTTCGGGCACACTTTGTACTATATGAAGGTTAATCGGGTATACTTTGCATTAGAAAGGTGTTCGGGTACACTATTCTCTTGAATGGTTGCTCGGGCACACTATTTTTTCAAGTATGCTTGAATGTATATGTTTTGAGTATGATTGTTTGATTATGATTCTTATTTCATTAGGGTTTATTCTAGACCATATCATTTAATTTGAATTGAATAAATGTATATGGGGATCTTAATTGATTCCTAGTAAGGATGTTTATTTGATGTTTATACTTGATTATTTGTCTTGTGATTAATTTCTCAAGAAATCTTGTATTTCGGGTAAGCTTTCTTCATTATGTCTTAACTCTAAATTAATTAGCTTGATCGAGCAAGGTTTCTAAATAGAAGGATTCGGGCAAACTTTGTATATTCAAAAATGAAATTTTCCAAGCAAAGTTTGACCGGGTAAGCTTTGTAAGTGGATGTATACCGAGTAGACTTTGAAAAGAATAATTCCGAGTAAGGTTTTGTTAACTTAAAAGATAAATATTGTTTTTAATATCAAGTGGATAATGTTACTGTTTGACACCTAATAATTCACAAAATGACAAAAGGCATTTAAAACCCACTTTCAAAAGGTATATAAGAGTAGGCAAAATTTTCAACATTATTTTTCTCTCTCTCTCCTTCCACTGCAACTGCTTACTCTCAAAGAAACCCAAACCGACTTATCACATTCTATTATTCCTAACCCTAACTTGAATTAGCCCTCTAATTCCGACTTGGTAAGCAACATTAATGTGTTTTTCGACCACGATTAGACTATAACGGGCTTTGATTATGTATCTGATTACTAATACTATGTTTATGTGTTTAGGTTATAAATTTGTCGAAGAACAGGTTCTTGATGATTTTTCTCTCTTTTCTTCTTCATTTTTATACCTTGAAATTATCTAAAGTACTGAACTTTATGACTAATTTCACTTTGAATATGTTTGTTTATGTGATTCAGATATGGCAGATGATGAACCCAAGTATGTCTTCGAACCAAAACATAATATGTGTGCACTTCTACAAGTCACACATGACAATGAGCTGATGGCTAGGATGATAACTTGGATGGCTCGGTCCAATGTCAATTTCGCATTCACTGAAAGCCCTGTAATTTACAGAAATCACTCCTTGGATTTCTGGAGATCTGCAGAACTGGTTGAGGACATAAATAGTAAAAGAATCGAGGCAACCATGGCTAGACAAGAGATACATATTACAGAGAGAATGATAAGAAGATGTCTCCGGTTGAATGATGGTGATCACAACTCAATAAACTTCAGCACACCCCACCTGATGAAAATATTTGAAGAAACAATGGGTTATCAAGGAAATGTTCATGATGGACAGTTTCAGAAGGGCATGTTTCCTATGCTGTACAGATTTCTTATTCACCGTGTGATCCATGGATTTGCTCCAAGGAAGGGATCATGGACCTTGATGAGTCACGACTTGAAAAATGCCACAGTTGGGATTATATATGATCTGCCCTTCAATTTTTCAAAGATGATATTTGAAGGATTAGTAGGAAACCTGAAGAAGGCATAAAAGAAGAGATTTTTACAATATCCAAGGTTCCTACAGATAATCTTCAACAGTGAGCTTCAAGATCTACCCACTGTTGGAACTATACACTGTTGCAAAACCCTGATACATACAGAAGAATCAAGAATCCAGGTGTTTCAAATGTATACAACTCAAATGTCCCATTTGAGATATTGCCATGGTTGTTGAACCATGACTTGGTTGTGATGCCTGTGCCTGAGTTAAGCTCAAAGGAGGAAGGAGGAGATGATGTTGAAAGTGATGATGATGGTTCTGATGATGAAAATGATGATGTTGATGGAGGTGGAGGAGGAGCTGGAGTAGCTATGGATATTGATGCACCTGTTCAGGGGGAGCATCTTGAGAAACTTGAACAACCTATTCCAACACCACCACAATCATCACCACACATTGACCAACCCATTGTACCTTCACCACCACAAACTCCAACACATCAAGCCACTCAATCCCCACCTCAAACCCTAACCATTAGCCAACCTGAACCCTCATCACATACATCACCACCACCACAAACACCACCTACATATAGCCCAACCCACACAGACTCACTCATTCCAAGCCCAGTTCATACACAATAACCACCACCACCCACATCACCACTCACTAACACAGACCTGTTCCAGAGAAATCTAGATTTGATGTTAGAGAATGCTGAATTGAAAAGAAGAAATGAGGAGGTGACCAATGAAAATGTGATGCTGTTAGAGAAGTTGGTTCAAGCTAACTTGAGAATTCAAGCCCTGGTGCAGGAGGTTGAGAAGACCTCAGCTGCCCCAAAATAGGGGGAGAATGAATCTAGGTCAACTGTCTCAAATGTGAATGTTGAAGAGACTGTAGCAGTTGTTGAGACTACAGACAGTTTAAAGCTGATTATGAATGTGTATGATGATGGAGAGGAAAGTAGTGAGGAGAGGAGAATTTTGGATGAAGAAGAGTATGAAGGTGATATGTCTGAGGGTGCAGAACAAGATTATGACTATATTGATGAAATGAGAAATGTGGAAAGGAATGTAGAGAATGTTGAGATAGTAATGAGATTGAAAAGACAAAAGTTGAGGAGAATGTAGCTGCTGAAACTGCTACTGATGTCTTAACTGACATAGCTATTGATGTTCAGACTGATGTCACTGATGCTCAAACTGAAGAAATCATTGATGAAAATGCTGCTACTGAGGAACTTATAAACACTGAACCAGAAACTGATAAAGAAGCAAGTTCCAAGAGAATAGAGCATGACCCAGAACTGGAATTACAGTCTGAAGATGAGGAGGATGTGAGGAGAAGGATTGAGAAGGGTAAGGCAAAGGTTACAGAAGAAGAGCCTGTTAAGGCATATCCAGAAAAGGATATTTTCTTTAGAGAAGATGATGAAGCTGCTGCTGCTGCTCTAAGGGAACACGAAAATATTTTGAGAGAAACAAGGGACAGAGAAATACTGGCCCAAACTATGGACCCTGTAGAGTTGGTAGAGCAGGAAAACTTGATCAATCAAGCCAAATTTGCAAAGGAATTCATTGAAGAAGTCGCTGATCAAGAAGTGATAAAGGCCTTGATTGAGTTGAGAAGAGATGAGGAAGTTGATAATTCCCTAGCTATGGTGGTCAGCATGTTTCAAACTTAAAGTCAACAAGAAACAAAGTCAAATGAGACTGCTGAACCAGTAAATCTGAATACTGATATGATGGCTGAAGAAGAAATTGGTGAGTCCATGGCCTCAATGGCTGCACAGAAATGGGCTCAACAGATCAAAGATGACACTAGACAAAATCTTGATGAATGGGAGTATGTGGATGATCCCAAGTATGGAAAGAAGTATTCAAGGAAAAGGGATCGACCAGAAACATTCATGTCAGATGAAGGTACTGAGTCTGTAAAGAAAGGGAGATGGGATGAAAATAACAACTACTTTGTAGAAACCCCTGATGATGAAGCAAGTCCCATAAGGGCAATTCCTTTGCAGACTTTAAGGCCAGATGAACACGTGAAAGGAGTGCCAGATGTATCAATCCCTGAGAATCCATCCTCTGATGAACCAAAGATTGATGCTATGAATGATCTATCTGAAGGAGAGGGTGAATCTGAAGATTCTGATGATAATGATAATGACCCTGAGAATGATCAGGAAATGAATGTGAAAATCTACTAATGTTGTGTCCCCTCAAGTCACAATGACTGAGGAACATAGGACAAACATTGAGTTGAGTATGAGGGAGGCTAAAAGGAAAAATCCTTTAATTGAAAAACTAAGATGATATGGCATAAGTTTTGATTCACTGGCTGATCTTGATGATGATCAGTTGCAGATGAGACTTGACAAAGAGAGAGATGCCCTGAAGGAAAAGATGGAAGAGAAAAATAGGGAAAGTCAGAAATTCAGGGAATATCTCAGAATGCACAATCATTCAGAAAAAGATCTGTCTAACCTAAACTTTGACAAACTACAAGATCTGTATAACAGAGAGAGAGAGAGAGAAGGTGATTGAGAAGTGTGTAAAAGAAAATGAGAAACCTGAAAAGATGGAAAATTTGAAGAAAAAGTTTGGAGGAATGTGTGGATACCTGCTGGAAAGAGGTATGAAGCCTGAGATTGTTGAACATTTATCCAGAGAATCAGTGTTGGACCAATACAAAAAACTGAAAAGAAAAGAAAAATTGAAAAGGGTCCAAGCTGAGAGCTCTACCAAACAGGCTGAAGCAAATAATGAAAGTCAAGCAAAGAAGAGAAGAATCCAAACTTTGAGGGAGAAACAAAAGAAACAGGCTGAAAAGGAAAAACCTGATGAAGTGCCTACTGTTGAAACACCCATCCCAGAGGAACCTAAGCCTGAACCTGAGGATGAACAATTTCTCCCTTGGGAAAATGAAGAAATGATAAACATTCTAAGAAACATAATGATAAATCAAAGAGGAATGACTGAAGCAGACTTCAATGTCTTGGAAAAGGAGGATTTGAAATACCTCTTTTATATTAAAAAGAATGAATGGGAGAATGCCTTAAGGGAAGGAGAGAACCCATGATATTATGCTGATGGTAGGTTTGTACCTGCTGGATTGGCAAGAACTCCTGGCATGGATAAAATGTTAAAAGAACTTAAAGCAGCAGGACACAATGTTGTTGAACTTGCCAATCTACCAACAGAGATGGTTGAGGCTATATACATTAATGTATTTAACTTGAGGCCTGCAAAACCAAAGAAGTCCATTCCCTTCAGACCTCCTATTTCAAGAAGAGTTCCACAAGGAGGAAGAGGTCAAGGAGGAAGAGGTGAGTCAAGCAGTTCTGCACAACAAAGAACAACAAGATCACAGTCTGATGTGGATCTTCCTAGGGAACTATACTTTGACTCAGTTACTGAATATTTAAAAGTGATTATGGAAAGCAGATTGCTGAGAGAGATTGTGGTTAGGAGTGACTTTCGTGACTACAATGAAGAACAGTTGGATAGAATGGCCACTCTCAGATTGTATGATTACAGAGACAGAAGCAGATTGGCAGGTAGACAGATGAATGATCTGTCAAAATACTTGTTTGAAGAAGCTGGAAAAGGATTCAAATTCTTAAAAGAAAAGAGGAGCTGGAGGTTGATTCAGTCTCACAAGTCAAAAAGGACTGCAAAGCTGAAAAGAATGGACATAGCTGAAAGAGACTTTCAGATGACCTTCATAGATGAGAATCCATTGTCCAACTTGAATACATGTATAAGTCTGGGAAGAAGAATGAGACGCCCCAATTACACAGTACAGAAAAATGGGATTATAGCTGAAATTGAATTCAAAGAGAATGTTAATCATTTTGTACTGAGGAATTCAGATGGAAAAATTTTGGGGATCATTAAGAAAGATGAAGACTTGACATGCCTGCACAATGAAGACTTGATGGATATAAGGGACTTGGCTATACCAGAAAGTCACACTCACTACCAAGCCCTTAATATTTTCAAGATTAAAGCTGCTTCAGAGATAATCAATCGAAGACAAGCCATTCATAATGCAAGAAAGAGACATGATCAATAGAATAGGCTTTGTTTAGTAATGTCTTCGGACAACTTTCTGACTATGTAATTTGCTTATGTTATTTGAATATGTAATTTTGATTTTTGATTTGATGTGTATTTTTGCTAAGTGTAAGTAACCATAGAAATGTTTTGGGTCAGCTGAGGTGTTCCAATATAGGGGGAGATTGTTGAGTCAAACAATTGACCTAAGGGGGAGATTGTTGAGTCAAAGATTTGACCAGAATGAAGTATATGGAAGATTGGAATCTTCTCAACCTCCTCAGAATTCGCTAAGTATGGATCCGGGCACACCTTAGACATCCGAGCAAGGTTTTACTTAGCCGGGTATGATATTTTGTCTACCAGGCAAGGTTTACTTCAATTAGTCTTCTTTAGTGGTTATCCGAGCAAGGTTTGCAAATTAGTGTATTGCCGAGCAAGGTTCACTAGTTTATGTAAATCCGGGCAAGGTTCACTTTATCAAGCAAGTCTGTTCTTCAGAGCCAAGTATATTACTCTTCCGAGTAAGGTTTGGTTAACCAAGTCCAAGAAGCCAAGTGATTGGAAGACCGGGCAAGGTATTCATTAATAAGTATGGTCCAAGTATGCTTGATGATCTAAAGGAATACCTCTAAGTAATATCGGGCAAGGTTCAGCTCAAGCAAGGAACAGTACTCCCGAGTACACTTTTCTAATAAGTTATTTTATAGCAAAGTGCTGAAATGGATCATTGAAGAACAAGGTTGCTCGTAAGGATTTGTCGGGCAAAGTTTGACAAAACCAAGAAGACTGAAGTCTACCCGGTGAGTATTTTATTTGGTAAACTACTCTTCAAGTAAAGTCTACCCGAAAACTGATTTCGAGCACACTTCTAGGTTACCAAGTCCAAAGGATGGCAGAGTACAAAGCATACTCGGAGAATGAAGAATGTTGTAAAGCCTACCCGGAAGACTTGTTTTACACTTAGTTTATTTTGAATATGTAATTTGGATATGTACGTTGTATTTAGCGTTTCTAGAAGGAATGACAGCTGTCATAGGGTGGCAGGCCTATAAATAGAATGTTTTAGGGCATGCCGCCCAACACACACGAAAAAGGATAGAGAGACACATTTATTGAGATAGAATATATTGTTTGACGGCTGCCCTAGGATTCCTAAAACCCTAAATCGATTATCCACTTTGTATGATGAAAATTATATAGATGGAAATCTTTTGAGTGAATCCTGTGTGTGCTTTCTACCATTGATTATTCATTGCAACCGTATGTTTGTTATTGATTCCGCCTTTAACAAACGGATATCTTTCTAAATATAACAACCCGTCATTAACTCTCTTGTCGGCACATTAATCTCTGTGAGTTATGACATGATTAAGTAAGATCCAGCTGAAATCGAGGGACCTGACACAATAAGTAATATGACCACAGTCATAGATACGGTCGTGTGACAAGTACCTTTCGGTAATTTGTAAGCAGGCAGGTGTAAAAACATCTTAATGTTGTAACTGTAAATTGTGTCATTTACAAATGAATGTACTCACTAGTGTTTCTTGCTGATCAAAAACTTTAAACATGTTTCAGGTGACTTGTTAGAGACAAAGGAATGTTGCTTGCGGGCTTCCAGCTTAAATAAGTGGCTTGTCACCAGAATAAAGAAACGTGTTTTATAAATTATGGTTTAACCCTATAAAACTTACGTTTGTATCAAAAGGGATTAAATTCCCGGTTTATCATAATAATAAACATGGTGTTTTTATAACTCTGATCATTTTTCCTAACTACGGTTCTGATGAAATATTCCGCTGCAAAATAATTTAATAAACACCGGTACCATCAATCAATGTTCACGGCTTCCCTCCCAGGGTATAGGGGTCGGGGGCTGTGACAGCTGAAGTGGTATCAGAGCCACTGGTTTAAGCAATATGGGTATTTTAATAATACATAATTTTAAAATTAAGAGTTAGGAATACATGTATTAACATATGTGTTAACCATACAGATAAGATTATAACCACACGTGAAAATAAATACTGTTTTCTTTTGGAATTCGTTGTTTTATTGTTTTTGCTTAACAACATGAGTGAGCTAGTGGAAGCTTTCGAAACCATATCCGTTAACACTGCGGATATGGAAGAAGGACAAGCTAGTGAACAACAATCTGAACCCATGGTCTTTCAAGCCCAAAAACCTATAGAAAAACCCAAGCCCAAAAGAAGAAGAAGGCTTAAGGACTGGCAACGGGGGTTGAGAAAAAATAAGAAAGGAAGAACCTCAGCCATACAACCACCACCACAACCTGAACAACCAACTCAACCACAACCAATTGAACCACCACCAACCTTACCACCACCCATGTCAACAATACCAATGCAAGAGAGACTAGACAGATGCCTAGATGAATGTGAAATCTTCCAACCAATATTCAACGATATAGGTGCAGGAAGCTCCAACAACCCTAATATGTTATCCCAGGATCCAAATAATACCATGCTCCCTGATGATATAATCAACCAAGCCCAGTTGGAAGAATGGTGGACAAATGATTGGCAATATCAAACGATGATGACAAATCCTTATGCACCATTCCAAGCTGAAACCGCAAACTATTCCACCATGACACCGAAAATGACGGCTGAACTCCGTTATTACGTGGACAAATTAATTGATACTGGGAATAGAATAAGAAATATGGGGGAGAAGTTAACCTGGAAGTACTACGACCGAGAACCATACATATAAACCATATATATATAATATTTATATGTTCATTTTCGTAATTTCTTTGATAAAAAGTAAAAAGTGTATGTATGTAAGAAAGGTGTAAACTGACGCATATATGTAAAGTGTGTAGATGTAAAATATAGTGATGCATATATATAAAAAAAGAGTAAATGTCGCAAAGATCGACGATTTTGACATATTCTGTGCCTATGTGTTATTTTATGCTTACGTGTTATTATTATCTTACTACCTTATTATTTGATTACGATATTAATAATTTCTTTCTTATACGTAATTCAGATGTCGAATGAGCACAATCGCGAAAATGAGCACAATCACGAAAATGAGCATAGTCACGTAAATGAGCACAATCACGGAAACGAGCATAATCATGAAATTCATAATCAAGAAAATCGTCTGAATATGAATGCTATTGAAAATATGATAGCTCTGAAAATTACTGAAGCAATTCCTTTAATTGCTGATGCTATTAAGCAACCCATTAATGTAATTAGGCATAAGACCGAGAGTAATAAACGTAAGGCTAACACTGAGGCTAGTCATAGTGTGAATTGAGGAAATAGCAACCCATTACCCAAAAAGTAAAAAGTTCACGGTTGTACTTACAAGGATTTCTTAGCTTGTAAACCAACCGAATTCTCTGGAAATGAAGGACCTACTTCAGCACTACGCTGGTTAGAGAAGATAGAAGCCATCATAAGAATCAGTAAATATATTGAAGAAGATAAAATATTATATGCTTCTAACCTCTTCATTAATGAAACAATGGAATGGTGGAATACAGTCCTCCAGTCAAAGGGAAGTCACATAGTCTATACTATGACTTAGGAAGAATTTAAAGAAATAGTAGAAAGGAAATTTTGTCCTCCTCATGAAAGAGAAAAGATTGCTACTATGTTATTAAATCACAAAATGGAAGGAGTGAAGTGTCGTGAGTATACGATAAAATTCTTCGAATATGCAAGAATGGTACCAGCTTGGGCTTCGCCAGAATCATTACTAATTTCTCGTTGTATTTGGGGATTAGTAAGTGAAATTCGCAATCTGGTAAACTCAGCTAGACCTCAGACTGTTGAAGAAACAGCTGAGCTAGCGAATACCATGACAAACGGATTAGTCCGAACTCGGGAAGAAAATAAAAAGAAAGATCTAGCCCAGAAGATTACCCAAGAATTCCGAAAGAAAGGAACAGGGAAATCTTATGCTCATCCTTTCTGTAAAATTTGCAGAAAGAGGCATTCAGGGAGATGCGCTTTTAAGAAAACTAAGTATTGCAATTTTTGCAAAATGGCTTGACATATGGATGAAGAATGTAGGAGAAAAGAAAGTCGTGTTTGCTACAACTGCGGAGAACCTGGCCACATCCGTTCAGAATGTCCAAAGCTGATAAAGGTGCCTGACAATAAAGCAAAGAACACAGATGGGCCTAAGAAGAATGCATGAGCTTTTCAGCTTACTGCACAAGAAGCGGCAATGATTCCAGAAGTCATTGCGGGTACGTTCCTTATCAATAACGTTTACGCTAAAGTATTGTTTGATTCCGGAGCAAATCAAAGTTTTATAAACACAAAGTTTTGCCAAGCCTTAAATCAGCCATTAACCAAACTTCATCAAGTTTGTACGGTAGAAATGGCAGATGGAAATTCCATTCAAATTCATGAAGTACTTTAAGAAGAAAACATAGAATTACTAGGCTACAAGTTTAAAGCAAATTTACTCCCAATGAATTTGGCTGGATTCGATGTCATATTAGGAATGGACTGGTTAGCAGCCAATCATGCTCGAATCCTATGTAATACAAATTCTATTGAAATTCGTACGCCAACGGAAAAAATAATTACCATTAAAGGAGATAAAATGCTCAAGCCTAGGAAGTTCATATCCGTAATGAAAGTGGCAAGCTATCTAAGGAAACAAGGCATAGCATATATGATTTCTGTAATCATTAGAGCCAAAGAAAAGAGCTAAAAGAAATTCTGGTAGTATCAGAATATTCTGACATCTTTCCAGAAGATTTACCTGGACAACCGCCTGATCGTGAAGTTGAATTCAGAATTCATATAATACCAGGAATAGCGTCAGTTGCTAAAGCACCATATAGATTAGCGCCAACAGAGATGTTAGAATTAAAGAAGCAAATAGATGAATTACTAGAATAAGGTTTTATACGACCTAGCTCATCACCCTGGGGAGCACCAGTGTTGTTTGTCAAAAAGAAAGATGGGTCAATGCGTATGTGTATCGATTATAGAGAATTGAATAAAGTCACAATTAAGAATCGGTATCCCTTACCGAGAATTGATGATTTATTTGATCAAATCTAAGGAGCTCGATACTTCTCTAAAATCGATATACGCTCAGGATACCACCAATTAAAAGTGCAAGATGATGATATTCCTAAAACAACTTTTAGGACAAGATATGGTCATTATGAGTTTACAGTCATGCCATTTGGTTTAACCAATGCACCAGCTGCATTTATGGATATGATGAACCGAATATGTAAACCATATTTGGATAAATTTGTAATCGTTTTTATAGACGATATACTTATTTATTCCAAAACCAGTGAAGATCATGTCAACTATCTTCATACACTTTTGACACTATTGAGAAGAGAGAAGCTTTACACTAAATTCTCAAAGTGTTAATTTTGGTTATAAGAAGTACAGTTTCTAGGGCACTTGATTAACCATAAAGGTATTCACGTGGACCCTGCTAAAATAGAAGCTATTACAAAATGGGAAATTCCTAAGACTCCTACAGAAATTCAAAGTTTCTTGGGATTAGCAGGATATTATAGACGTTTCATTCAAAATTTCTCCCGAATAGCAGTTCCGTTAACTAAGTTAACGTGTAAGAATATCAAGTTTTAATGGGGACCTAAGCAAGAAGAAGCTTTCATAACTTTGAAGCAAAAGTTAGCAAATGCCCTAATACTTGCACTACCAGAGGGAACTGAAGATTTCACAGTTTGTTGTGATGCTTCTAAATCAGGACTAAGATGTGTACTAATGCAACGTGAAAAAGTTATTTCCTACGCATCTAGACAGTTAAAGAAGCATGAAGAGAATTACACAACACATGATTTAGAATTGGGAGCAATAATCTTTGCCCTAAAAATCTGGAGACACTATCTATATGGTAGTAAGTTTACTATATTTACAGATCATAAAAGTTTAAAATATATTTTGGGGCAAAAGGAGCTTAACATGAGGCAAAGACGCTGGATAGAAATTCTTAGCGACTATGATTGTGAAATCCAATATCGTGAAGGCAAGACTAATATAGTAGCCGATGCATTAAGTAGAAAAGAGCATGAGAAACCTAAAAGAGTGCGAGCTTTAAGGTTAGAACTTCAAATCAATTTAATTGAAGAAATAAAGAATGCTCAGAAACAAGCAATAGAAGAAAATAATACTACTGATGAGAAAAGAAATGGTACTATTGATTTACTTGTCAAAGGATATGATGAAATTCTCTGAATGGGGAACATGATCTGGATACCAATCATAGGAGGATTACGAGAAAAGATCTCGAAGAATCCCATAAATCCAAATACACAATGCATCCTGGAAGAGATAAAATGTATCAAGATTTGAAGAAAATCTATTGGTGGATAGGAATGAAAAAGGACGTAACTAGTTATGTTTCAAAATGCTTAACTTGTTAACAAGTTAAAGTAGAACATCTAAAGCCATCAGGATTACTTCAACAATTAGAAATGCCAGAGTGGAAATGGGAATTTTTAACAATGGATTTTGTTATCAAATTACCTACCACAAGAAGAGGTAATGACACAATCTGGGTAATTGTGGATAGATTAACTTTCAAAATGAAATAATTAGCTAAGCTATATGTAGACAAAGTTGTCTCATTACATGGAGTTCCATTATCCATTGTATCGGATCGGGATAGGCGTTTTACTTCTCATTTTTTGGAAAAGTTTCCAAGTAGCTATGGGAACAAAATTAAACTTGAGCACAGCATACCATCCACAGACCGATAGTCAAAGTGAAAGGACCATACGAACATTGGAAGACATGCTAAGAGCATGTGTCATAGATTTTGGTGGAAATTGGGATGACCATTTACCACTAATAGAATTCTCCTATAATAATAGTTATCATAGAAGTATTAATGTTGCCCCATTTGAAGCCCTTTATGGACGAAGGTGCAGAACTCCAATATGTTGGGCATAAATAGGAGGAAAACAATTATTAGGTCCTGAAATCATTCAAGAAAGTACTGACAAGATAAATCAAGTTCAGGAAAGATTAAAGACCGCACGAGATCGTCAGAAAAGTTATGCAGATCATCGACGCAAACCATTGGAATTTCAAGTCAAAGACAAAGTGCTACTAAAAGTATCTCCATGAAAAGGAGTAATCTGATTCGGTAAGAGAAGAAAGTTAATTCCAAGATTTGTTGGACCATTTCATATTATCAAACGAATTGGACCAGTAGCCTATCAGCTAGAATTACCAGAAGAAATGTCAGGTATACATGATATATTCCATGTAAGTAACTTAAGGAAATGTTTAGCTGATAAATCACTAAAAGTACCCCTTCAAGATATAAAGGTAAATGAAAAGTTGAAATTCATTGAGAAACCTTTGCAAATTGAAGATAGAAAGATCAAGAATCTCAAGCATAAAATAATAGTTCTGGTCAAAGTGAAGTGGGATTCAAAACGTGGACCAGAATATACTTGGGAATTGGAATCCGGAATGAAACGGAAGTACCCACACTTATTCCAATCAAATGTCGATGACGAGATTCAAAATAAGGAGGGGAGACTATAACAAACCACAAAATAAATTCAAGGAAAAAGTAAGGAAATGAAAGGAGAAAAAAATATCCATCCCACATTGGTGGAGAAAGAAAAAGGAGAGCCTTCCACCATGGTATAAATAGGATTGTAAGTCCTTGTCGCACATCGCTAAATTACAAAACCAGTGAGCTCTTTATAAGAAACAAAATTCATATGTTAATGTTCTTATAAGACAAATCACACCCGGTGGTCCTAGCGGAGGGTGCGAAGCACCCGAACGCGCACGCGCACGGGCTTGGGCGAAGTGCGATGGGTGCAATGTGGCGCTTTGATGGCGCACTTTGCACTTCGAACGCTCGCATCGCCGCTTAAGGGCCGCCTTAGTATTTTTGTTGGGAATTAAGATTTTTAAAATTCCTTCCATCGTGATACGCGACGGGTTTAGATTAGTCTCATCGCGTAGCGAGATGAAGTATATATGGCGGCGTAGCGATACACGATGAGTTGATATAGCTACCCATCGTGTACCGCGACGTGGAGGTTACGCAGAGGACACGTAGCCTGCCACGTGGCGTGCCACGTAGCAGGCCTAGGGATGACTCGACTTAGCTATGAGATTCTTCGAGATACGCGACGCCTTTCTATTTATGGCCATCGCGTATCGCGATGAGGTCCAAAATCAGCTATAAATAGGAAGCAAACGGGACTTTCATCCTTCGCACAAAAAAATTCTGATCTCTCTCTAATTCTCAGTACACACATACATATTAAGTATTTAGTATACCCTATCCAATCGAAATAAATATACACAAATCCAAAAGCTCTGCCTATTAAGGTAAGACAATGTGCCATCGTGTAAAATTTCTACTCTCGTGATTATCGTTATGATTATTGGTTTTATACTAATCTAGATATACTACATTGTGTTTATCCTAAGTGCTTAATATCAAGAGGCGTTAATAATTGTAAAACTTGCAAGGTGAGACATTCGAGTTTTTGTACCACTCACATTTACGTGAGACAACTATTTTTCTGACACTATCATAATGATTTCAAAACCTATAAAACTCATGATAGATGGTCTAAAGGGTTTCAAATATATTTTTAAAAGTATTTTAAATACATTAAAGTGATTAAGTCTCTATAGACTTACGGGATGGTTACTACTGGTATTGTGGGGTTTTGTATACAAGGCTTGCCTATTGGGCTATTACACGTTACTTATTGGACAAGTGTTAGCCAATAATTAATATGACCACAGTCATAGATACGGTCGAGTGACAAATACCTTTCGATAATTTGTAAGCAGGCATGTGTAAAAACATCTAAATGTTGTAATTGTAAAATGTGTCATTTACAAATGAATGTACTCACCAGTATTTCTTGCTGATCAAATATTTGAAACATGTTTCGGGTGACTTGTTAGAGACAAAGGAATGATGCCTGCGGGCTTCCAGCTTAAATATTTGAAACATGTTTCGGGTGGCTTGTCACCAGAATAAAGAAACGTGTTTTGTAAATTAGGGTTTAACCCTATAAAACTTATGTTTGTATCAAAAGGGATTAAATTCCCGGTTTTTCATAATAATAAACATGGTGTTTTTATAACTCTGATCATTTTTCCTAACTACGGTTCTGATGAAATATTCCGCTATAAAATAATTTAATAAACACCGATAACACCAATCAAAGTTCACGGCTTCCCTCATAGGGTATAGGGTTTGGGGGCTGTGATAGAGACTATATCTCATTTTCAAAATATTTTTATAACTCTGAGGCAACACCTCAATCTTAAAATATTTCTATTTAATTTTATTAAATTGCTTTTTATTGTCGGAAATTTCATTGAGATTCTAGCTTATTTTATAATACAATGGCTTTCTTATACTTATGGCATCATATACATAAACTATTAAACATATCTCAAGTATTCAAACTAACTCATTTATTTTAAATTTAGATTGTAGCTTATCCTTAAGTTATGAATAAACATCAACTTAACATATTTAAATAACTTGTATGAAATATACACAACTTATCAATTTTCTCTTTAAATCTCATCCTTATTAATCATAGAATGTTTTCTCAACATCAAACAATATCAATCATTTATTTTCTATAACCACCTCATGGCCACATGTTAGTCAAGGAGATAGCTCCTGCGATCTCTAAAATATCAACTCAATTTCCAAAACATAAATGCAATCAAATTCAATCTCGTTCATTAACTTCTTCGCTAATAAATTCAAGCCATTTACCCATGCTCAATCTCATAACAACAACCATAACAAACGCAAGTCTGTACATCAACGATATGCAGTTAATCAAATTAACAATCAATCTCAACAAAATCTTAGCGTCTCAACCAAGAAACTTTACGTTAAAATCCACTCGTTACGTTTCACTTGCCACTATCTCTATTCAAATCAATCCTCATATCGTTTTGCACCTATTGTAATCGTTCGATTATCTTGTTAACACTTGCCACAACTATGGAAATCCTAACCACCTACTCCATGTGTGTTTCCTATTTAATCATATTTATCAAGCTCAGAATTTCAAAAGTTACTCTATTAAACCCTACATTGCGACCTAATCAAAATATTCCAATTCAATCAAACTTTAATATTCAGATTTTTATTGATCTAATTAATCAAGTTATTGTAAATTAAATGAATCAAATCAATCATTACTAAGTTTATCAAAGAAGGTGTTTTGGTCATTTTTTTATCTAAACGTATTTAATCTTTCTCAATCTTACAATATAACAAATCTTTATTTGATTTTTGGATTTACACAATTTCAATTGTAATAATTCATTAATTTTAAGTGATTATGCTCATACACTGAAATCTATCTTTTCAAAGACAAATGTTTGTAACACAATATTTGCAAAAGATGTTTTGAAATTTTAATATTTATTTAAAACAACTCAAAAATTCTATTCATTCCTAGCAATATTTTACACAATAACTATCTTCTATTTATAACCAAAATGTATTAAGATTCTTGTTTTCTCCAAAAATCATGTTTTTCAAATGTTTTGTAACCTACATGATGAGACGGGTTTAGTGGACCATCCGACGATCTAAGTAATTATGGAGGCCTACACAATTATAGAAGTCCTTGCATGGAAATCATAATGCCTGCATTTGTGTGTCATAATTTAGAACCGAAAGTAGTTGGGATAATGGTACAAATTTAGAGATGATAAGGACATGGTGGATACTCCACTGGTACATCCTATATATAAGTGTCCTTATCGGATCTTCATTTTGAGCGTTGTTTTAACGATTCAAAGTTATATTTAAAACTTTCATCAAAATGTAATGGTTTGTTATAGTATTCTCTAATTACGGGACGAAATTCCTTAAAGTAGGGGAGACTGTAACAACTCTGATTTACACGCTTATATTTTATATATGTTACCCGACCCGTTTCCGTTTTCGGGAAATCTCTATCAATAAAATATGACATCCTTCTAATTATTATTGTATTATTATATTTAGTTAATATATAAATAACTCTCCTGTATATACATAATTTACCCTAAAGTTTACTTCTAACCCATTATGGATCCACCTAGAACAATAGGGACCTTTTAGCAAAAATCTATAATAATTTGTGTCCAACCCGTTTATCAAACCCGTTTCCCCAATCTAGACCCGTACCCAGTTTATAAAACATGCCCATTCGTGCCCTTAATTATCGGATATTATTTGGAATTGATCATCAGATTGTCTATTACTTGTATTACGCATTACATCGACACATTTAATTTAGAAAACACGATATTTTGGATAACTATTAGCATTATAAACAGATCGTCTCTAAACTAATGGGCAATATACAATTACGGCTGATAATATTAAAATTAATCTGTTTTGTACCTTGTTCTTCACATCGCGAACCAAACCCTAGAGGTTAATTGGGTTATACCTGCTGCCATTATCGAAATCTGATCAATGTTTAAGCCGTCTCGGCCGTCCCCCGTTAACAGTCTACCCGTCATCATCAATGGTAATTAAATGGCTCTTCTAGTTCGTATTTGATCAATTAACTAAAGCCCTAACATTATCTAATCAAACACATAACAGATTAACCAATTGTAGATCTAGGGTTTTTAAGGTTTAGGGGTTTTCGTTCTTGTCTGGATATAATAAAATGTTTTCGTTTAATACTAAAGTGTTATGCTAGAGCAGTTGGTTTTGTGTGGGGGTTAAGAGTTGGTGGTCGCGGGTTCGAACCCGACCACCCTAGTATTTTTAAGGTTTTGATTTCTTTAACAATTTTTGTTAATTATTGTAATTTCTTTTAATAATAGATAAATTAATATCAACTATTAAATACATATTTTTTCTATTAAAAACGACGTCATAGAGTTTATGGTCTTGTCAACTAATCTCGATACAAGTTTATATATATATATATATATATATATATATATATATATATATATATATATATATATATATATATATATATATATATATAGGGTGGAGTTAGAATAAGAAGTGAGTTGTTTGTAAGAAGTATGAGAAGTAATATCAGGCGTTGGATGTGATCATCTGATGGTGGATATTGTTAGTGTGTATATATATATATATATATATACATATATATAGGGTGGAGTTAGAATAAGAAGTGAGTTATTTGTAAGAAGTATGAGAAGTAATATCAGGCGTTGGATGTGATCATCTGATGGTGGATATTGTTAGTGTGTTTTTTGTTCAGTGTGTTTTATTTTTTTAAAGGTAAAAACCACTTCTTACACTTTTTAGGATAGTTTTACTTCTTATTTTAACCTTGCTCTCTCTCTCTCTCTCTATATATATATATATACCTATTTTAATTATTTATTAAAAATAAGTAAACATTAATTTATCAAAACCCGAAACCATTATTTATGTTTTCTCGTCGTTGAAACGTCTTTATAAATTTGCGTATATTCATTATATATTTGTGTGTATATTATTCTTTAAAAACAAATTATAAACCGACGTATTTTAACGTATTAATTATATTTATAAAGTTAGATTTTCGTTAAAGATTCTAAAATATCAAACTTATTATAATTAAATATTTAAACGTTTACTATTATAGTATATCGTAACTCATATTTATATAAATTAATTATTCATAACTTAGATTATATGATAAGTAAACAATTCTTTTAATTTAAATAATGACTAATATTATTTCTTTCATAATAACAATTACCGATGGAATCAATTGTCTAATCAATAACAATTCTAATCACAACATAACCCAAATAACATAGAAATCTCAAATCTATTATACGCATTATCTCATTTGTTAATGACTCATACTATTAAATTATGTTAAATCACTTATAATTAATTTATATTATCCGATTTATCAAGGAATCCTTGTCGGTGTATGCCGAAGGGTTCCTCATTCCCACATTATCATTTTTATTTTATTCTTCCGATCATGTTAGTACCACATTCTGTAACACCCCATTTTTTGAGTTTTGGTTAATAAACGAAAGTATGAGTTATTATGAGTCGGGCTAGTGTTGGGTTAAATGGATATGGGTTATGGACTTGGGTTATGAAAGAAATAGGAAAAGACCATGGGCTTAAGCCCATGATCCATAATTATATAAGTCATAAATACCCATTAATCACTCATTTCACACATACTCCATACACCACCAAAACACACACTTAAGCTCTCTCTCATCTTGCTCTCCCTCTCTAGCCGAAATCACCAAGGAGACCGATCCCGATCCAAGGTAATGATAGTATTATGTTGTATGAGCTCAAACCCGTTAGATCTAGTTGCGAAACGATGAGCCGACACCGTTAAACCGTTTAAGTCACGAGATCCGGGTGGAATCGGGTATAAACCGAACATAGGATAAGCTTAGGGGTCACCCTAGCTCAGATCTGGATTGAACGGGACGAAAAACGAGTTAAAACTCGTTTTTCGGCAAATCCGCAGTTTTCCGATGACTGCGCCGGAAATGGTACGAGGTAAAAGGGGAATGTCAGAGAATTTCACTGACATTCTCTGACCTAACCCTAATTCGTTAACGGGGAGTTAACGATTTAGGGGTGATTCGCCATGTAATTCGTTATAGAAAACATAGCGAACTAGCTTCAGTTCGTGTTCAATTCGTTAAGGGGAAAAGATAACGAATCACCCTTGATTCGTTATAGTCGGTTCGTTAAAGGAGATAACGATTTAGAAGGACCAATCGTTACGCGGACTGATTCGTTATATGGGCTGACGAATCAAAAGGACCAGTTCGTTAAAAGGGTCCAATTCGTTTAGTAACCAGTTCATTAAAAGGTTCAATTCAATACAGAAACCAGTTCTCTAAGATGTGCCAATTCGTCATGAACCAGTAACGAATTAGAAGTTTAACGGAATGACTGTTTGAACCAAGATCAATCCTTAAACCATAAACAGATCTCAGATCTGTATGAATACGATTAATCCTAAATTCGGATCTAGCTCATAGTTCGCTAACATTCCATAGCGAACTAGACATACTTCGTTACATACATAATAAGATAAATAACTTAACGAATCATCTCCTGATTCGTTAAACATCCTTAACGAATCAGGAGGAAACTAACTTAGATCTAGTTCGCTAAACATCCTTAACGAACTAGACTATTACATTAACGAACTACAATATAAATTACTTATTTATTACGTTAAACAAAACGACAAATAAGTTAATGATAAATACAAAGACTCAAGACGCAAAACCGTGCACTAACAGACACCCCCTCGTCTTGAGCCCTTTGTCTTTAAATTACTTGAAGAGCTTGGACTGCCAGTCTCTGCAACTATGAATTCCTTTTTCATAACAAACACACACAACGCGTTGGAATTGCATAGCCAGGTCGTAGTCTTCATTGCGTTCAAACAGAATCTTGTTGTTGTGGAGCACGTCGTTGTCGGTCTCGGTTAAATTCACCAAAAATATCGGGTCAATGATCTTTATCAGCTCAGTCTTCAACCTGTACCAAAAACAATGACGGCCTCGCCAATACGATTATCGTAGTACCAGCAGTTGAAAGATAAATAAATGTGTTGATTCAACGGCTTCACAGGCACACGCTTCATCGTCTTCGGCGGCTTTACTTTAAGAACCAACTTCTTCCAACTAATCCTTGGGTCAATCTCATTGAGACGCTTACGGATGGGAATCTGTGGTTTAAAAAATTTGAACTCGTGGTCCATTTCAAACAGCAGATGTTGGTGAAACCAACGTGCATGTTTATTCCCACCCCTATTAATAAATGGACGGTATGCCAGAGTATGTACGTCCCATCTCGGTAATGAAAGAACATCAGACATCCTTTCGTAGTACTGGACGCCTTTCTCCCATTTGACAATACATACCTTAAGATCATAATCAAAAAGCCAAGAAACGATATCACCTTGTACTTTTGACACGGCCTTAAATGTAGACTTCTGATTGGCTTTGGCACGTGTAGCAGCTTCCTCTTTCTGTTCCCGATCCACGTACCGAAATGCATCAATAATCTTACCAACTGTCTTATGACTGAACCATCTAGCAATGTCTTCATCAGTTGGATTTTCAAGCGAGTCAAATCTAGTATCAACGACCTTCTTCCCTTTGGACGTCTTCTCAAGATGATCTTCTGCTTCTTTTACAATTTTCTCATTAAATACAGCAGCACCCTGATCAACATTGGTGTGTTGAAACAGATTGGGGTAATCCTCAGCAATCACATCTTCTACCTCAACCTCCTCATTCTCATAAATAAAATCCGTCCTCATCTCCACCGTAGGATCATTTAAGATCTCATCATCATTAATTACCTCAGCATCAGGCTCAGTCTCTAACACGGTCATCTTGTCTTCATTCAGACCAAGCAAGATCTGCTCTCGTGTCATCGACTTATCAATAAACTGCCCCACTGCTATCTCATCAGCATTTACCATGCTTTGAATCACCGCCTTACCATCCATAAAAATAACTGTATCGGCCTCGATCATTTCAATTGGTTTGGCAGACGAATGGTCATGATAAACAATGATCTGTTTGCCCGAATCATCAACAGAACTCGTACCCGCACCTGAAGCTGGGTCTTGAGTTTGTTTAGGCTCACCTCCAGCATCAGATTCATCAGGATCCTCATCATCATCATTCTTTAGCTTTTTCAGCGCATCATCTTTACATGTCAGTTGCAGAATGAGCTTCTCTTGTTCTTTAAGTTTCACCCACTTAGACTCAACAATCTCACGAAGGGCTTTTGTTTCTTTTTGACAAAAAGAAACATAGTTGAGTAGCTTCTTCTGGTTCTCCATCAGACGTTCTTGATTTACACGGTCAGCAGACATTTGATTTTCATACAAATGAAGAAGATTCAAAAGCATGTCTGTCTGAAGATTCGGCGGCATAGCATATAAAGATGGATGAACTGGTTGGATTGGTCCCTGAGGCCTTGTAATTCTCATAAATGAGATATCACTAGGTGGAGGAGGCCCCATGGATGGTGTTGGAGGGACAGTAGAAGGTGTAGTAGAAGGCATTGGTATCTCAGCTAAAGCTGTTTGTGGAATCATACCAAGCCTGTCATGAGAAACCATCATCATCGTCAAAGTCATCTCCGAAGTGCTAGTAGTAAGCTCCACTGTCGGGCGTTGAGGAGTTGCAGGACAAGACAGTTGCACACCAAAAGAAACTCCAGCTCCAGCTGATACACGTCTTTTGGCTGAGCCTTCAGAAGCTGGTGCTTTACCCTTTCGTTTACGTTCACGTTGAGCTGCAATAGTAGCAGCTAACGCAGCTTCAACAGTAGCTTGTTGTTCTCGAAGAGCTGCATCACCATTACCACCATTTCCACCATCTCCATCTACTCCATTACCACCATCACCTCCATCATCACCATCGTTCCCACCTTCTCTTCCCTCACGCTCAGAATCCGAGTCATCATGGATCTAGCGATCCTCGGGAGGACATACATAATCAGGATTAGCAGGATGACCAATCAACCTCTTGAATCTGGGAGGAATAGTTTGACGGTACAGTTTCATTCTTCTAATGGTATATGCTGTTATGTTCTCCAATTTAAATTTATCATTAGGATCAAGCACCAAATCCCTAATAGCATCATTTACAAACAGTTGAACAAAACGTGGATACATCAAGAACTTCACACTTCTTTTTCCAGGAATACAATTTTCTTTCATATGATCAAAGATCAATTCAGAAAAATTGTAACGCTTGTTCAGAATAAGTGCAACAAATGCTGATTGTAGTGCAATACGACATTCGTCAAACCCAGCCTTACGTCCACCAAGGCAATGAATAAGAACATGAAGTAAATACTTGTATTGGGGACACAAGTATGCCTTGTTATACATAGACGCAGTAAGACGGCTAGCATAAAACAAACGTCTGAACAGGCCCTTGATCAAGTCTTTACCACATTCACTCGGTTCATCAATTGTATCATCAAATTGTAACACTCGTCGAACTGTTTCAACTGAGACGACAACTGGTTTGTCATTTACCACAGCAGCTATATGGTCCTCAACTTCTACATACTGAGCAGTGTTCCAGAATTGATGAACTATGCTGAATCTAATATCTAGATTAGCAGTAACCGCGTAATGGATACGAGATCGGCGTAGAAATGCCAGCATACCACCAAAGACATCCTCATCAGGAAAGTCTGTATCAACAAAAGCACACACATTGTGTCGAGGATCATAAGGAAGTAAAGGAGCTTCCTCAGCTGGTTGACCAGCATCTAGAACTTGTTGTGCATCCTGAATTTGTGGTGGTGCATCAATAGGAGGATCTTGTTACATGTTATCAGCCGTAATCCTGAATAAATAATATTGTATATTAGTAATGTGGAAGTCTAGAAATCACCCAAGTGTTATATACTTTAAGCATTTAGATGTAAACTATATATAATTATGGTTTAATCCCGTGTGTATAGTTAATGTATCGACGCGGTTAGACCCTTGGAATATTGTATTAATTTATAATATTAAGTTACATTAATTAACTAATTGATTTTTTTTAAATGTCATTCGTTATCAAAACAGTCTGATTCGTTACAAAAGTATAACGAATCGACTGATTCGCTATCATGTAAATATTTTAACGAAAAAGAACTTAGAGAATTACTATTAAATAGAGCGAATTACCGTCTAGTTCGTTAAGAATGAACGAATTAAAAATTTTGATTCGTTAAATAATTCATTCGCTAATCTAGTTCGTTTAAATCCTTAACGAATTGGACAATGAGGAGTTCCAATTCGCTAAGGGTAATGAATGGTCACTAATTAGACTTAATCTTTGACTCTCATAGTCAAAGTCAAAATTAACATGAACACAGACGGTCAAAGGAGTAAATTGAAGATTAATTACTCCATAATTTACGATGAGTAGCTGAACAAACGACTAATCAAGTCTCGGAATCTCATTGCGAAGCAAACAATACCAGTTATGAGGTTCTAAACCAACAAATAAGTTAGGTTATTAAGGGCATGTACTGTGTATAAACACCCGAAACAACAATCAAATCATATACCTGACATTCAATAATCAAATTGTGATTAAAGATCACCAAGGGTGTCGGAACACTATTCCGATCAAAATGATAACAACTTTAAGTGTGTAAAAAAAGTAAGAATCCGATTAAGCAAGGGTTCAAAAACCGTAAAAACCCTGATATCAAAATAACATAAATACCCTATCAAAACTGTGTCATTTTTGACGAAAATCACAAAGAAATGACCATCGATACCTTACGAATACACTGGTATATTCATAAATTCGAATTTCGAAAGTCAAAAAATCGCAGAAAATTTGAACAGGGTAAATTTAAGAGTAAGGAAGATGAATGAATAGTGTAAGACTATTCATTTCACGCCGTCCTATATACCCAGTCCCTACACGCTACCCAATGTACGAATCAAACAGATTCGCTAAAAATTTAAATAACGAATCAGCCAATTCGTTAAAAAAGTAAGACGTGGCATAACCAATTAGAATTGATTCGTTAAAAATGTATAACGAACTGGAATGTTTCGTTACAGAGTGCGGAAGCGAATTGGATGGACGAACTAAAATGTAGTTCGTTAAAATCATTCCAATTCGTTATCCATAATTTACGAATTAAAATTTTAATTTATTTAACTCTAAATAAATTAATAATTTAAATGAAATAAAATAAAATAAATAATTAATAAATTTAAATTAATTTTAAAAGAATCACCGAGAACTTTTCTCTCGATAATCAAATACCTTAAAAACGTTTCATGTTTTGAAATCGATAAATTAAAAGGATTTAATAATATGTAAAAACGAAATGAAAAATATTTTTGGTATATTGTAATATATAAAGAATGTATGTACATGAAAACAATCTGAAACAAGAAATATAAAATCTTTTTATGTTTTATAAGTTTTTCAAAAACAGTACATATTTTTGTATTTTTGTTGAGTTTGAGTAGAGAATCATATTGACTAAATTACCCTTCCATAACAGTTTTATATTTCAGCAATAATATGACTGGCATTAAGTCGGTCATTGGTATTGTTGTCCACTTAAATCTAATAAAAATCTTTCAAGTGTTTTTGTGATGTGATTAATGGTTCAATTAGAGCACAGAATATCAGAAATTATCAGCCTCTAATCTCGGTTCAAGCTTAATTTGATTTTTGCCATATCACCCCAACTTGACTTAAACCATTATACTGTTGATCAAAAATTTGAACTTTATAGAAATTTATGAGCAATGCATTGATTTTATTTTACTATGAGTGAGTATGCACGAGTCCATCTGTTGGCTTTCGTACATTGTATCCCCTGGGGTCCATTTCTTAATGGTATTAAGACGCATGCAAGGGAGGAACAATGTATGACTAATAGCGGATTTTGATCAAGTCAGCAATTTGGATTTGCATGAAGTACAACAGCGATCAAGTTTAATGACTTTGGGTTTGCTCTAAAAGAGAATGAAATATTCATGCATATGAATACCTAGATGATTAAGCCGCATAAAGACTCACAGTGTCCAGAATCTCAAAGCCTGTTATTTGCTTTATTTTGTTTTTGGTGATCAAACAATTACAAGGCTTGAGTATGACAGGTTATTACATTTCTGCCATCCTCACCGAAACTTTTGCTAGAGACTAACACCTCTTTCAATTTGGCGTTTCTTTATGTTTATATCACTTACTTTACTCAACTTGTTTGTTTTAAGACCTACCAATGCACCAATGCAATTAAGCACACGGTCTTTTAACCTTATTTCTTGCTGGATTTGGGGTCAAAACAATCAATGTACTATCATTTTCTCTTTTTGCTACAAAAACTCAAAATTTTGAGGAGTATAAAACAAAAAATAAAGATAAATTTAATCGCCCCAGTTAACTTAAATCTATAAATAAACGGCAAACATATCAATTCAACAAGTGAATAGTAGGACCAAGACATGCAAGCATGCTCCACAACCTTAAATAACTGACATAATTTTCTGCGAGAAAATAATCTAAAAACGCATAACGAACGCCCCAACTATTTTCCATTATCAGGTAAATGGCTATCCTGAAGGTTCATAAGAAACTATCAGGACCAAGCATATATAAGTATATGTCCTTCAAATGTAGATAATTGACATAATTTTCAGCAAACCATGCAAAAATCTTTTTGGTTTTCTCTATACATACTTTAAAAACACAATCTTTTTGTCTTTTTCAATATTGTTATAAACAAAAACAACCTTCATAATCTTTTTAAATTTTTGGATTTTTCTGTACAAACTGAAATCACAATCTTTTTGGATTTTTAAATTTTAAAATATTTTTGGTTTTTCAAAATATTTAAAGGAAAAAACATTAAGAAATGACATCACAATATTTTTGATTTTTCTAAATTTTTCAAATGTTTTTGGATTTTATCTATACAAACGAAAAGCACAGTATTTTTGTATTTTCTAGATTTTCACCCCCTAAAAACCAACATAAATTTTAAAAGAAAATGACAGAAAATAAAGATAATCATCCTTGTTTAAGGATATCAGCGAGGGTCTTCAATCCATTTAAACCAAGCAGAAATTGAAAACGCGTTTTGTCTAAAGCTTTGGTAAATAGATCAGCTTTCTGAAAGTCAGTATGTACTTTCTCAAGGTCAATTAATTTCTTCTCAAAGCAATCCCGTATAAAATGATATCTAATATCGATATGTTTTGTTTTTGAATGTTGTACGGGATTCTTTGTGATAGAAATTGCAGCAGAATTATCAATCAAAATAGGAGTAGTAAGAAACTTCAAACAGTAGTCGCGAAGATGTTGTTGTATCCACAAAAACTGGGAACAGCAACTTGAGGCTGCAACATACTCAACTTCGGCGGTTGAAGTGGAGACCGTTGTCTGCTTCTTACACTGCTAGGAAACAAGCCGGTTTCCTAAAAATTGACAACCTGCAGTCATTGATTTAAAGTTGATCATGCAACCTCTATAGTCCGAGTCTGAGAAGGCAGTTAGCTCAAAGTGATCGTACTTGGGGTACCACAACCCGATGTCTGGATTTCCCCTTAGATACTGAAGTATTTGCTTAACCGCAGCTAGGTGAGTCACTCGTGGACTTGCTTGGAACCTAGCACAAAGACAAACAACAAACATAATGTCGGGGCGAGAAGCCGTTAGATACATTAAAGAACCGATTATGGCCCGATAGAGGGTAGGATCAACAGTATCCTCCAATTCATCCGGTGATAAATTGTGACCCACGGGAAGAGGAGTAGAAGGGATTTTTCCGGCAAATATCTTGAATCGGCTCAAGACATCGTTCACATACTTGGTCTGGTGAACGTTCAACCCTAAAAAGAAATTCATTTCTCCCATCGAGCTCATCTCAAACTTCGTTTGCATGGACTTCTCGAACTCCTTACATAACGTGTCGTTTGTAGACCCAAAGATAATGTCGTCGATATAAATCTGGACTAGAAGAAGATCATCACTAACAGTCTTATGAAATAGAGTGCAGTCGACAATCCCTCGCTTGAAGCCGTTATCAGTCAGATGGTTGGCGAGCGTGTCATACCAAGCTCTCGGGGCTTGATGTAGACCATACAGGGCCTTGTGTAATCGGTAAACTCGGTCCGGATAATCAGGATCTTCAAAACCAGGAGGCTGTAAAACAAACACTTCCTCGTGTAGTTCACCATTGTGAAAAGCACTTTTAACATCCATTTGATAGATCTTGATATTCTTATAAGCAGCATATGTTAGGAAGATTCGAATCGACTATAATCTTGCAACTGGAGCATATACTTCTGTGTAATCAATACCCTCTTGCTGATGAACACCTTGCACCACTAAACGTGCTTTGTTTCTGATAATCACTCCTCGATAGTCTTTCTTACACTTAAATACCCACTTAGTCGGAATAGCTTTCTTGACTCTAGCAGGTTTGTCGATTAAGTCCCAAAAACCCAAACGTGCAAATTGCTGTAATTCTTCTTGCATAGCTTCTACCCAAGAAGGATCTTGAAGAGCCATACGAGCCGTTGTTGGTTCAACTTGAGATAGAAAGCAAGTGAATTTAGCAATATTTACAATTATAGAGGAATGTAGGTCAGCATAGGCACACAATACGTTATTCTAACTTGACGAAGCAACTTGATGACGTGTTTGTACACCCACATCAAGGTCTCCAATGATGTTTTCCTGTGGATGATATCCATGAATCCGAAGAGTGGGATTATCAAGAACAACAACATTATCAAATAAATTAGTGTAATGTTCACCAAGTTCAGGAGATGAAACATTATCACTGTCAACTGTAATAACTTGATTTTCAGCTTGATCATCATCAGAAGAAGAAGATAAATTATTAACAATAACTGGAGAAACAACATGTGGTTCTTCAGTTGGAGCATCAGGTCGAGCTTCAACATCATTAGAACTTGAAAATCTTGGAATGGCCAAATGATCTTCAAAGTATGCTCGAACCAGATCCTCATCGATGTGTTCAGTGGAAGGAGTAAATGAATTAAATAAACCATCATAGTCAAACATCCAAGAAATAACCTTCGATAGCTTTTTCTTCAAATTTACCCGCATCCTTCTTCCACATTGTACACGTACACCCAAACGGTTCCAGGTACTTTAAATTAGGCTTTTGATTGTTCAAAAGCTCGTAACTTGTCTTCTTGAGTCGTTTAACTGGTAAAACCCGATTAAGCGTATAGAAAGCTGTATTCACTGCCTCATTCCAGAATTGGACGGGAAGCTTAAAATCAGAAAGCATGGTTCTTACAGCTTCAATCAAGGTTCTATCTTTCTTTCAGCAACGCCGTTTTGTTGAGGTACATAAGGTGCACTATATTCTCGGTGAATTCCTTTTTGAATAAAAAATAAATCCAATACAGTGTTTTTGAATTCAGTTCCATTATCACTTCGAATTCTCCTCACTTTTTGTTTGTATAGTGACTCGATCTTAGTGATAAGGTTTTATACCAAAACAAGCGTTTGATCTTTCGAACTCATAAATAACACCCATGAATACTTGAATAATCATCGGTTACCACAAGACAATACTAATCCCTAGAGATACTCGCACGATTCACAGGACCAAACAAATCCATCTGGAGTCGTTCAAGAGGAGTATCAATGGAATTCAATAACTTAGAAGGATGAGACTTTTTCTTCTGCTTTCCCTTCTTGCATGCAATGCAGTGATCAGATAATTTAAAGTTCTTCAAAGAAACACCCTCAACTAAGTCATTAGCCATTAAATAATTCATCTTTCGAACAAGAATGTGACCCATTCTACGATGCCATAGAATAGAGTCCTTCTCGGTTGCTTTGGAGGCAAAACATGTTTCGATAGACGTTGATACTTTAGAACTCATATTTAAGGCATAAATATCATTTGATCATGGTGATCGCATGACAACCATGTCTTCGGGAATCACGTATCCCGGTTTGAAGATAAGACACTCTTTATCAGTAAATACCGTGGTGTACTGCTTATCGCAAATTTGCGACACACTTAATAAATTATGATCCACCTTGTCACAATAATTGACCTTTTCAACAGTAATGTGACCATTCGAAACTTCACCTTCTTGTGTGATCATGCCCCCAGAATTCCCAGCAAAAGCTACATAACCTCCTTGAATATTTCTTACGTTGGTCAATAAGTTGAGATTTCCAATGATATGACGAGAACATCCGTTGTCCATTATCCAGTTTTCACCAGACACAGTCTTGGATGTACTCTACACACAAAGTAAAAGTGATTAGTTCAAGAAGGCAGCCCAGGCCTCAGTCTTGGGCACCTTTTGAGTTTCTCTTTGATCAGTAATTTGAACAGACTTCAGCTGTTGTTCAGCAACTTGAGAATATGTTGCAGGCTTCCTAGACTTTTGTCTCAGATAAGCAGATTGAACAATATTTGAATTCGTGTTCCTACATATGGGCTCAGTTGGAATGAATTTTGGTTTCACTTGACCATGAGTTTCATTCACATGAATTACCTTTCGAGGATTCACGTTAGAAAACCTGATATGTGTATCATCCTCACACGACATTGGTCGTTTCAAAATCTCCTTTATCACATGAATCGGTTTAGAATGAACCTTGACAAAAGGATGGAGATTTTGAGTTTTCTGTTGACCACAGTTTCTCACCACATGACCTTGTTGACCACACAAAAAGCAACTTCGCATGTCAATATAACCATGTTGAGGTCTGGCAGAAACATATGCAACTGAAGGCTGATAACTTACATTTTCAGTGAATCGTTTGGCCAAATCATCAGAAGTGGCTGACTTCTTTTTCATGTGAAAGTCAAGGTTAGAACAATTGGAAAAACTTTTCAATGTATCTGTTCCTGTTGATTTGACAAACTGAACCTTTTTAGCTTGTTTTAACAATTGTTTTGCTTTCAATACTGGGTCTAATGACTTTGATGTTTTGCAACAAACATATTGACATTCCAACTCTTTCAACTTGTCAGTTTCATTGTAAAAGACGCTCTCAATTAGTTCTGGTTTAATGATACTAATCGGGATATATTTTTCAGTGAACATCATGTCCATACCCTTTAACTTAAAAACTCTAGCAGATGATGGCTTAGACCTAGGAGGATTAATGAAACACATCAATTCCTCATCAGAAATTTCTGGTTTCTCTGATTTCTTTGCCTTCACAGGTTTAACTTTCACCTGTTCTGCCTTTGTCACATGAGGCTTGTGTGAACCATACACAACTTCCTCAAATTCATGAGGATCGCAAAGAATATGATTAGAACTAGGAATGTTCTTATTCTTGTATACAACCTCTGGTTCAAATACATCCTCAATAATTACTTTGTCAACATTCTCAACAAAGACTTTGTTGCTTTCAACATGAGGTTTTAGAGGAGCAAATTGGGTTTTAACAGTTTCAGATTTAACAGGTTTAGGATTTTCTGAAATAACAGGTTCTTTCACAATTACCTCTTCTTCCTTTTTAGCAAAATGGTTAATTTTATAATCATTGTGAAATGGTGGAGGAATCTCAACAAAACCTATCCCTTTCTTAGAATCCTTTTGTTTTCCAGATACTTCAACAATTTCATTCAATAAGAACGAAGAGTTTCGAAATTTACCCAATTTGTTCTTCAATTCAAGAACCTCATTCTCAAGCTCGGTTATCTTTGAACGATGTTTCAAGATTTCTTGAAACTTTTGGTCATTAATCATCATTTTCACAGATAACTCAGCTTTGAGATCATGGTTACTTGTCGATAATGCTTCAATCTTTTCTCGAGATCTCATTTGAGATTCAAGGGATTGTCGATAAGTATCCTTTAGAGAAGCAATTTCTCTCACTAGATTATCATTATGATTCTTTAAAGATTCTAACTTAGATTTGTTAGATTCACATTCAACACATGTTACCTTAACAGATGAAGTAGCAGAGATAGAATGACTAACCTCATTGATCTTTGCCATGCAAGCAAACACCGTTGGAGGCTTGTCACAAGAATCGTCAGAATCAGATCTAGAATCATTGTCATAGGACATTTCACTTCCACTTGCATCTTGGAATTCTTTTGTCAGCCCAAACATAGTCAAATTAGCTTGAGTTTCATTACACAACAGTCGTTGTGACCAATCATTTCCATCAGCTAACATTGCCTGTGACCCAGAAGTAGATGGTTTCTTTTCAGCATCACTACCTAGTAGGGTAGAAGAATTTTGATGTTGATCACGAGGACCGGTATACTCTTTATTCGGTTTGTCACATTCCTTTGCAAAGTGCCTGAACTCTTGACAGTTATAACATTTCACTTTTAGCTTGTCAAATCCCAATTTCTTATTCAAGGCGGGAAGATCTTTACCAGTCCTTTGCATGAATCTTTTAACCTTATGAACGATCATAGCCATGTTCCACTTCAAATCCATAATCTCTAAATCATTTGGATCAATCTGATCATAATCCTCATCAGTTAGATCACTTGTGACTATCTTACTACTCACCAAGTTTTCATATGAAGACATGAAGGCTGTTAAAAAAGTAAAATTATGTTCAGCTTCCTTCATGTTGACACTAGGTGATGAAGCAAATGGATTAGTAGTAGTTGAACTTCCAGAACCACCAGATGATCCAGAATTACCAGCAACGTAAAAACATGCTCTTGGATCATTAAAGATAGCTGATTCATTTTCACTAGCAGCTTGGGTAAGGAAAGCAGTTATCGGAGAAATAGTTGAACTTAGAGGCATACTTCCACCATAAAAAACTGGATCTTGATTTTCCTTGAAAGATTTCTGACACTTAAGATCGTATTCTCGTGCTTCAATCTTTTGCAAGAATTCAATTGCAGTCAAATCTTCATTTAAGAAATAGTTATTTTCTTTCAGAACCATTAAAATGTGGAATAAGAACTTGGTAGTACACTTTTAATAGTATCAATATTATCTATCTCAGAAACTTCCAATTTCATCTTATCTATCTCAGCAATTAAATGATTAAATCTGGTAATCATCACTTCAACTGTTTCACACTTCAATAAATTAAAGTTTCGAAATTGAAACTTAAGCATCACCTTCTTACTCTCAGCTGTATTTCCCATTTAGCAAAATCGCTAAATTTCATCAAACGTGGACATTTTGAATGTGAACCAATCTCGGAGTCCAGTTGTAGCATTTGTTGCATCAACATGTTTTGAGAAGCTAGTGCATACATACCAGCCATTTTTGTAAAAGTTTCAAACTTTGAGCATTAAAATTGAAAATTTGTTAACAAACTGTAAACAGTGTAATGAACTAGAAACAGTTTCAAACGAACCACACCTTAACGAAGTTAAGATTAATGTTAACGAATCAGAAATGATTTAAATGAATCCGATGATTAACGAATTAGTCGGTCAACGAATCAGTCAATCAACGAAACAAATGGTCAACGAATCAGTCAAACTAACGAATTGACTAAGTAAATCACGAAGTGCAAGCTTAGCGAAGTAGAATATTCCTGTAACGAATCACTAAGAGATACTTAGCGAATTAGATAACGAACCAGCTACAGTTTATTAACGAATCAACTTATAGCGAATCAGCTTGTTACAACCGTTTGTAACAAACCCTGACACAGAATGACATGTGGCAACGGTTGTTATAACACAACTCCCAAGGTAGATGCGTGTCACACGAATCAGTTGGACACGAATCGGATTAAGTAGCGAATTGGTTAACGAATCAACCAAAATTCATAACGAATTAGTATAACAAATTAATGAATCTGATAACGAATCTGATAACGAATTGGTGAACAGTGTTAACGAATTGACCAAAAGGTCAACGAATCAACAAATTTTCAAATTCGTTTGAAGATCTTCAAATCTTCAAGTGTAATTTCCAGAAACTGGAAATCATATGAACACAAAAACTCATACTCAAATCCGTAATAATACTTCGTTTCTAAACCAAATCGCTCAACTAAACAACCAAAATACTCGCAAACCAATCGCAAATCCACTCGTATCAATCCCGTAACACAATTACTCTTAACACATATCCAATTTGACCACAAACAATCCCCTGTTTCTCGGCCAAACTCAGATCCAACCAAAACAATCCAAACACAATCAAAACTCTAATTCCAGTCAATCACACCTAACCAATACCTTAACAACCTCAAATCCAATCCAATTAAGCCATAATCAAACCAAATAAAGCTCAAATTGAATCAAATTCAAATTGTATTCAAACTTATACCAAAATCAACAATTATAAACTTAATAATATCTATAATCAGTCAATTCAAGCATAAAAAAGAGCACCGAAAGCTCTGATACCACTTGTTCGAACCTAGATCAATCCTTAAACCATAAACAGATCTCAGATTTGTATGAATACGATTAATCCTAAATACGGATCTAGCTCATAGTTACGTTTAATTGAATATCATATATCTATATTAGGTGTATGTATGTATGTATGATAATATTATAGTGAAGCTTGAGAGAGATTGGACAGAGGTTCGTTACTTTAAATCTCAAAAACTTAAATTAAACAGTGACAAAGGTCACTATATATAGAAGATAGGTATAGTTCGCTAACATTCCATAGCGAACTAGACACTACTTCGTTACATACATAATAAGATAAATAAATTAATGAATCATCTCCTGATTCTTTAAACATCCTTAACGAATCAGGAGGAAACTAACTTAGACTAGTTCGCTAAACATCCTTAGCGAACTAGACTATTACATTAACGAACTACAATATAAATTACTTATTTATTACATTAAACAAAACGAAAAATACGTTAATGATATATACAAAGACTCGAGACGCAAAACCGTGCACTAACAATGACAGAACAGCCGTTGAACTTAAAGAAGAATGAGATAAATACACATTAACCCTTGGACTTTGTTAATTTATGAAAGATACCTTTAAAGGTTAACGAGTAACGATTTACTAACCGGTAGTGATCCAATGAAGTAAAATCGACGTAGATACGTGAGATTAATTAATTAGATGATAAGAAGAGCTAGAGCCGTATTTAATATATGTATGATTATACAGTTAGTCGTGCCCAGCTCAGGAAAGGAATAACAATTAACGGCGAGCGTAACCGAGTTCAGGTGAGTTTCTAACCCCACTTCCTTGTTATGTTTTCGGGGCTGTGTGCATACTCAATGTGATAGTTAATACACTTACCTTAAGTGGTAAGTGTATGCCTTGTATGATTTATGTATGATGATTGTTTGATGATGCATAAACGATCTTCGGATATTGCATGTACCGTCAAGTGATAGTTAAAGGCATGATTGATGTGTATATATGATAAGTGAAAGATGTATGTATGTTATGATTATAATACATGAACGATCTTCGGATATTGCATGTGCTGCTAGGTGATAGTCAAAGATATGACTATCTATATATGCTATGTAAATGAGGTATGTATGTTATGATGATGGTACGTGAACGATCTTCGTATATTGCACGTAATATTAAGAAAGGTATGTAAAGACAGGTATGGTACGATGTACTAAATATAGGGAACCGACCCTAATAATGTCGGCGAATGTAGGGAACCGACCCTAATAATGTCGGCGAATGGAGGGAACCGACCCTAATAATGTCGGCGAATGCAGGGAACCAAGCCTAATAATGTCGGCGAATTTAGGGAACCGACCCTAACAATTTAGGCGAAAGGTTATAGGGCGAAATGCTCTTTAAACGTATATGTATGAATGAAAGTATGTATGTAAGTATGAAAGAAAGAAAGAAAGTATATGTGTATGTAAGTATGTTAGTAAATATGGAGGTATGTACCTTCTGGTGCATACGTAAGTATGTGAATGCATTGTATGTCGTCTGATTAACTAGAACTCACTCAGTGTAGCTGACTTTTAGTATGCACGCAGATTAACAGATTGAGACAGCTGGTTTGAGCGAGGCACATGGCAAGATTGAAGAGGCTGGCATCTAAATATTTGTCATGATGTTTGATACTATGTTTAATTATGTTTTAAAAAGACAAGTTATGAATATTTGTAATGAATGGTTGACGGTTAATATTATTCCTCTAAAGTTTTATTTAACTATGGTGATTTGAACTACGTTGATGAGTAAATCCAACGTCAGATGTGAGGCACCGGCAACGGGGCCTTACAAGTTGGTATCAGAGCGAAGTTAGAGAGATTTAAGCATCCAACATGATTAGACTCGAACAGAGAATGAGATTAAAGTAAGAAAAGAAAGAAGATGCTAGTACGAGAATGCCATGTGTCACTCAAGCTAGCTAAGTAAAGGTAAAGTATGTGATTAAATTTACATGTAAAGTAGAATGAAGAATGAATGTTTGCATAATAGCTAAATAAAGAATGTATGAATGCTAGCTTAGTTGCTAGGGATAGGAGTATACGATGATGTGAACTGTTTGACTGTCTAACTGTTAGAAGTAGAACCAGCACAACTAGACTCATAAGGGGAAGTGTATAGGACACGAAAAGTAACGTGATCAGCTAATCACAGCTGGCCACTATTGTTACCTGTTAGCCTTACTATCCTTGTAATAAATGGTTCCTTAAGTGATGACGTTTGTGTTTCCTTATAAAATACAAATGGCTGGAGCTAAGAAAGTTGCTGGACGTACGGGACGTCGAGGTAGGCCACGCGTTGTCCGAGAACCGTCAGTAGAAGCAGCTACTAACGCTGAGGGAGAATGAAGTACAGCCGCTGGAATCCGAGTAACAACGAAGGGTATCAACTTGACCCTGCTAATCAAGCTGCCATTGCTCAGGCGGTAGCAGCTGCTGCAAAGAACTGGAATCCTGAACAGTCTGCTGAGAAGTCGGGGGTGAAGAGTAAGAAGGATGATGAAGAGGAGAAGGAAGGATCAAGTGTGGTTAAGTCGGTGAAGGTCGATGACAGGAAAAGGGGCCAAGGTGGGTTCAACTACAAGTCATTTAAAGGTTGTGACCCGCCGAAGCTGACTGGCTTGGGAGACGCAATCGCTACTCTCCAATGGATAACTACTATGGACAAGATTATCCGTATTAGCGAGTGCCGTCCCGACCAAGCTGTGGGTTTTGCCATCCAATCATATCTTGCTGAAGCCATGTACTGCTGTGAAACTGTTGAACAAAGGAAGACCTGGGAGGAGATCAAAGCTATGCGGTGGGATGATCTGAAGGAGTTGGTAATGAAGAGGTTTTGTGCTGATACGGAGGTTGAGAGGGTTGAAATGAAGTTTTTGAGTCTGAAGGCGGGTAAGTTGACACACCGCGAATACACCACTGTATTCAACTGGATGTCAAGGTTGGTTCCAGACTTTGTGAACAATGAGGCCAAGCGGATCAAGTGCTACCTTAGGGGGCTGCCGTAAAATGTTGACGTCTTGGTCAAGGCTGGTAGACCAGGTACTTTTGACTCCGCTGTAGGGCTGGCTGAGATGGTGTACGATGATTTGTCGACAGACGACGTGGTGGTGGAAGAGAAGAAGGATAAGAAGTGGGTTGCTTCTGCTAAACGACCTGGTACTCAATTGGGGAACCCTAAGAACAAGCAGCCGAGAGTGTGGGAGAAGAGGTCATGTAGGACGTGTGGAAAGATGCACGCTGGAGAGTGCAAGTGGGGCACTGGGTCTGGTGTGTGCCGTAAGTGTTGGAAGTCCCATGGTGGGGAATATAGGTCAGGATCAAATGCTTGTTACAAATGTGGTAAGATGGGACACTTTTCTCAGGATTGCCATTCAAAGCCCACGTGTTGTAAGTGCGGGCAGACAGGTCACCTGGCGAGGACTTGTACGAGTAGTGAAGTTGGTGGAGGTGAGAAGAAAGATGCTGAACAAGGGAGGCCAAGTACTAAGGCCTATATGTTAACTCAAGAACAGGCCAGACAGATTTCGGATGTTGTGACTGGTATTATTTGATTCGGGTGTGAACAGAATTTTTGTAGATACGACATTTAGTAAACTAGCTAAAATGAAATGCTGCCGAGTGTCTGAAGCCTTCATAGTAGAAACCGCTGGTAACACCTTGGTAAAAATAATGAAAATGGTTAAGAATTGTAAGATAGAATTAGAGGGACATGAGTTCCCTGTTACTTTGTATGTTATGACCTTAGGAGGGTTCGATGTAGTCTTGGGAATGGATTGGTTGTCTGAATATGAGGCTCAGATAGTATGTAAGAGTAGGATAATAAAACTAAGTCCTTGGATGGTAGTGCGGTGACGGTTTATGGTGATAAGGAAAGTTCAGGACTTAATGTCATCTCTATGATAAAAGCCGAAGGATTGTTAAGGCGAGGGTGCGGTGCCTACCTGGCGTATGTTGTCAACGCTACGGCCGAAACGAAGGAAATGAAAGATGTTCCTATTGTGTGCGACTACCCAAAAGTATTCCCTGAGGATCTTCCGGGGTTGCCACCGGAGCGAGAAATAGAATTCCAGATAGATTTAGTACCAGGAGCCCAACCAGTCGCGAAAGAACCTTGCCGTCTAGCGCCGTCTGAGATGAAAGAATTGATGTCCCAACTGCAAGAACTCCTCGACAAAGGTTTTATCAGACCAAGTGTTTCCCCGTGGGGCGCACCTGTGCTATTTGTGAAGAAGAAGGATGGGAGTATGAGAATGTGCATAGATTATCGCGAGTTGAATAAGCTTACGGTAAAGAATAGATATCCTTTGCCAAGGATTGATGATCTGTTTGACCAACTACAAGGATCAAGTTGGTTGTCACGGATAGATCTCAGATCAGGCTATCATCAACTGAATGTGAAAGCGACAAACATCCCTAAAACAACGTTTCAGACGCGGTATGGACACTACGAGTTTCTCGTGATGTCATTCGGTCTAACAAATGCTCCTGCAGTATTTATGGACATGATGAATAGGGTGTGTCGGCCGATATTGGATAAGTCAGTTATCGTTTTCATCGACGATATATTGATTTATTCAAAGAGTGAGTCTGATCATGCCGAGCATGTGAGAGACGTGTTGGAGACTCTGAAAAAAGTAAAGTTGTATGCTAAGTTTTCATACTTCTACCGAGTATTATTGTGACAAAAGAAACAACACCATATGTCCTCATCCGCTTCCAAGTTAATCTGTTGGCAAGATTGGAGAAGCCTTCTTAATTCTTCAATTTCGGCTACTGCAGAAGTACAATTTCTAGGTCATGTGATTAATCCTAAAAAGATTACCGTGGACCCAGCTAAGATTGAGGCGATAACAAATTGGAAGACTCCGCAGAACCCGACTGATATACGAAGCTTCTTAGGGTTAGCCGGCTACAATAGGAGATTCATCGAAGGTTTCTCAAAGATAGCCGCACCGCTGACCAGTATGACCCGAAAGACGATAGTATTCAGTTGGGGTAAGTTTCAGGAAGAGGCTTTTTAGGAGTTAAAGAAAAGACTCACGCAAGCTCCAATCCTTGCCTTACCCGATGGTGACGAGGATTTGGTTGTTTGTATTGATGCTTCACATCGTGGGTTAGGTTGCGTGCTGATGCAACGAGGAAAGGTGATAGATTATGCGTCTAGACAGTTGAAAGTTCATGAGAGTACTTATCCGACTTATGATTTGGAGCTAGCAGCAGTAGTGCATGCTCTCAAGATATGGAGTCATTACCTGTATGGTACTAAGTGTACTATTTATACGGATCATAAAACCTTAAAGTTCTTCTTCGAGCAGAAAGAATTGAACATGAGGCAGAGGAGGTGGTTAGAATTGATAAAGGATTACGACTACGATATTAAGTACTACCCTTGTAAATCTAATGTGGTCGCCGATGCGCTAAGCCGTAAGAATGAGGAAGTCATTGCAACGGTAAAGTCATACAAGTTGATTATGAATTCAAATATTTTTGAAGAAATCGTCAAAGTGCAAGTAGAGGTGCTGGTAGATGAAGGGCTAATGAAGAAAGAAAGAATCTTCGGTCAGCAGAGCGAGTTGATGGAAAACACGCATGGTGTTAAGACTAGGTTTGACCGTATATGGATCCCACGCCATAGAGATCTTAAAGGTTGAATCTTAGATGAAGCTTATAAGTCAAGGTATTCGATTCATCCAGGAACTATTAAGATGTACCAGGATTTGTAAAGAGATTACTGGTGGCCAAGACTGAAGAATGATGTGGTAGAGTATGTCAGTAAGTGCTTAACTTGTTTACAAGTCAAGGCAGAGCATCAGAAGCCTTATGGAAAGATGCAACCTTTGGAGATACCATAATGGAAATGGGAACACATCACCATGGATTTCATAACTAAGCTACCTCGTACAGCTAAGCATCATGATACCATCTAGGTGATTGTGGACCGTTTGACCAAGAGTGCTCACTTTATGCCTATACGAGAGGCCATCTCGTCAGAAACGTTAGCAAGCTTTTTCATCAAAGAGGTTGTATCTAAACATGGAGTACCGTTATCGATCGTTTCTGATAGAGATACTCGTTTTACTTCGAGGTTTTGGAAGAAGTTCCATGAAGCTATGGGAACGAGATTGAACATCAATACGGCGTATAATCCTCAAACAGATGGACAGTCTGAAAGGACGTTCCAAACCCTTGAGGATATGCTACGTGCTTGTGTTTTAGACTTTGGAGGAAGTTGGGATGATCATATGCATCTGGCAGAGTTCTCCTATAATAACAGCTACCATTCAAGTATTGGTATGCCACCTTTTGAGATGTTTACGGTAGACGATGTAGAACCCCGGTTTGTTGGGAGAGATTGGTCAGAAGGAGATGGGAAGTTTAGAAGTTGTGCAAGAAACTTTTTCAAAGTTTGATCAGATCAAGGCAAGGATGAAAGCTGCTCAAGACCGACAGAAGTCATATGCTGATAAGCGGCGACGACCGATTGAGTTTAATGTTGGTGACAATGTGATGCTCAAGGTCTCGCCTTGGAAGGGAATTATTCGTTTCAGGAAGAGAGGAAAGTTGAGTCCTAGGTACGTTGGACCGTTTAAGATTATTGATCGTGTAGGTGAAGTGGCTTACAAGCTGGAATTTCCTGAAGAGCTAGAAGGAAATCACTCAACCTTCCATGTTTCTCATCTGAGAAAATGTCTGGCTCGCACGTGCCATTAATGGACATTGAGGTTGATGAACAGTTGAACTACATTGAGCAGCTAATCGAGATAGTTGACCGTAAGGAAAAGCAGCTTCGTCATAAAGTTATCCCACTAGTGAAAGTGATATGGAAGCATCGCGAGGAATCGGATGCTACATGGGAAGTTGAAGAAGAGATGCACAAATTTTATCCCAATTTGTTTATGTAATAGTTAGGTTTCGGGGACGAAACCTCTTTAAGGAGGGAAGACTTGTAACACCCTGTTTTTCAAGTTTTGGTTAATAAACGAAAGTATGAATTATTATGAGTCGGGCTACTGTTGGGTTAAATGGATATGGGTTATGGACTTGGGTTATGAAAGAAAGAGGAAAATACTATGGGCTTAAGCCCATGATCCATAATTATATAAGTCACAAATATCCATTAATCACTCATTTCACACATATTCCATACACCACCAAAACACACACTTAAGCTCTCTCTCATCTTGCTCTCCCTCTCTAGCCGAAATCACCAAGGAGACCGATCCCGATCCAAGGTAATGATAGTATTATGTTGTTTGAGCTTAAACCCGTTAGGTCTAGTTGCTAAACGACGAGCCGACACCGTTAAACCGTTTAAGTCACGAGATCCGGGTGGAATTGGGTATAAACCGAACCTAAGATGAGCTTATGGGTCACCCTAGCTCAGATCTGGATTGAACGGGACGAAAAACGGTGAAAAACGAGTTGAAACTCGTTTTTCCAGTGAATCCGCGGTTTTCCGGCGACAGCGCCGGAAATGGTACGAGGTAAAAGGGGAATGTCAGAGAATGTTCCTGACATTCTCTGACCTAACCCTAATTCGTTAACGGGGAGTTTAACGAATTAGGGGTGATTCGCCATGTAATTCGTTACAGAAAACATAGCAAAATAGCTTCAGTTCGTGTTCAATTCGTTAAGGGGAAAAGATAAAGAATCACCCTTGATTCTTTATAGTCAGTTCATTAAAGGAGATAACAAATTAGAAGGACCAATCGTTACATGGACTGATTCGTTATATGGGCTGATTCGTCAAAAGGACCAGTTCGTTAAAAGGGTCCAATTCGTTTAGTAAGCAGTTCGTTAAAGCCAATTCGCTAAAGAAACCAGTTCTCTAAGATGAGCCAATTCGTTATGAACTAGTAATGAATTAGAAGTTTAACGGAATGACAGAACAGCCCTTGAACTTAAAGAAGAATGAGATAATTACACATTAACCCTTGGACTTTGTTAATTTATGAAATATACCTTTAAAGGTTAACGAGTAACGATTTACTAACCGGTAATGATCCAATGAAGTAAAACCGACGTAGATATGTGAGATTAATTAAGTAGATGATAAGAAGAGCTAGAGCCGTAATTAATATATGTATGATTATACAATTATTCGTGCCCAACTCAGGAAAGGAATGACAATTAACGGCGAGCGTAATCGATTTCAGGTGAGTTTCTAGCCCCACTTTCTTGTTATGTTTTCGGGGCTGTATGCATACTCGATGTGATAGTTAATACACTTACCTTAAGTGGTAAGTGTATGCCTTGTATGATTTATGTATGATGATTGTTTGACGATGCATGAACGATCTTCGAATATTGCATGTACCGTCAAGTGATAGTTAAAGGCATGATTGATGTGTATATATGATACGTGAAAGATGTATGTATGTTATGATGATAGTACATGAACGATCTTCGGATATTGCATGTGCTTCTAGGTGATAGTCTAAGATATGACAATATATATATATGCTAAGTAAATAAGGTATGTATGTTATGATGATGGTACGTGAACGATCTTTGGATATTGCACTTAATATTAAGAAAGGTATGTAAAGACAGGTATGGTACAATGTACTAAATATAGGGAACAGACCCTAATAATGTCGGCAAATGTAGGAAACCGACCATAATAATGTCGTCGAATGGAGGAAACCGACCTTAATAATGTCGGTGAATGCAGGGAACCGACCCTAATAATGTCGGCGAATGTAGGGAACCGACCCTAATAATATTGGCGAAGGTTATAGGGCTAAATGCTCTTTAAACGTATATTAATGAATGAAAGTATGTATGTAAGTATGAAAGCAAGAATAAAAGTATATGTGTATGTAAGTATGTAAGTAAATATGGAGGTATGTACCTTCGGGTGAATATGTAAGTATGTGAATGTATTGTATGCCGTCTGATTAACTAGAACTCACTCAGCGTAGCTGACTTTTAGTATGCACGTAGGTTAACAGACTGAGACAGCTAGTTTGAGCGGGATACATGGCAAGATTGAAGAGGCTGGCATCTGAAGATTTGTCATGATGTTTGATACTATATTTTAATTATGTTTTAAAAAGACAAGTTATGAATATTTGTAATGAATGGTTGACGGTTATTATTATTCCTCGAAAGTTTTATTTAACTCTGGTGATTAGAACTACGTTGATGAGTAAATCCAACGTCAGATGTGAGGCACCGGCAACGGGGCCTTACACATTCCCCCTTTTTATACTCATTTTAAACTGTTTTGGGGACATATGCATAAATTATATTTCTCATATATACTTACACACAAAACTGCAACTATTGTCTTATGTGTTAACGAATTTTATACCATACTTGTCATGTGCTTATTTGCCTTACGTGAACCGCATTCAGAGAGGTCCAAGATAATCTCAGAATAGTATGTTCATACGCCAGTCGTTATAGCCTTTCTGCTTCTCGACATCTCATTATACTTGCTCATTTGGTTAATTTGTTATTCTCATATGGCTTGTTGCAATTGCTTATTTTATATATATTATATGTACATTTAAACTGTTGTGTTGCTCACTTTTGTTGTGTTCACAAAACCTATTGTATTTTTAATGCATATGCAGGTTATCGTTTGATGTGAAGTAACTAAAGTACAAGATCACTTTAGGATTTATACCAGAAGAAAAATTAATGAGAAGTATTATTTATGAATTTTGATTGTTGATGCACTTTTGTTGGTTTGTATATTTTATGAATATTTTTTTCATTTGAAATTTATTTAATAGATATTGAAACTTATTGCATAATAGTACCTTGAGAGAGCTGTGGGCAGTCAGTTCACGCCCCGACATTTCCGCCGTAGGTTGGGGTGTAACAGATTGGTATCAGAGCCGAATGTTTAAAAGAGATCGTTAGTGGTGCGTTAGTAACATGCTTAGGAGCCCCATACGGGCTTATTTGTTTACCTGATGTGTTCTATTTGATTGTTCATAGCCTACGTATTTTCCTTGCTAGATTAGGTACTTATTTCACTATTTAATTAATTGTTTATTTAACTTGTCATATATATACACACACACACACAACTCCGAAGCTATGCTTCATTATCAAAATATTTTATTACTCTGAGACTATATCTCATTCTCAAAATACTTTCAGAACTCTGAGGCAACACCTCAATCTTAAAATATTTATATTATTAAATTGCCTTTTATTGTCGGAAATTTCCTTGAGAATTTCCTAGCATTGTTTTTGCTCTTTTTCATTTAAAGTTAAAGAGTGTGACAAGAATCCCCGTCATAGTGGAAATTGTTATGCGACCAACACTTTAAGCGTTTAACGTAATCGGCCAAACAGTTACAACCTTTATTGTGTTTTATTGTTTTAAAATGTCTAGTCAGGTGTAAAACCCATGGGACACCATGGACACGACAATTGTACATTTTCACAATTTGTTATAGTTGTGGTATTTTGTTGGAACATTATCATCCGTGGTGATACTAGAGATGTTTCATCTACTTATACTTGAGTTCGATTATTCGTTATTAGGTTTGGTCTGTTAAATCTCCATGTAACGCTCATGGGCCGACACACTTAATTGATTTGTTGATTCGATAATTAAGTTGGGCCATTCAAATTGCCATGTAATGCTCATGGGAGGCCAACTCACCCATTTGTTTTGGTTTTGGTATGCTAATAAGTTGGGGAAACAAAATGCCATGGAAAGCTCATGGGAATTTATTATAGTTGCGATATTTTGTTGGAACATTATCATCCGTGGTGATACACGAGATGTTTCAACAACTTATACTTGAGTTCGTTTATTCTTTTTGAGGTTTGGTCGGTTAAATCGTCATGTAACGCTCAAGGGCCGACACACTTAATTGATTTGTTGATTTGATAATTAAGTTGGGCCATTCAAATTGCCATGTAATGGTCATGGGAGGCCAACTCACCCATTTGTTTTGGTTTTGGTATGCTAATAAGTTGGGGAAACAAAATTCCATGGAAAGTTATAACGAATGGAGTTCTGATTCGTTATATCATAACGAATCACCACTTATGGACCATCATAACAAATTGAACTTTATAGCGAAGTGGTCTTTCATAGAGAACTGGCAATCATAGCGGATTGCTCAACTAGTTCGTTATTCTTCTTTAACGAACTAGCCTAACGAACGAGGGTTCTTCCGTAACGAACCACATAATGAATTGAAGCTCATTCGTTATTCTCCCGTAGCGAATTAGGGTTAGGTTTTGTCAGAGAATGTCAGAAACATTCTCTGACATCCATAAATACCCGCGCCGCCTTTCTGGCGCCGCCGTGCCGAAAAACCGGGTGGTGGCCGGAAAAACGCGGTTTACCCCATTTTACACCGTTTTCACTGTTTTTCGCCCCGTTCGATCCAGATCTGAGCTAGGGAGACCCCTAAGCTCATCTTAGGTTTGGTTTATACCCGATTCCACCTGGATCTCGGGACTTTAACGGTTTAATGGTGTCGTCTCGTCGTTTCGTGACTAAATCTAGCGGGTTAGAGTTCATACAACATCATACTATCATTACCATGGATCGGGATCGGTTTTCCTTGGTGGTTTCGGCTAGAGAGAGAGATAAACTAGAGAGAGAGCTTAAGTGTGTGTTTTGGGAGGTGTATGGAATGTGTGTAAATGAGAATTTCTTGGTAATTAATGCTTATATAATTATGGATCATGGGCTTAAGCGCATGGTATTTTCCTCTTTCCTTTATAACCCAAGTCCATAACCCATATCCATTTAACCCAACACTAGCCCGACTCATAATAATTCATAATTTCATTTATTAACCGAAACTAGAAAACGGGATGTTACACAATATTTGCAAAAGATGTTTTGAAATTTTAATATTTATTTAAAACAACTCAAAAATTCTATTCATTCCTAGCAATATTTTACACAATAACTATCTTCTATTTATAACCAAAACGTATTAAGATTCTTGTTATTTCCAAAAATCAGGTCTTTCAAATGTATTGTAACCTACATGATGAGACGGGTTTAGTGGACCATCCGACGATCTAAGTAATTATGGAGGCCTACACAATTATAGAAGTCCTTGCATGGAAATCATAATGCCTGCATTTGTGTGTCATAATTTAGAACCGAAAGTAGTTGGGATAACGGTACAAATTTAGAGATGATAAGGACATGGTGGATACTCCGCTGGTACATCCTATATATAAGTGTCCTTATCGGATCTTCATTTTGAGCGTTGTTTTAACGATTCAAAGTTATATTTAAAACTTTCATTAAAATGTAATGGTTTGTTATAGTATTCTCTAATTTCGGGACCAAATTCCCTAAAGTAGGGGAGACTGTAACAACTCTGATTTACACGCTTATATTTTATATTCGTTACCCGACCCGTTTCCGTTTTCGGGAAATCCCTATCAATAAAATATGACATCCATCTAATTATTATTGTATTATTATATTTAGTTAATATATAAATAACTCTCCTTTATATACATAATTTACCCTAAAGTTTACTTCTAACCCATTATGGATCCACCTTGAACAATAGGGACCTTTTAGCAAAAATCTATAATAATTTGTGTCCAACCCGTTTATCAAACCCGTTTCCCCAATCCAGACCCGTACCCAGTTTATAAAACATGCCCATTCGTGCCCTTAATTCTCGGATTTTATTTGGAATTGATCATCAGATCGTCTATTGCTTGTATTACGCATTACATCGACACGTTTAATTTAGAAAACACGATATTTTGGATACGTATTAGCATAATAAACAGATCGTCTCTAAACTAATGGGTAATATACAATTACGGCTGATAATATTAAAATTAATCTATTCTGTACCTTGTTCTTCACATCGCGAACCAAACCCTGGAGGTTAATTGGGTTATACCTGCTGCCATTATCGAAATCTGATCAATGTTTAAGCCGTCTCGGCCGTCCTCCGTTAACAGTCTACCCATCATCATTAATGGTAATTAAATGGTGCTTCTAGTTCGTATTTGATCAATTAACTAAAGCCCTAACATTATCTAATCAAACACATAACAGATTAACCAATTGCAAATCTAGGGTTTTTAAGGTTTAGGGGTTTTCGTTCTTGTCTGGATATAATAAAATGTTTTCGTTTAATACTTAAGTGTTATGCTAGAGCAGTAGGTTTCGTGTGTGGGTTAAGAGTTGGTGGTCGGGAGTTCGAACCCGACCACCCTAGTATTTTTAAGGTTTTAATTTCTTTAACAATTTTTGTTAATTATTGTAATTTCTTTTAATAATAGATAAATTAATATCAACTATTAAATAAATATTTTTTTCTATTAAAACCGACATCATAGAGTTTATGTTCTTGTCAACTAATCTCGTTACAAGCATATATATATATATATATATATATATATATATATATATATATATATAAGATGAGTATCATTACAGAACTGTTAAATTATTTAAGAATTTGAAAGAACCCTTGAAAACTAACGTTTTTTATAAAAAAAAATTTGTATGTTAATGTTAGTTTAGTGTAGCTTTATCCTTTTTCATATCTATATTTACGATTACAATTTTGAAAATTAGTTTTTATACATATCTATGTTTTGTTTACACCTATGTAAATTTGTTAGTACATAAATTTTACACATATGTAAACTTGATATTTATATATGTAATCAAAAATTTTTATATAAAATATGTTAAAACTACTCTTAAATAATGTTAATATATAAAAAAATTAAAAAAATATTTGGCTGTGTAGAGTTCCTAAGAGTTCTTAACTTTTTTAGAGTTCTTATATGATAATAACCATATATATATAGGATGAGTTTCATTACAGAACTGTTAAATTATTTAAGAACTTGAAAGAACCATGAAAACTAACGTTTTTATAAAATTTTTTGTATGTTAATGTTAGTTGAGCGTAACTTTATCATTTTTTATATCTATATTTACAATTACAATTTTGAAAACTAGTTTTTATACATATCTATGTTTTGTTTTACACATATGTAAATTTGTTAGTACATAAATTTTACACATATGTAAACTTGTTATTTATATATGTAATAAATTTTTTTAAATAAAATATGATAAAACTACTCTTAAATAATGTTAATATATAAAAAAATTAACTAAATGATTGGTTGTGTAGAGTTCCTAAGAGTTCTTAACTTTTTTAGAGTTCTTAAATGATACTAACATATATATATATATATATATATATTAGACGGGTGCCCGCGCGATGCAGCGGGTGTTTGACCCTATTAATCACGTAATAAATATGAGTTTGTATGGTTCGGTTAAAACCTTGAAATTCTTTAAAACGGTCATTTGTTTGGCTTCTTTTTTCTTTTTCTTTTTCTTTTTACTTTCGGTTAGTTGGTCTGTTTCAAATATTTCAAAACGTAGTGAACGATTGGTTCGCGGTTTATACTGACAACCGGCCATACGACACTAGACCAGATTGTAAATGTTAACTGCATTTTAATCTTTTTTATTATTAATTATTAGATATGTTTAGTTATATATATTAGATATAGTTAAAATGTAATTGAACATAAATCTTTTAATCACAAATAACTTGGCTATACAACTTTAAATTAACCTAATTGCAATATGATTTTTTTGTGATATTTGTTTTTATAATTTCGCGTCCTAGATCTTCCATTAGTATTTACCATTTATGTGGCAAAAATTAGCATTCTTTATTTATGATCCTCTCAAGTATCATATTATGTTGGTGTTTAGTTATAATTGATGGTATATTTAAATTAATAATTATTTTAAACTAAATTTATTATTAAAGTTTAAATTGTGAAACCAAACTGAAACCAAGCCGTTGGTAACGATTCGGTTTCAACTTTCAATGGTTGAGTTTGGTTTTGGACGATAAAAAATCAATATTAACGGTTGGGCTCACAAGTTTAACTTAAAACCATCAAAACCGACACTAAACACCCATTTTGGTATTTTTGTAACGTCAACTTGGATTAGTTTTGACACCTCCCATATGTTCCGTAAAAGCACTTGTTTGATCACTATTTCGAATTCTTCACGTGCTGCATATATCGATTTCTTTCCTACAAGTAACAGTTTAGCATAAATCAAATGGAAACCAAACATATATGAGCAACAATATAAGAAAACCAAAAGAGAGTAGGTTATCTATTCAGCTATCAATGACCCAACCTCTATAGTGAACCTGAGCTGAGCTAATTCCAAACTGGTATGCTTTCCCCTTTCCTATTCAGGCCTGTAAATATATATAATAATTAAAATCACCATCAATTACCTAAGGCATTTAAACATGCAAAGAAGTAAATACATGCATACATTATATATGAGCAAGAGACAGCCAACTTGTTTCAACAGCATCAATAAGCTCTTTCTTCATAAAATTTCATACTATATGTTAGTCTAAATGAAATTTCATTTCATAGTTAGGGCTACCTAGTCAAAACTAAAAAAAGGTCAAACCAAACCAATACATTTTTCAAATGGCCTGTTTTGATCTAAACTAAATCAGTACCATTTTTAAATGGCCCGTTTTGACATGAGCCAAACTGATACCTTTTTAAATGGCTCGTTTTGACTCCAACCAAACCGATATCATTTTAAAAATGGTCGTTTCGACCCAAGCCGATGTTAATGATAATAAATTTAAATGATAGTAAATATTACATGCAGTGAGGAATTTTAGCTGCCCGACTTCTGTAGTGAGGAATAAATAATTTAAGTAATTTAATATAGGTTTTTAAAAAATTTTAGTAGACTAAGGGGGTGTTTGTTTTTTCTTCAAACATCTTCAAGGGAGCTAATGTCTGCAGGCGCGCAGACATTACCCTTGAAGACTGTTTGTTTTTTTTCTTAAAACAGATCTGAAGTTATCTTCTTTCATCTTAAAAGAAAAGCAAGGAAATCTTGCTTAAAACATCTTCACAAAAAAACCTTTGCAGCCACCCTCTCATCCACTGCTCCTACCACCGTCCGCCAACACCACCACCCACCGTACGCCGCCACCACCACCCCCGTACCCCGCCGCCACCGTCCACCACCATCCACCGCCACCACCACCGTCCACCACCCACCATCCATCACCACCACCGTCCACCACCCACCATCCATCACCACCACCGTCCGCCACCACCACCACCATCCATCACCGCCACCACCACCATCCATCACCCACCACCACCACCATCCATCACCGCCACCACCACCACCATCCATCACCGCCACCACCACCGTCCACCACCCACCATCCATCACCACCACCGTCCACCACCCACCATCCATCACCACCACCGTCCGCCACCACCACCACCATCCATCACCACCACCGTCCACCACCCACCATCCATCACCACCACCATCCATCACCACCACCACCATCCATCACCGCCACCACCACCATCCATCACCCACCACCACCACCATCCATCACCACCACCGTCCACCACCAACCAAAACCATCCATCACCACCACCCATTGTCCACCACCACCATCCACCGCCACTACCCACCGTCCGCCGCCACTACCACCATCCACCACCACCACCTTCCACCACCCACCAAAACCAAATCGGCATGGCAAGCAAAGACTAAAAACTAGATGTAACTTGAATAAATGACTTCTATCTTGTGAGATAAGTTTGACAGTTATGCAGACAGTATCAGCTTATAAAAACAAACAGTCTTATATTTTCAGCTTGCAGATCTTCAGACCACATCTTCAGTTGCAGACATGAAAACAGATGAAATCAGCTTGCAGACAGTTTATGTCTGCAAAAACAAACAGCACCTAAAACATTAAAGTACCTGTAATACTCTAGTTCCGAATCGATACTATAAGAAGCTTCGACATTTATTTGGCTCAACTGTTGGCAGATGTGAGGTGTGAAAGTTAGCAAGAGTCGCATGAATCAATCATATTTTCACTTAATTTTTTTAACAGTATATTACAAAAGGTTATTAGGCTATGCGTAGTGGAGAGGCTACAAATGGGGGCGAATGGCGACATGTGATTCCCAGTCAGCAAGAGGTAGGAATTTGTTTTTGGGGTGTAATAGTGTAGGGGCTACAAACTGGGCCCACAATATCTTTTTTTATTTTTTTCTTTTTATAATTAAACTAAACAAATAAAAACAAATTTATTTAAATAATTAAAAAAATGCATTAAAATTAAAAAGAAATACAAAAAATAAATAACTAAAAAAAATACATAACTAAAAATTAAAAAAATACATAACTAAAAATAAAAAAATATATAACTAAAAAAAATACTAATATCCATAATATTCGCGCATTTTTTCGACTCGTCGTCGTTGCAACAATGCGGCCTCTTCGTGTGACCCGGCAGCTTTGAGAGATTCGTATGCCTTACTCATTTCCCCAATTCCATCATAGCGGCAATATTTTCGTGTTGTTTGTTGGTTTCTCTCATGGTATCGTTGAGTTCTTCGACACACTTTTGTGTTTTTTTGATGATTTCTGTCATGATAGCGGTGAGTTCCACGGATTTCGGTTGGTTCAGGTTGTTTGTAGGATTCATTTTGCTAGATTTTTTAAAGAATTTGGGTATGAATTGTGTCTGAAATGGTGAAAAAGGTGTATGTTTATATATATATATATATATATATATATATATATATATATATATATATATATATATGTGTGTGTGTGTGTGTGTGTGTGTGTGTAAGGCCCCGTTACCGGTACCTCACATTTGGACGTTGGATTTACTCATAAACACAGTTCTAAATATCAAAGTTAATTAAAACTTTACGCGGAATATAAATCTTTCATAAAACATCACATATCAATCATAAACATGTCTTAAAACATTCCTCTTGTCTTTCAAAATCAAAACATAACTGGTAAGACATAACAGGTCTTCAGATGCCAGGCTTTTATTCTTCTGCCAAGTGCCCCCGCTCAAGCCAACTGTCTCATTCTACTCACCTGCGTGCATAATAAAAGTCAGCTACGCTGAGTAAGTTCTAGTTAATCATACATCATACATCATACAATACCTTTACTTACCTTCAATTACGCATCCGAAGATACATAATAATTACTTTACTCATTTACTTTCATTACATAATTTTATACGTACGTTCATACTTTATTATTTTCATACTATATAATTACTGTTCATTCTATCTCAGATATTATTAGGGTCTGATCCCTCTTTCCTTTGTCTATCTCATATATTATTAGGGTCTGATCCCTTTCTTGTCTATCTCAGATATTATTAGGGTCTGATCCCTTACTTCTTCATCTTCGTACATACTGTCTATACATACCCGTACCATACATATTCTTTCTTTAGTCATTTAAACATATTCGTATGTTGTACATATATATCATACACATTAATCTTTCATATACATACTTCCCTTGTCAATACGTGCAATATCCGAAGATCGTTCACATACCAACAAGCTTTCATTCACAATCATAACATAATATCTATCACAAAAATCATGCATGGTATACACTTACCATTTAAGGTAAGTGTATTAACTATCACATCGAGTATGCACACAGCCCCGAAAATATAACAAGGAAATGGGGCTAGAAAATCACCTGGATCCTGTTGCGCTCGTCGTTTATTGTAATTCCTTTCTTTAATTATGCACGGCTAACTGTTATTTACACATATGAGTTAATCATCCGCACACTTAATTAAGTGGGTTATTTAGTTAACTTATGCATCTTCTAAGTTGGGCATGTTTAATTAGAATAGGACTTAACAATCTATGGGCTTAATTAGATCAAATCCAGCTGTCCATTAAGTACCTGGGCCCAACTGGGTTCAGGCCCAAACAGAAATTGGGTCAGCCGAGAACTCTTGGAAGAGAACCCCTGCATGACCAAGAACTCATGTTGACCCAAGCTCATACCCGACCGAAAACCCGTATCCGACCGAGAACTCTGTAGCCGAGAACTCATTGGCCGAGAACTCAGGTTGGCCGACAACCCTTGGTCACCGAGAACCCATTTTGATCGGGTTCTCGTGTTGACCGAGAACCCAAGGCAGGTTCAGGTCACCCACATCTGATGCTTTCAGCTCCTGCTTTCAATCCTTGACTCCATTCTAGGCTCATAAATGGGTAGCGATCAAAAGTCACACTTTTAACCACCAAATTTCCCATTTTCTTAACTGTTTTACACCCGTCGGCATCCCTTCAACAAGATCTAATCCGTTTTAAGTATAAATCATAAACCTTTATAGGTTTAAAACGTTCTAACTTGATCTAGGGTTCCCTTTACGAATCGTATCAACCATGAGCCTATTGAATCCGTTTTAATCATCAAGTTTGCATTTTTAGGAAGCATTTAGACTCGCTCTACTCTAGGGTTTAATTTTATGGCTAACCGTTCATAAAAACATAACTTTAAGGTTAAAGCACATACCTTTAAGCGTATTTAGGCTTCGGGTTAGCTTGTTTATGAACTATGATCTTGTATTTATCTTGTATATGAAGATCTATCTATATTCAACTTGATTTCGGTCTCGGATCCCTCCTTTTTCTCTTGCGGCCGATTATGGTAAGTTTGTGAGTGTTTTATGTGTAGAGAGAGAATAAGATGGATAAGGATGGATGGAAATGGAAAGATTTAGGGTTTAAGGGGTATTTATACTCCCTTAAGCCCATGGACCCAAGGCCCATCTTTCCCATTTTAGTCCATGATTAACTCATCTAATTAGTTTACTTATCTTACCCTCTTTACTATTATTTATTTACTAACTCGAGTAAACTTTTCCATTTTAATAAATAATATATAAAATATTATTATTCGAAATTTAGGATGTTACAAAATATATATATATATATATATATATATATATATATATATATATATTATTTTAATTAAATTTTTTTATTTTTTATTTTTTATTTTTGACCGTTTGAAAACGGTCATAATAATAAAGTTTTAGGCCCTTATAAGTTATAACAACAAACTTTTAAGTTATAACAACAAACTTTTAAAAAATGGTGTTCCCATTTTGACAGTCTTAGGCCCTTATAAGTTATAACAACAAACTTTTAAAAAATGGCCTTATAATATGCAGATATCTATTTATAAAGTTTGACCAAATTGCTTCAACAAATTTGACCAAAATGGCCCTACTAAAATGCTTTGACGGAAAAGTTGACAAATTTGACAGCATCTTTGACCGACCAAATACGATAACTCTTTAAAAGAGCCCATTTTGACACAAACCAAACCAATACGTTTATAAAACGGCCCGTTTTAACACTAACAAAACGAATACCTTTATAAAACAGCACGTTTGGACACGAACCAAATCGATACTTTTTTAAAGCGTAAACAATACTCGTTTATGTTAGTTTTTTTTTACTAATACTCATTTATGTTAGTTTTTTTACTAATCGTTTCATGATATATGGTTAAAACGTAAACGGAAGTTAAACAAGAAGACTTAAAATACCAAAAATGAAACACAAATCCATTAAAAAAATACATTTCAATTACCGAGTCAATGTCATAAAAGAGGATTCCAACTTGTTCCCTAAATGTTGTTCAACACAAATGCCCCCCTTAACAAATTTTAGTTGTACTCTAACCCATTTGCATCCCGAAACTATAAACTATTTGAAAACTCAATAACTCTTTTTGAGTTACAGATTTCCAAAACTGTAAACTAATGAAAATGTTTGCAGCAAATGGAATCACCCAATCTTGTTTGACAAATTTCATAATCGAATTTTGCATGTTGCAATTTTTTTTATCCCCAAAACGCCCCTAAGATAATTACTTTGTTGGTATAATCGGAGTTTTGATCAAGAATAGCTCGGGTTTTGGGAAGATTTTTCGGATTTATATTGAAACTGAAATAAACGATTACAGTTAATTCAAATTTCTGAATTAAAGTGGTTGAATAAAAACATAAAACCTATACAATTTACAAAGGGAAAATAAAACATAATCTTCAAGTTCCATTCTGCCCATGTACTCATGTTGCGATTTGTTTTTTACTCCCACATGAAACTCCACAAAATTTGGTCAACAAACAACTGCCCAGTCAATAGTTATCTTACATACTCACCGGTTGATGAAATTTGGCCCGTTAGTTGCCTGCAATCAGCAACACAGTTGACTGGTCAATAGCTAGCAGCCAAAATTTGAACCGATTGACCAAAATACCCTTCTTTGACTTGTAAATTCGTCGGCAAATATAAACACTGGTAGCCAAAAGCTGAATGCATAAAAAACATTCATTAATGATTGGCAAAACAAACAGATTTTAATAAGCTGTATTTGATATATAAATATATAAACCATTTTGATGCAAATCAAAATTTGACATTTATAAAAGAACCTGAACTGATATTACCTAAAACCTGCACTAACCTGAACTTGTTTTGGCTCGAACCTTTTGATTTTTTAGCATAGATGGTGTCATCGTATTAGTTTTTCTTATTTTTTTCAGAAACGTTTTGACCCGTCTGAAATAGATACATTTCTAAAATGCCACGTTTCGATCCAAATTCATTTTGCTTTATAACTGTATTAACCGCAAGTCGTTTTAACCCGAAGCAAGTTGATAAAATTTTTAAAATGACTCGCATTGTTTAAATACATAATTTTACTATGACTTAAAGGAATTCCGTATTTTTTTAAAGCAACGCATTTGGACCTGAATCACATTTAGACATTTTCGTTTTGACCCGAGCTTACTTTAATTAAAAATTAAGTTTTTTTACTCAAACCAAATCGAAAACAATATTATTAGTTACATCATGGAGCAGAAACTGATATGAACCTTTAGTAGATCCATGCCATCTAAATTACTAAAGAAATAATTACATGTAAATTTTCACAGTCTAATAGATAAATATTTGAAGTAATGTACTAAAAAAGGTTCCCACATATAGCAATTAACTGATAACTTGTTTCTGGAAAACCCGGTAAACTTTATTAATAAAAAGAATAAGCGTATACGATACCACTAAGAGGAAACAAAGGACATACCCAAAGGTACCTAAATAATCTATATAAAAACAAAATCCAAATTTGTAGCTTATCACCAATTTGTTGATGATCATGCTTACTCAAAACTTGATAAGCTTGACCAAGCACATGCTTATAAACAATAAGCATAATTATATTAAATACGTCACGATTTTTAAAACCGTCAAACAACGCAAACACTACTCAAAAGTTCAAACACTTTCCTGAAATCTCTCAACAGCTTAAAGATCATTTGGGTTTTGATAACGAAGAACTCGACACTCCATCCATGGGTTGAAACTTTTTCTCAACATTATTCCATATCACTGCATTTTAAATAAATAGAAATTAATTTTTTTGGCAATGATTAGGTTATGCAAATTTTATTTGAAATGGGGTAAAAACTTACATTTCCCGCAGGCAAAACTGGTTATGCAATTGAGAAAAGAGTGCTTGAGGCGTCAATATAATACTTCGATCTGGTTAACATGTACAAATTACCTTCTGGCTGTTGAGATTAGCACAAGAATTTTTGTTAGAAATAGCCCTAGGATTTTGTAAAATGAGATTGCAAAACCATTAGGCACTTGAAATTGTAATAACTTTTGTGCATTCGATATGTGTAGATGAGGATATAAATCTTTTTTACATCTATGTGGCCATGTAACATGTAATTTTAATCAAGAAAATCAAAAGTACTTCAAAATTAGATCTTTAGTTAATAATTCATAGCCCATTTTTCAAACTGATCACATATCACAACCCATATGTCAAACTCTGATCTTCAAAGTTTCGATAGATGAACTCATTACGAAAATGAATCAAATTCAGTTCTTACCTTAGCATTTGACATACTTGAAGCCAATCAATTCCTTCATGTATCAAACGATGATAACTAAAATCGCATATGAACAACACCCACATCAAAATAAATAAACTGTACAACAATTTCAAATGCTTGTTAGTCGGTTAGAAAGATGATAGTTTGTCATAACCCAAATTCAAGCTACAGTGCTTAAAGCATTTGCATAGTTGCATCTTTATACAATAATATTAGGAAACAAAAAGATGAAGAGAGAAAGGGCCTACTGAACATAGCATGTTATTACTTTTCGTGTTAATACTGAACATGACATAAAAATTTTACGTACTGAACTTATGATAACATGTTAACATGTAATTGCTTTCTTTTATATAAAATATAATAGATAATAGATAATGTTTAACTCAACACAGTTAGATCCTCATTTTGACCACAACATAGTCAAAAGTTTAAATTTTGAAAATTTTTAAAGAAAATTTAGGTCTTAAAATACCTTCTATATATTAGCAATCAACCTCTCTTTTACCTCAATCCACAATCTCAATTTTCTACTACATTTGAAATCATAAACCAATCAGAATGAATCCAAAAATAAAGCAAGAAAACTAGCATCTAAGTCTAATGGTGTAACAATCATGAGATATCTCAAACAAACTTATGAATCAAATTTTAAATGAGATGGTTACTTTATTTTTTGAGAACATTTTGGTTGCTATAGAGAACTAATACTGATTGTTTTGTTTTTAAAAAGTAATTAAAGAAACTGCAAGTTTTGCATCACCGCTTGTTTAAGATTTAATACATTGGAATTTGATACAAACATAAAAAAAAAAATTTGTAGTTTTGTCTTTTATATATAATATTAATTACAATGAAAACATATATTTAATAAGGCTCATTTAAATTCATGAGCCAGCTCGAACTCCATAAGTAAATTCAGGCTCAGACTTTTTTATTAAAATTTTTTTTTAGGCTCGAGCTAGTTTGTTTTAATGTTTGCATCAAACATCAATAACACAAAATTAAACAAAACAAAAACATAAGTTACGATGAGTGTAAATTGAAATCTGAACAAGTCCCCTTGCTTCTCGAGTAATCATGATCAAAACATGTGATCATATAAATTAAATCAACATGAAGAACAAATGATAACCCAGCACAATTGAGAAACATGAGTTAGTTTTTTTACTTGTTTAAAAAAGAATTACAATGAATCAATGATGAGAATCGGATGAATCCGATAATAGCCTACTGGGCTGGCCATGAGTTCAACTGCTGAATTTGTAATAAACACACCATCCTCTTTAGATAAACTATTTAATTTGAAACTAAATTAAAAAACTTTTTTTTCATTTTTGTTTTGACAAACCTAAATTCCATTCATTACAACCACAACTAACCATTAATGATCAATCAAAAATTGGTGTTTCTTGATTGAAAATTCGATTATTTGTGTTTGTTTAATTTAAAATTGAATATCAGTCTTATAAATAAGGGAAAACAATCATTTTAAAATGTATGGGTATCAAATAAAATTTCACGTAAAGAAAAATAAATGAAATGATGATATACAAACCACTGAGTTTCTTTGGCATGAATTTGTGATATGACAAAACACCACCAAATCTACTCAAGTATGTATTGATAATCAATATGTTGCTAAACTTTGAGCAGATTGATGGTCATTTATTTTTCATTTTTATGACTTCTGATGTTACAAATCTATATTTTTAGGGAATGGATATAATATTTATATGATTTACAAAAAGAGTGAATTTAATGTTCGACTTGAGTAGAAACTTGAGACCGGATGATCGGGTAATTTGTGAGACGCACTCTAATTGAACCACAAACATGTGAAAATCATTGACAACATCAATTAATAGATCGTTTCAAGATTGGCGTAGTGCACTAATAATAATAAACCTAAAATTACTAAATTACCTGAAGAACACATACAGCAGTCCTACAACATGAAAATTGAGTTCAAAAATCAAATATTAACTATACATAAACCCTTAAATTGAGCAAACCAAAACAAAATCAAATCATCCAAATGTATATTACCTCAAGAAATCAATGTGTATCCTAATGGTCTCTCGGTGCACCATCAACACAAATTGCATATTGGGGCGTGACCTAAACCTAGCTTGGTCAGAAAAATAACACAAAGTTATGGATCAGGTGTTAATAGGTATTGATTTACTCGAAAACCCTACTCCAGGTATATGTTTTACCTTATTCGTCAAACCGGAACGATTGTCGTTGATTTGCTGGAACCCTACCGCTGTTGTCACCGTCGATTTTCAAAGGTTCCACCACCATGGTTGGTTGCTCACTTCGTCGGCAACACTAAAGAACAAAATGTTAGTATACGGTTTTGCGTCTCGAGTCTTTGTATTTATTGTTAATGTATATGTCATTTTTGTTTAATGTAATAAACAATTATTTCATCTTGTAGTTCGTTAATATATATATAACATACAATCAAACGTGATAATGAGCTAGATCCATTCTAGGTTAACTATAGATCAGATCTGAGATCTGTAATAAGATTAACATAGGAACAAATAAGTGGTATCAGAGCTTTCGGTGCCCGTTTACGCTTGATTTGGATGTTAATTGATGTTATTAGATTGATAATTGTTAATGTTTGTGTTAAGTCTCTGTTCAGTTTAATTTTGGATCAAATGGATTGTTAATTGGACTGATTGGATTGGTTTTGTGGTGTTTAAGGTATTGGAATAGTGTTATGGACTGGAATTGTGATTTGATTTGGATTTGTGTGATTATTGGATGAGATCTGGTTAAGCCGAAAACAGGGGTTTGGTTTTTGGTCAAATCGGATATGAGTGAGTGCTAATTGAGTTAGGAGATGGTGCGAGTGGATTCGCGATGTGGTTACGAGTATTTTGGTAATTAGATTGAGTGTTTTGGTTGAGTATTGAGTGTGTATTACAGATTTGGTTGCTGTGTTTGTTGTTCATAAGTTTCCAGAAATCTGGAAAATTATGTTTGAAGGTTTGAAGATTTGAAGATTTGAAGATTCAAGTGATTCGTTAATCTTTCAATCTAATTTGTTAACCTTTCAACTTAATTCGTTCACATCTTTTGGCTAATTCGTTAATCACACTAGCTGATTCGTGAACCAATTCTTTATATTTTCTAATTCGTGTTACATGATTCGTGTGACACGTGTCTTTCCTCGGTAACTGTTTTATAACAACTTTTGCCACACAGCAATTGTTGTCAGAAGTTTGTTACAAACCGTTGTAACCACCAAATTCGCTATTAGTTGATTCGTTATCAACTGTAGCCGGTTCGTTATCTAATTCGCTGAGCCTCTCTTAGTGACTCGTTAAAGATAACTTTCTGATTCGCTAAGCCTATCCTTACTGATTCGTTTAGCTAATTCGTTAGTTGACTTGTTAGTTTACCATCTGATTCGTTGATCAATTCGTTAACTTCAATTCTGATTCGTTACCTGATCAATCTTAACTTCGTTAAGGTGTGATTCGTCTAACACTGTTCATAGTTTGTTACAACTGTTCACAGTTCGTTAATTAAAATTTTCAACTTTAACCCTTGGAGTTTGAAATTTATCATTTCTCAAACATGGCTGGTATGTATGCTCTAGCTTCACAGAACATGTTAATGCAACAAATGTTGCAACTTGATACCGAAATAGTTTCACATTCGAAATGTCCAAGATTGATGAAATTTAGCGACTTTGCTAAATGGGAACCCCGTTTTCGTCCTCATTTGGGTTCTGTTCATCCTGAATTCTCATATTGCTTAGATGAGGTATATATTGTTCCAATGATTGGAGATGACACTATTGGTTTTACTCCTAAACCTATTTCTCAATATTCACAAGAAGAGAAGAAAGCATTAGAGATTGAAACAAAAGCTTATTCTACTCTTACTATGGCTTTACCCGAACACATCTTTCACCAAGTGGGTAGTATAAAGATCTGTGCTTCCTTATTTCAACATATTCGTATGAGGAGTATGGGAAATACAGCTGAGAGTAAGAAGCTAATGCTTAAGTTTCAATTTCGAAACTTTAACTTGTTAAAAGGAGAAACAGTAGAGGAGATGACTACTAGGTTCAATCACTTGATTGCTGAGATGAACAAAATGGGATTGGAAACTTCTGAGGTTGACAAGATTGACACGATTAAGAGTGCACTACCAAGTTCTTATTCAACATTCCTAATGGTTCTAAAAGAGAATAACTATTTTGCGAATGAAGACTTGACTGCCACTGAATTCTTGCAAAAGATTGAAGCAAGAGAATATGATCTTAAGTGTCAGATTTCCTCCAAGGATAGCCAAGATCCTGCTTTCTATGATGGTAGTATGCCTCTAAGTTCAACTATCTCTCCTATCACTGCTTTTCTCACACAACATGCAGGTGAAAATGAAACAACAGTTTACAATGATCAAAGAGCATGTTTTTACACAGCTGGTAATTCCGGATCACCTGGTGTTTCTGTTGGATCTGGAAATTCATCTACTACATATCCATTTGCTCCACAACCTAGTGTCAACATGAAGGAAGCTGAACAGAATTTTGCTTTTCTAACAGCTTTCATGTCCTCATATGAAAACTTGGTGAGTAGTAAGATAGCCATAAGTGATATGACTGATGAGGATTATGATCAGATTGATCCAGATGATTTTGAGACCATGGATTTAAAGTGGAACATGGCTGTGATTGTTCGTAAAGTTAAGAGATTCATGCAAAGGACTGGCAAAGATCTTCCTGCATTTGCAAAAGATGTTACAATTGTCAAGAGTTCGGGCATTTTGCAAAAGAATGTGACAAGCCGAAAAAGGAGTATACTGGTCCTCGTGGTCAAAATCAAAATTCTTCAACTCCACGAGGTAATGATGTTGAAAAGAAACCGTCTACTTCGGGGTCACAAGCAATGTTAGTTGATGGAAATGATTGGTCACAACGATTGTTGTGTAATGCTAATCAAGCTATGTTTGGGCTGACTAAAGACTTTCAAGATGCTAGTGGAAGTGAGTTGTCCTCTGATAATGATTCTGGATCTAATTCTGATGACTCCTATAATAAGCCTACAACTGTGTTTGCTTGCATGGCTAAGATCAATGAGGGTACATCCAGGACCATTTTTGGTGAGAACTGGATTATGGATAGTGGATGTTCTCGTCATATCACTGGAAATATCAACCTCTTAACAAATGTGAGAAATATTCAAGGGGGTTATGTAGCGTTTGCTGGGAATTCTGGGGGCATGATCACACAAGAGGGTAAAGTTTCTAATGGTCACATTACTTTTGAAAAGGTCAATTACTATGACAAGGTGGACCATAATTTATTGAGTGTGTCGCAAATCTGTGATAAAAAGTACACCACGGTATTTACAGATAAAGAGTGTTTTAATTATGAAACCGGCATACGTGATTCCCGAGGACATGGTTGTCATGCGATCACCTCGATCAAATGATATTTATGTCTTAAATATGAGTTCTAAAGTATCAACGTCTATCGAAACATGTTTTGTCTCCAAAGCAACCGAGAAGGATTGTATTCTATGTCATCAGAGAAAGGTCACATACATGTTCGTAAGATGAATTATTTAATGGCTAATGACTTAGTTGAGGGTGTCTCGTTGAATAACTTTAATTTATCTGATCACTGCAATGCATGCAAGAAGGGCAAGCAGAAGAAGAAATCACATTCTTCTAAGTTATTGAATTCCATTGATACTCCTCTTGAACGACTTCATATGGATTTGTTTGGCCATGTGAATCATGCGAGTATCTATGGGGATTGGTACGGTCTTGTTGTCACTGATGATTATTCAAGATACTCATGGGTGTTATTTATGAGTTTGAATGATCAAACGCTCGTTTTGGTACAAAATCTTATCACTAAGATCGAATCACTATACAAACACAAGGTGAGAAGAATTCGTAGTGATAATGGTACGGAATTCAAGAATACTGTATTCGATTTCTTTTACATTCAAAAAGGAATTCATCGAGAATACAGTGCACCCTATGTATCACAACAAAACGGTGTTGCTGAACGAAAGAATGGAACTTTGATTGAAGCTGCAAGAACTATGCTTGCTGATTCTAAGCTTCCTGTCCAATTCTGGAATGAGGCGGTGAATACAACATGCTATACACTTAATCAGGTTTTAACTGTTAAACGACTCAAGAAAAGAAGTTATGAACTTTTAAACAATCGAAAGCCTAACTTAAAGTATTTGGAACATTTTGGGTGTCCTTGTACAATGTTGAAGAAGGATACAGGTAAATTTGATGAAAAAGCTATCGAAGGTTATTTCTTGGGATACGCATCTCCAAAGAAACGAATATTTAAATTCACTTCTGGTTGTGTTGAGGAATGGTATCATGTGGACTGTCAAAAGTACACTCGTCCTCCTCAAGGGAAAGGTCCCGACTGGATGTTTGACTATGATGGCTTATTTAATTCATTTACTCCTTCAACTGAACACATCGATGAAGATCTGGTTCGAGCATACTTTGAAGATCATTTGGCCATTCCAAGATTTTCAAGTTCTAATGATGTTGAAGCTCGACCTGATGCACCAACTGAAGAACCATGTGTTGCTTCTCCAGCTAGTCTTGATAATTTATCTACTTCTTCTGATGATGATCAAGCTGAAGATCCTGTTCTTGAACTTGACAGTGATAATGTTTCATTTCCTGAACTTGGTGAACATTACACTAACTTATTTGATAATGTTTTTGTTCCTGATAATCCTACTCTACGGATTCATGGTTGTCATCCATAGGAAAACATCATTGGAGAACTTGATGTGGGAGTCCAAACACGTTATCAAGTTGCTTCGTCAAGTGAGAATAACGTATTGTGTGCATATGCTGACTTATATTCCTCTGGAATTGTAAATGTTGCTAAATTCACTTGCTTTCTATCCCAAGTTGAGCCAACGACGCCACGTATGGCTCTTCAAGATCCTTCTTGGGTAGAAGCTATGCAAGAAGAATTACAGCAATTTGCACGCTTGGGTGTTTGGGATTTAATCGAAAAACCTGCTAGAGTCAATAAAGCTATTCCGACTAAGTGGGTATTTAAGTGCAAGAAAGACGATCAAGGGGTGATTGTCAGAAACAAAGTACGTTTAGTGGTGCAAGGTTTTCATCAGCAAGAGGGTATTGATTATACAGAAGTATATGCACCAGTTGCAAGATTGGAATCAATTCGAATCTTTCTAGCGTATGCTGCTTATAAGAACATCAAGGTGACCTACACGAGGAAGTATTTGTTTTACAGCCTCCTGATTTTGAAGATCCTGATTATCCGAACCGAGTTTACCGATTAAACAAGGCCCTGTATGGTCTACATCAAGCCCCGAGATCTTGGTATGGCACGCTCGCCGACCATCTGACTGATAATGGCTTCTAACGAGGGACCGTCGACTGCACTTTATTTCATAAGACTGTTGGTGATGATCTTCTCCTAGTTCACATCTATGTCGACGACATTATCTTTGGGTCTACAAACGACATGTTGTGTAAGGAGTTTGAGAAGTCCATGCAAATGAAGTTCGAGATGAGCTCGATGGGAGAGATGAATTTATTTTTAGGGTTGCAAGTTCATCAGTCTGCAAACGGAATTTTTAATCACCAGACCAAGTACGTGAACGATGTCTTGAGCCGATTCAAGATATCTGCCGGAAAAATCCCTTCTACTCCTCTCCGCGTGGGTCACAATTTATCACCGGATGAATTGGAGGATACCGTTGATCCTACCCTCTATCGTGCTATGATCGGATCTTTAATGTATGTAACGGCTTCTTGTCCTGACATTATGTTTGCTTTTTGTCTTTGTGTTAGGTTTCAAGCAAATCCACGAGTGACTCACCCAGCTGCGGTTAAGCAAATACTTCAGTATCTGAGGGGAAATCCAGACATCAGGTTATGGTACCCCAAGGACGATAACTTTGAGCTTACTGCCTTCTCAGACTCAGACTATGGAGGTTGCAAGATCAATTTCAAATCAACGAGGGCAGGATGTCAATTTTTGGGAAACCGGCCTATTTTCTGACAGTGTAAGAAGCAGACAACGGTCTCCACTTCAACCGCCAAGGCTGAGTATGTTACAGCCTCGAGTTGCTGTTCCCAGGTTTTGTGGATACAACAACATCTTCGCGACTACGTTTTGAAGTTTCTTACTACTCCTATTTTGATTGATAATTCTGCTGCAATTTCTATCACAAAGAATCCCGTACAACATTCGAAAACAAAACATATCGAAATTCGATATCATTTTATATGGGATTGCTTTGAGAAGAAATTAATCGATCTTGAGAAAGTACATACTGACTTTCAGAAAGCCTATCTATTTACCAAAGCTTTAGACAAAACGCGTTTTCAATTTTTTTCTTGGTTTAAATGGATTGAAGACCCTCGCTGATATCCTGAAACATGGATGATTATCTTTCTTTTCTGTTTCTTTTATTTTAAAATTATTTTGGTTTTAGGTTTTAGGGGGTGATAAATTAGAAAATACAAAAATATTGTGATTTTCGTTTGTATAGATAAAACCCAAAAACATTAAAAATTTTAAAATCCAAAAAACATTAGAAAATTCTGAAAAATCAAAAATTGTGATTTCTTTTCTTTACTGTTTTTCTTAAAATATTTTGAAAATCCAAAAACATTTTAAAATTTGAAAAGTCAAAAAGATTGTGTTTTCAGTTTGTACAGAAAAATCCGAAAATTCAAAAAGATTGTAAGTTTATAAAGAAATTTGAAAAATGACAAAAACATTGGGGTTTTAATGTATGTATAGACAAAAACCAAAAATATTTTTGCATACGTTCGCTGAAAAGTATGTCAATTACTCATATTTGAAGGACATATACTTGTATATGTTTTTGGTCCTGATGTTTACTTGTAAATGATTAGGTTAGCCATTCACCTGATAATGGAAAGTAGTTGGGGGCGTTCGTTATGCGTTTTAGATTATTTTATCGCTGAAAATTATGTCAGTTATTTAAGTTTGTGAAGCATGCTTGCATGTCTTGGTCCTATTATTTTCTTGTTGAATTGATAGGTTAGCCATTTATTTATAGACTTAAGTTAACTGTGGCGATTAAGTCTATCTTTATTTTGTTTTATGCTCCTCAAGATTTTAAGTTTTTGAAGCAAAAAGAGAAAATGATAGTACATTGACTATCTTAACCCCAAATCCAGCAAGAAATAAGCTTAAAAGACTGCGTGCTTAATTGCATTGGTGCATTGGTAGGTCTTAAAACAAACAAGTAGAGTAATATATGTGATATAAACATAAAGAAACGCCAAATTGAAAGAGGTGTTAGTCTCTAGAAAAAGTCTCGATAAGGATGGCAGAAATGTATTAACCTGTCATACTCAAGCCTTATTCTTATTTGATCACTCAAAAAAAATAAATAAAGCAAATAACAATCTTTGAGGTTCTGAACACTGTGAGTCTTTATGCGGCTTAATCATCTGGGTATTCATATGCATGAATATTTCACTCGCTTTTAGAGCAAACCCAAAGTCATTAAACTTGATCACTGCTGTACTTTGTACAAATCTAAATTACTGACATGATCAAAATCCACTGTTAGTCATACATTGTTCCTCCCTTACGCGCGTCTCAATACCATTAAGAAACGGACCCCAGGGGATACAATGTATGTAAGCCGACATATGGACTCGTGCATATTCACTCATAGTAACAGAAACTCAATGCATTGCTCATAAATCTTTATAAAATTCAAATTTTGATCAGCAATTTAATGGTTTAAGTCAAGTTGGGTTGATATGGCAAAAATCAAATTAAGCTTGAACCAAGATTAGAGGCTGATAGTTTCTGATATTCTGTGCTTTAATTGAACCGTTAATCATATCACAAAAACGCTTGAAAGTTTGTTATTAGATTTAAGTGGACAACAATACCAATGACCGACTTAACATCAGTCACAATATCGCTGAAATATAAAGTTGTGATGGACGTGCAATTTGGTCAATATGATTCTCTGCTCAAACTCGACAAAAATCCAAAAATATGTACCGCTTTTGAATTATCTTACAAAAACACAAAAAGCTTTTCCTATTTTACATTTTATTTTTCGGATAATTTTCTGGTAATATTTCATTTTTTTACAAAATTTAAAAAAATATATTAAAAAGATTTTGTTTTTATAATTTACTCATTAATTAAATATTTTATTTTAAGTTAATTGATGTACCGAGAGTAGCTTCTGCCTTGATACAATTGAAATTATTTAATTTTTTTAATTTACCGGTTTCAAAACGTGAAACAGTTTTTTAAGGTATTTGATTATCGAGATAAAGGTTCTCGGTAACTCTCTTAAGTTAATGTTAAATATTTAAATTAATTAATTCTTTAATTTATTTTAGTATTTAAAATTCATTGATTTAATTTATTTAAAGTTAAAATTAAATAAAGTTTAATTCGTTAATTATGGATAACGAATTAGGTTGTTTTTTAACGAACTACATTCGAGTTTGTTCACCTAATTCGCATCCACACTCTGTAACGAAACACACCCAGTTCGTTATGCATACTTAACGAATCAAGACAAGAATAACTTCTAATTCGTGATGCCACGTGTGTATTTTAACATAACGAATCACCTGATTCGTTAGTTCAAAATTCAAACGAATCGACTGATTCGTTACATTGGGAATCATGCTGTGTCAGTATATGGGACGGCGTGCATACGAACCCTCTCACTATTCACCATCTTCTTCATTCCTTGTGTACTGTTATTCTGCCAAAATTTCCTTTGAATTTTCGATCTTCGAATTTTGTTGTTTTGATTATACCTCTATGTTCCTAAGGTATAGACGATCAAACCTTCGTGTTTTTCGTAAAAAATGATAACGATTTGATAGGTTAATTATACAAGTTTATTACCGTGTTTTTGAGGTTTATATAAACCTTAATTTGGGTGCTTGATACCGTGTTAAGTACTATTATTTTGATGTCATTGTTATCGGAATGTGATTACGAGATCCATAGTGGTCTTTGATCTTGCTTCATGTTGATAATTATGGGTATATCAGATTTCCGATTGCGTATTTGACTTTTTGATAGTTCTTGGTTAATTTTGACCTTGACTATTTTGAGTCAAAGATTAAGCTTCTTATGGCCATTCGTTATACTTAGCGAATTGGAACTAATTTGTGTCCAATTCGTTAAGTAATTCAAACGAATTAGAATAGCGAATCAGTTGATTCGTTACAATCTTATAAAGAATCAGACTGTGTCCTTAACGAATGACATTTCAAATTTAATTATTTTAATAATGTAAAGTTTATTGATAAATTCATAAGTATTCAAATTATATAAAACAAATAGTTTTTATAAATTTTAAATTTACAAATAGTTGACATTATTTATTTAGACTTATGGTTGATAACATGGAACAAGGTCCGCCTGTTGATGCACCACAACAAGTTCAGGATGCACAACAAATTCAAGATGCTGATCAACCAGCAGAGGAAGTTCCTTTACTGCCTTATGACCCTCGGCATAATGTATGTGCATTTGTTGATACAAACTTTCCTGATGAGGATGTCTTTGGTGGTATGCTGGCATTTATACGCCGTTCTCGTATCCATTACGTTGTTACTGCTAATCCGGATATTAGATCAACATCATTCGTCAATTCTGGAACACTGCTCAATATGTAGAAGCTGAGGATCATATTGCTGCCGTGGTTAATATCAAACCAGTTGTCGTCTCAGCTGAAACAGTTCAAAGAGTGTTACAATTTGATGATACCATTGATGATCCTAGTGAATATGATAAAGAAATGATCAAGGGACTGTTTAGACGATTGTTTTATGCTAGCAGTCTTACTGCGTCTATGTATAACAAGGCATACTTGTGTCCCCAATACAAGTATTTACTTCATGTTCTTATTCACTGCCTTGGTGGACATAAGGCTGGGTTTGACGAATGTCGTGTTGCTTTACAATCGGCATTTGTTGCACTTGTTCTGAACAAACGTTACAATTTTTCTGAAATGATCTTCGATCATATGAAAGAAAATTGTATTCTTGGAAAATGATGCGTGAAGTTCTTGATGTATCCGCGTTTCGTCCAATTGTTTGTCAACGATGCTATCAGGGATTTGGTGCTTGATCCGAATGATGAGAATGATAAGTTTAAATTGGATAACATGAAGGCAGATACAATGCGAAGAATGAAATAGTACCGTCAATCTCCTCCTCCCAGATTCAAGAGATTGATTGGTCATCCTGCAAATCCTGATTATGTATGTCCTCCCGAGGATCACTATATCCATGATGACTTGGATTCCGAGCGTGAGGGAGGATAAGGTGGGAACAATGATGGTGATGATGGAGATGATGGAGGTAATGGTGGTAACGGTGGTAATGGTGGTGCTGCTCTTCGAGAACAACAAGCTGCATTTGAAGCTGCGTTAGCTGCTACTATTGCTGCTCAACGAGAACGTAAACGGAAGGGTAAAGAGCTGGCAACTGAAAGTTCTTCAAAGCGTCGAGTGTCGGCTGGTGCTGGCATCTCGTTTGGAGTTCAACCTCCAAGGTCGTCCACTCCTCAACGCCCGGCAGTGCCGCTTACTACTAGCACCCCGGAGCTTACTTTGACGACTACGCTTACGTCGGATCCACAACTTGGTATGATTCCTCACTCTGTCTTATCTCCTATACCAAGACAGACGACTGCCACTTCAGTGATTCCTCCTACACCAACGATGATGCCTCCACCAGATATTTCATGTTTGATGCTCAGTCGACCAATGGGTCCAGTTCAGCCAGTTCCTCCTTCTTTTGCTGCTTCACCGCACGATCAGCAGATGAGTATGGTATTGAGTCTCTTGCCTTTGTATGAAAATCAAATGTCTGCTGATCGTATGAATCAAGAACGTATGATGGAGAATCAGAAGAATCTGCTCAGCTATGTTTCTTACTGTCAGAAAGAAACAAAGGCCCTTCATGAGATTGTTGAGTCTCAGGGGGTGAAAATCAAGGAACAAGAGGAGCTTATTCTGCAACTTACATGCAAAGATGACGCGTTGAAAAAGCTTAAGAATGGTGATGAGGATCCGGATGAGTCTGGTGCTGGTGGTGAGACTAAACAAACTCAAGACCCAGCTTCTGGTGCGGGTACGAGTTATGCTGATGATTCGAGCAAGCATGTCATTGTTTATCATGATTATACGGCTGCCAAACCAATTGAGATGATCGAGGCCAATACAGTTATTTTTATTGATGGTGAGGGGATGGTTAGAAGTATGGTAAATGCCGATGAGATAGACGTGGGGCAGTTTGTGGAAAAGTCGCTGACACGACAGAAGATTGCTATCTTGCTTGGTCTGAATGAAGACGAAATGACCGTGTTAGAAACTGAACCTGATGTTGAGGTAATTAATGATGATGAGATCTTATATGATCCTACGGTTGAGATGAGTACGGGATTTATTTATGAGAATGAGGAGGTCGAGGTGGAGGATGTGACTGCTGAGGAGTATCTTGACTTGTTTCAACACACAAACGTTGATCAAGGTTCTCCTGTATTTAATGAGAAAACTGTAAAAGAAGTAGAAGATCATCTTGAGAAGACGTCCAAAGGGAAGAAGGTCGTTGATACAAGATTTGACTCGCTTGAGAATCCAACTGATGATGACACTGCTAGACGGTTCAGTCATAAGAAAGTTGGTAAGATTATTCATGCATTTCGGTACGTGGATCAGGAACAGAAAGAAGAAGCTGCTGCACGTGCCAATGCTAAGCAGAAGACTACATTCAAGGCTGTGTCGAAAGTCCAAGGTGATATCGTTTCTTGGCTTTTTGATTATGATCTAAAAGTGTGTATTGTCAAATGGGAGAAAGGCGTTCAGTACTACGAAAGGATGTCTGATGTTCTCTCATTACCGAGATGGGACGTACGTACCCTGGCGTATCGTCCATTTATTAATTGTGGCGGGAATCATCATGCAAAGTGGTTTCACCAACATTTATTGTTTGACGTAAACCACGGTTTTAAATTTTTTAAGCCACAGATTCCAATCCGCAAGCGTCTCGATGAGATCGACCCAAGGACAGGTTGGAAAAAGCTGGTACTTAAAGTAAAGCCGCCGAAGACGATGAAGCGTGTGCCGGTAAAGCCAATGAATCAACACATTTATTTATCTTTCAACCGCTGGTACTACGACAATCGTACTAGCGAGGCCGTCATTGTCCTGGGTAAAGGGTTAAAAACTGAGCTGATCAAGATCATCGACCCGATGTGGCTAGTTAATTTAACTGAGACCAACAACGACGTGCTACTAGAATAAAATATTGATCGAGCGCATTGAAGACTATGATCTGGCTATGCAGTTCCAACGCGTTGTGCGGGTATGTTATGAGAACGGAATTCATAGTTGCAGAGACTCGCAGTCCAAGCGTTTCAAGTAAAGTAAGGACAAAGACAAAGAGCTCAAGACGAGGGGGTGTCTGTTAGTGCACGGTTTTGCGTCTCGAGTCTTTGTATTTATTGTTAACATATTTGTCGTTTTTGTTTAATGTAATAAACAATTATTTCATCTTGTAGTTCGTTAATGTAATGTCTAGTTCGCTAAGGATGTTTAGAGAACTAGATCTAAGTTATTTCCCTTCTGATTCATTTAGGATGTTTAACAAATCATGGGGTGAATCGCTAAGTTTATTTCATTTAATTTATGTAACGAAGTAGACTCTAGTTCGTTATGGAATGTTAACGAACTAGGTCTATCTTCTATATATAGTGAACACTGTTCACTGTTAATTTAAGTTGTGAGTTTAACTTTAACGAATTGTTGTCCAATTCTCTCTCAAGCTTCATCCTCATACTAATATTATTAATCGCCTACATACATACAACTAATATATATATATATATATATATATATATATAACATACAATCAAACGTGATAATGAGCTAGATCCCTTCTAGGTTAATTATAGATCAGATCTGAGATCTGTATTAATATTAACAGAGGAACAAACACAAAACACTCGGAAAACAGAGCCACTGAACAGCCCAGCATATGTGACGGTCGATGACGACAGTCGAGTCAACAGATTAGATGGTGGCGCACCCATGGTTTTGGGTCATCCGAGAATGCGAACCACTATGGTGATAAACGAAAATGAAGAGAGAGAGAGAGAGAGTGAGAGAGAGAGAGAGAGAGTGGATTCAAAGCTCTGGCTATAGTCGTTTGATAGAGAAGTGAGACGATTAGGGTTTGGGAATTGTGAAGAAGGAGGCAGACAATACCTTGGTTTTGGTTCTAGTGTTTTGAAATTTGAATATTCTAGTCTTTAGGCTTTGATGGATTGTACAATATGCATGAAGAGTTTGCACAACTCTTAAAATTAAGAGTTTTTGGTAAAATTACCATATCGTCCTTCCTATATGTATTTTAATATATATATATATATATATATATATATATATATATATTATGTACATTTAAACTGGTGCGTTGCTCACTCAATCTTGTGTTGACAAAAACCTATTGTATTTTTAACTAAATTACAAGATCACTTAAGGATTTATTCTAAAAGAAAAATTATCGAGAAATATTATTTATGAATTTTGATTGTTGATGCACTTTTGTTGGTTTGGATATTGTATGAATATTTGTTTCATTGGAAATTTATTTAATAGATATTGAAACTTATTGCATAATAGTACCTTGAGAGCTGTGGGCAATCGGTTCACGCCCCGACATTTCCGTCGTAGGTTGGGGTGTGACAGACAACTTCCGTAACCCTGTCCCCGACCATTCACTCGGTCGTATGTACTCTCATAACCACTCCTTTGGCTGCAATCCCGTTCATCTAATCGAGTGAACATTAGTCTTCCTTGATCTTCATTTTTTCCCGAATCAAAACACAAGTGCGTCTTTCAAATCCTTGGTCAAAACATAACTCGTTCATCACGTATAAAAACAAACTCCAATCCAAATAAAAACTCGGTCTAACTAATTTATTTAACCGATAAAAATAAATCAAGCTTGTAAAACCAATAAAACAAAGATAACCCAACTTGTTTTATTCCTCATCGGTCACCAAAAGGAAAAGCAAAATACCAAACCTCCTTTAATTTCTTCAAAAAAAATTTACTCAATTTATCACTTTCGTAACCTGTTCACCTTTTAACCTTTTCTGGCACACTTTAATTGGCAAGAGAAGTAACCCTTTGGCTTGAACCCTTTATATAATCACAAACCAAACAAAATCACAAATTACGAAAACGGAGAACGGGAACCGTAACAACCGATCAACATACCGGTGACGGAACCCTATATCATTGGCTACCGATTGAAGATATCTGATCATCGTCGTAACAAATCCAAGTGACCTGCTAGTGTAAAGAAACTCCGATTCGGAAATCCTACTCGGTTCTGATATGCGACTATGATAGCTTCTCCTCAAGCTACCACTCGCCACGATCACTATACTGTGGATTCGCCTCACCGCCGATCAAAATTAACCGATTATCGATTTGTTGAACCTAGCTCTGATACCAATTCAAGTCCTGGATCGATAATCAAACACGAACTAATGAATAGTTCTCATTTATTAATCGAAAAATATAACTCCAAAAACATATTACAATCCTCAAACCCTAGCTTGGTTTGACTCTTGATGAACCTTAACTTGGTTGCATTTAGATGAACCCTAACTCGGTTGCATCTCACACCCACAATAATGTCTAACGATGACATGTTTATATAGACTAACCTAACTTGCTAGCCAAGACATTACAAATTTAATTACAATACAATTAGTAAACATTATGTAATTAGAAAAGATAACCAACTATGACCGACTTGTCAACATTGGTCCCTCAAGTTCAACGTCTTGTGACTTAGAGTCCGAAATTACTCCCAACAAACCTCAGCTAGAATCACATCTAGCTGGTGAACTTGACTCATTTTGACCTAAAACATTAAACACATTTCGTATTTCTATAATATTAAAAAACAAATGTTGATGTTCACCTATTTTGTTATATATATAGTAACTTATGATATTTGACATATATATGATATCTAAAAATTACTTTTCTTTATATTTAGAGAAAATTATGATTTGACTCCCTTGAAAATATCGGCGGGAGACCCTTGGACCACTGAAAACTAATTTGCGCATGTTGTGCCGTTGTTTATCTCCAGCGGGCTTTTTTTCTCCTACTGTTAGTTGTCCGTCAGTTGACTGTTGGATGGCAAGGGTCTTTAAATAATCTACTTCTAACAAATAATAAAAATAATAATAGTAATAATATGTTAGTAACAGATTAACAACAACAACAACAGCAGCAGCAGCAACAACAACAGCAACAACAATCTTATCATCATCATTCATACCTGCAACAACATAAACCACTTTCATCTTAATCTTATTGTCATCCTCATATCGATATCATCATCACCTGAATCTCATTCATACCAACAATATAAAATTCCATTGTAAGGCCCCGGTCCCGATAGCCCTAATGTTAAGACCATGTTTTTAGTTATAGTTCATGTAATGATTGTTTATTTTTTTCACTTAGGTATGCTATCTTTATTTTAATGAATGAATGTTAAGTTTAATAAATCCCATGTGTTTACTTATAGTTCATGTATTATTTATTTATTTTTTTAATAAATATCATCGTATACAGAACATCTTCAACTCCTAGGTCTCAAAGCTTCATTTTTAGTATGTTTGGCTTTTCTATTCAAAAGGTGGTAGCGGCGCAGCTTGTTGCCCTTTTGCCTGCCACTTTATTGTAAACGTTTTCTAGAAATGAAAATTATATGGTTTTCTCATGTTTTTAGTTATAGTTCCTTTGATGTTAATAAATCAAAGATAAAATTATATATTTAAATCATCTATTCTAGATAGAAAATAACTATTTATTTATTTTTTTGAAAAGAAAAATAATATTAAACTTTTGAAAAAGTTTGTTACCTTCTATTTCTTAGCAAAAATGCTAGGAGGTTATGAGATCAATTGGTTAATTGTTATGCACAATATTAATCCCATGCTTTTAGTTATACTTCTTGTGATGTTAATAAATCAAAGATTAAATTATTTGTTTGAATCATTGATGCTTGATAGAATATAACTATTTATTTTCTTTTGAGAGAAAAATAAAATTATACTTTTAAAAAATTTTGTTCTCTCTTATTTCCAAGCAAAAATGCTAGGAGTTATGAGATCATGGGGTTAATTTGTATGCAAGATATGAACTGTAAATGTTTATAATTATCTTATGCACCACATTTTCTGCATAATATGTTACATTTAAGATTTATTTATAACTTATGTTTGTCATCAAGATACTTAGTCATGTATGTAAATATGTATCACCCGAGGCAGATCGAAAAGTTTTTGCTACGGGGGCACAAAATGGATCGGATAAAGAAAATTTTGTTAGTTTAAAGAGAATAAGGCTGGCTAAACACTTTAGAGGCCCAAAGCAGTCGGGCAAAGATACTTGTGGATTGAGGTGGCCTCAGCCGCCCCCTCCCCTCTAGCATTTTCGTCTAGATTTTCTCTACAAAGCGGAATGAACTTTCGGTGCATAGAGGGGGTAAATTGGTTTCTTTACACAACACCCTTTATAAGTTATATAATACATATTGTAATTATTATATTAATTATGTATTTTATAACTTCTAAAGGGTGTTGTGTAAAGATACCAATTTACCCCCTCTGTGTACCGAAAGTTCATTCCGCTTTGTAGAGTAAAAGCTGGACAAAATGCTAGAGGGGAGGGGGCGGCCGAGGCCACCTCAATCCACAAGTATCTTTGCCTGGCCACTTTAGGCCTATAAAGTGTTTAGCCGGCCTTGTTCTCTTTAAACCGACAAAATTTTTCTTTTTTTGATTCATTTTGTGCCCCCGTAGCAAAACTTTTTGGATCCGTCTCTGGTGATACATATTTACATACTTGACTGATTATCTATATGACATACATAAGTTATAAATAAAACTTAAATGTAACATATTTTGTAGAAAATGTGTTGCATAAGAAAATTATAAACATTCATAGTTCATATCGTGCCTCTCGGAATGAACTTTCGGTGCACAGAGAGGGTAATTTGGAATCTTTACACAACACCCTTTATAAATTATAAAATACATATTGTTATTATAATATTAATTAAGTTGCATTTTTTACCAACCTCTTTAATTATTACACACACTATCACGATCTCATTATTACGAATTTACAACCATCATTGCACATGGTGACGAAACTTAAATACTTAAATATACGGTCCGAATATATATTAGATTTAGGCTTTTGAATTAAGAGTCCAACCAAATAAAACTAATATTATTCAAACCAAATAAACCATGATTTTTTATTGGATGGTCACACTAATTTTTTTTTTTACATCTATTAGTGTATAAATTCTTCTCTTTAACAAGTATTTTAATGGATAAGATGATAAGGTAAGTTAAATAAAATTAAATTTAAAGCTACTTTCTTTATTCAGTAGAATTAAATTCCAATTTCTACTTTGCATACATTGTTAACCGTTCACATCTATGACTCTTACTTTTTACTATACAGAATCATTTAGGCCTAGTTTAATGGGATATTTTAACTAATGGGATTTTAGATTTATTTATGCCAAATGGGGTCCTTTCAAAAAATCTATTCACAGCAGCAACAACTATGCAACCATCGTCGGAAAACAAAACGTTCGATCACCCCATGCACATCTTTGTTTTCTCTCTCTTCTTTCACACGTACACACGGTTTTGTTATGGGATAACTGATGGTGGGCACTACCTTATAGTTGACTCATTTTTATACTAACGTGACTTATGAAAAGCGCATTCCGGCAAGCGGATGGTGGGCCTGTACCCACTCTAGCAATACCCTAAATCAGCCCGTATGTATCACATTACCAAATTGATCTAAATTAAAAATTGCTTGCTCAATTAGTTACTCCAGCAAACTCACTCTGCATCTACTTGTGTTATTCAAGATGAAACAAGTTTTGTTTTGATTTAATATCTAGCTACTTCGATTATTCTAGCACGGCCCCACTAAGTCTATTATGTTAATTACATAATATAAAACATTATCTACAAAATATGTTAACTTTTCATTTTATTTATAACTTATGTTTTATATTAAACATACTTTATTGACATCATTATTTATATATATAACTTAATATATTAATGAAATTCTATAAATAGATTACTTGCGGTTAACTGACCACAAAATTGATACGTATAATATAAAACTTATCTACAAAAATGTTTTATATGAACCAATTTTTTTTGGCATATAACATAATATATTTATTATAACAAAGGTAAATAGTTCATGTTACTTGATATGAAAAATAAAATTAAATGTCATATGTGTTAACAGTAACTTGAAAACGTGGGTTCCCTTTTCTTTAGTGTGTTGTTTTAATATAGGGAATGTAACTCTAACCTCCTTTTTGATCTGCTTAAACTCTCAAAATTCGTATTGTCACTTTAAATTCATAGTTTTCAACAAGTTCTTACATTGATATGGATGCAATGTATTTATTATTTTAGTATTCGCTATATCAATTTCTTATATGTTCTTTTATTGTGAATGCATTTTTTGGTTTAATCCCCTACAAATCATTTTAAACTATGAACATGTCTTATATTCTCATATTACTTGAAGTTCTTTCTGTGAAAGCTTGAAGAATTTTGAATATACTCTCAAAAGTACTTTCAAACGTACTACTTTATTTGTTTTAAAATTGCTCCCACTTTATTGAAATTTTATAAAATAACCCACATTATTGTGTTTTATATGTTTTAGTTTGATATGTGTTTATATGTTTAATTTAGCTATATTGGTTAATGTGTTTCATCTGTTTGATAGATTGTTTTTTATTAAATGTTTTTATTATAACGTAGTTATTTGATATTTAACGGAACCTTTTCGCAAAATAAATGCAATTAAACAATATAAAATAAACACAAAAAGACAACAAAAGTAGTTCATTATAAACAAGCTTACTAGCATGTAAGGCCCCGTTACCGGTGCCTCACTTTGGACGTTGGATTTACTCATAAACACAATTCTAAATATCATAGTTAATTAAAACTTTCGTGGAATAATAACAGTTAACCATTCATTACAAACATCCATAACTTGTCTTTTAGAAACATAACATAACATATAATATCAAACATCATAACAGATCTTTAGATTCCAGTATCTTCCAATCCTGTCATGTGTCTCTCTCAAGCCAGCTGTCTCAGTCGATTAATCTACATGCATACTAAAAGTCAGCTACGCTGAGTGAGTTCTAGTTAATCAGACGACATGCAATACATTCACATACTTACATATGTACCCGATGGTACATACCTTCATATTTACTCACATACTTACATACGTATGTACTTTCATTCTTTCTTTCATACTTACATACATATACGTTTTAATGAGCATTCCGCCCTATAACCTTCGCCGATATTATTTGGCTCGGTTCCCTACATTCACCGATATTATTAGGGTCGGTTCCCTACATTCGCCGATATTATCAGTTTCGGTTCCCTGCATTCGCCGATATTATCAGGGTCGGTTCCCTACATTCGCCGATATTATCAAGGTCGGTTCCCTTTTCTAACTATACCTTCCGTTCGTCATATAACCATACGTACCTTTATTTATATAATCGTCCTTTCGTACATACTCATTTCATTACGTACTTTCATACATATATATTTCATACTAGGCATTCTACATATTTCTTTCCCTTCCGATACGTGCAATATCGGAAGATCGTTCACGCACCGACAAACATTGATTCATAACATTCATACATACTATCACATGTAACATCCCGTTTTCTCGTTTCGGTTAATAAAATAAAATATGAGTTATTATGAGTCGGGCTTGTGTTGGGTTAATTAATATGGGCAATGGACTTGGGTTAATAAGGAAGGGAGAAATACCATGGGCTTAAGCCCATGACCCATGATATATAAACCATAATTTACCCATAATCCATTCATTTCCACCCATTCCTTAAACCATAAAAAACACACACTTAAGCTCTCTCTCATCTCTCTCTTTCTCTAACTGAAACCAAAGAGAAGAATCGATTCCCGATCCCTGGTAATGATAATATGATAATTTATGGATCCAAACCCGCTAGACCTAGTCACGAAACGACGAGCCGACACCCTAAACCGTTAACGTCACGAGATCCAGATGGAATCGGGTATAACCGACCAAAAGATGAGCTTAGGGGTCACCCTAACTTAAATCTGGATCAAACGGGTCAAATAATGTGAAAACGGTGGAAAATGAGTGAGATTTCGCTTTTCGGGCGAGATCCCGGTTTTTCTGCGATGACGGCGACGGAAAACGGCGTATGAGGTTAAGGATGTTAGAGAATGTTTCTGACATTTTCTGACTAACTCTAGTTCGTTAGAGGAGACATAACGAATTAACAACCAATTCGTTATGCCCATGGTTAAGAAGAGAGAACGAATTAGAAGTAGTTTGTTAAGCCACTTGTTAAGTAATTAGTTAACGGAGAACTGATGAATGAACCCCCAGTTCGATATAACGGCCAGTTCGTTATTAAGGTTTAATTCGTTATACAGACCAGTTCGTTATAAAGATTCATCTCGTTATAAAGGTTCAGTTCGATATAAAGTCCATTCGTCAAGAAGTAACGAATGAGCCCCATTTGATAAGGAATTGGATAACGAATTAAACTTTGATAGAATGCCAGAAAGGTCCCTGTACCCTACTAGGGGCTGCCGCCCCTAGAACCCCGCTGCCAGGGGCTCTGCCCCTTGGACCCTGCTAGGGCCTGCCGCCCCTAGAACTTCGCTACCCCCGGACCCCCGTTCGTCAAGGGTTATAATTAAACTAGAAATACGATATGGATAGTGATAGTAATTAATACGCGTAGTTGTTATACAGTTAGCCGTGCACAACTAAAGAAAGTTATAACCATTAACAATGAACGTAACCGAGCTCAGGTGAGTTTCTAGCCTCATCCTTCTTATGTTTTCGGGGCTGTGTGCATACTCGATTAGTTAATACACTTACCTTAAGTGGCAAGTGTATGCCTTATATGATTATGTATGAATGAATGTTTGACGGTGCGTGAACGATCTTCGAATATTGCATGTACCGTCGGGTGATAGTTTGAAGATGTGAATGTAATATATGTAATGTATGAATGATATGTGAATGTATGTATGAAAGTTATGATTATGAATGTATAGACAGGTATGGTATGGTTGTATAGAAGAAGGGGAACCAGGCCCTAACAATACTCGAGGTAGAAAGGGAACTGGGCCCTAATAGTACTCGAGGCAGAAAGGGAACCGAGCCCTAATAATTCTTGAGGCAGAATATAATTATCTAATGTAAGATTAAATATTAAAGGTAGGAAAGTAAAAGAAAAGAATGAAAGGAAAGAAGAAAGTATATGATAATGTATTTATGAAAGAAAGGTAAGTGGGTTATAATATGTATCTTCGGATGCGTATGTATGAATATGTGAATGTATTGTATGTTATATGATTAACTAGAACTCACTCAGTGTAGTATACTTTTAGTATGCACGCAAGCGAGTAAGATGAGACAGCTCGCTTGATGGGGACACATGGCATGGAATTGAAGATACTGACATCTCAAGTAAATGTTATGTTATTTTAAATACTATGTTATATGTTTAGACGACTATGAATGTTTGTTAAGACAAGATTTGAAAGTTATGTGATATGTTATGGTTGAAGTTTTTATATTCCGCGAAAGTGAGGCACCGGTAACGGGGACTTAAATCACATCAATCATTATGGCATTCACATACCATTTAAGGTAAGTGTATTAACGTTCACATTGAGTATGCACACAGCCCCGAAAACATAACAAGGAAGTGGGGCTTGAAACTCACCTGGATGCGGTTACGTTCACCGTTTTTGATATGGAATATGATAGTAATTAATATGCGTAATTCCTATACAGTTATTCGTGCACAACTAAAGAAATGGATAACCATTAACGATGAACGTAACCGAGCTCAGGTGAGTTTCTAGCCCCATTCCTTGTTATGTTTTTGGATTTGTGTGCATACTAAATGTGATTTGTTAGTACACTTACCTTAAGTGGCAAGTGTATGCCTTATATGATTATGTATGAATGAATGTTTGACGGTGCGTGAACGATCTTCGGATATTGCATGTACCGTCGGGTGTTACTTTGAAGATGTGAAAGTGATATATGTAATGTATGTATGATATATGAATGTATGTATGAAAGTTATGATTATGAATGCATAGAGAGGTATGGTATGGTTGTATAGATGAAGGGGAACCGGGCCCTAATAATACTCGAGGCAGAAAGGGAACCGGGCCCTAATAATACTCGAGGAAGAAAGGGAACCGAGCCATAATAATACTCAAGGCAGAAAGGGAACCGAGCCCTAATAATACTCAAGGCAGAAAGGGAACCAGGCCCTAATAATTCTCGAGGCAGAAAAGGGAACAGAGCCCTAATAATTCTAGAGGCAGAATAGAATTATGTAATGTAAGATTAAATATTAAAGGTAGGAAAGTTAAAGAAAAGAACGAAAGGAAAGAAAGAAAGTATATGATAATGTATGTATGAAAGAAATGTAAGCATGTTATAATATGTATCTTCGGGTGCGTATGTATGAATATGTGAATGTATTGTATGTAACCAGATTAACTAGAACTCACTCAGCGTAGCTGACTTTCAGTATGCACGCAGGTATGTATATTCCATTTTATCCCGTTTTATCCTAAGTCCAGGGACCTTTCTCTCATTCTTTCAAAGTTTAATTCCTTATCCAGTTCCTTAACGAATGGGGCTCATACGTTACTTCTTGACGAATGGACAATATAACGAATTGAACCTTTATAACGAGCTGAACTTTTATAACGAACTGGTCTCTATAGCGAATTGAACCTTCATAACGAACTGGCCCTTATAACGAACTGGGGGTTCATTCGTCAGTTTTCCGTTAACGAATTACTTAACGAATGGCTTAACGAACTGCTTCTAATTCGTTATCTTTTCTTAACGAATTGGCATAACGAATTGCTTGCTAATTCGTTATGTCTCCGGTAATGAACTAGGGTTAGGTCAGAGAATGTCAGAATATTACCTGACATTATCTTAACCTCGTACACCTTTTTCGGCGCCGCCTTTCCGGTGTCGTCATCGCCTGAAAGCCGGGATCTGGCCGGAAAAGTGAGATTTCAGTTATTATCATGCCCGGTTGTTTATATGATCAATATGTGTTTGGTCCGCTACAAAAAGTAAACACCACCGTGGTTTTAGCGGATCAAACCCATACACTTCCCCGAGGCACGATATATAACGTGATGGTACGTGTGGAGGATTTCTGTTACCTAGTTGACTTTTTAGTACTTGATTATGCTAAAAATATAAGTAACATGCAACCCACAGTCATATTGGGTAGAGCCTTCCTTTCCACTTCACTTACAGTGATTGATTGTGCTAAGGGGACACTGGGAATAAAGTGTGGGAATCGTGATAAACAATTATTATTATTTGAAAATAGTACTGACCCTTTTGTTGACAAGGGAAGCTTGAAGGAGGATTTTTGTTAACAAGTGTGTATCCTTGAGCAAGGATCGCACGAAAGTGGAGTGTTTTGTGATTGACAGGTCAGTTGAGAAGAAAGAAGTTGAGCATCAACAGAGTGAGAAGGGGGCAGAAAAAGTAGCCGACCAAGAAAGACGAAAGTGAGACATCCACCTAACCTAAATGATCCATGGTGGAGGATGAGGATATTCGGGCCTGACCCTGGTTAGCCGGAAGACTGGCAACAATTGCTTGAAAAGGAGCGTGCTTATAACGAGAAAGCTGCATGGGAGTGGGCGAGTCACCCACCTTGAATGTCATAAAAGTTTCAAAAATGTGGTAATTGTACATTTTGTATACTTTATTTTGTATTTTGCATTAGAATTTATTGTTTGTTTGTTATTAGTGGTATTTTAAGCTTCCATCTTAGCAAAATTCAAGAGTGGGGAAATTCTTATGGATTTCTCCTCGACATTGTGTCGGGAACAACCCGGGTTTTTCATGGAAGAAAGTGGAGTTTTAGTTAGTAGTGTCTTTGTTTTTTATTTTCTCAAAACCATACATAGGGACAATGTATCCCAAGTGTGGGGATGAAGGAACTTTCTTTTTCAATTTTTTTCTAATAAAACACAAAACAAAACAAATAAACAAAAAAAACGTTTTTTGAAAATTGAAAAGAAATATGGAACGTGGTAAGATGGCGGGGTAAGGTTTTGGTCCCTTTTCATGGTCACAATTCCCTAAAGGACATGTTTTACTAGTTTTTTTCTTTTAAAAAAAATGAGGTTTTGTAGTATTCTAGTCAAGGTTAGCATACTTTCGGTAAAATAACTTGCATAACATGTTCCTTTACACTCGCGTATTGAGAAAGTAAAGATTGGTGAGAAAGTTGATATTCTCCGATAGAACTTGTGCAATTAGTGCATTTCGAGACCTTAGCTTGGCATGATTGCAAAAGTGATAGAGCCAATTAGGTTAAGCCTCGTCTAGATGAGTGCGAGTGAGGGTTTAGAGGGTTGGGCATCATAGTTACATATATGAGCGTGGATAATAAGAGGGGCAGGGGGTTGGTTCACTTAGAAAACAATTTTGTACATATTCTGTGTTTAAATGATATTTCTTTCTACGGAACTCACAACTAAGCTTTAAATTTATAAAACAGATTTTCTTAATAAAACTACACACAACCGGCAAGTGTACCGATTGTAAGTACTATAGAACTAAGGAAGTCCGAGTATCGAACACACTGACACTTGAAAACGTCTATGATCACTAGCCCTAGAAAAGACCTTCCTAAGAATAATATTTTTTAAATTGATTTTTAATTATTAAACTACTTGACCTGACTTACTTTAACTAAATTAAAAGACTTAACTTAACAAGACTTAATGAAACTTTAAGAATGAGACTTAACAATGGAGAAAACGTCTACCTAGGTAAGAATCCTATTGAAGGTTTAACAAGAAATGGATTCAATAATCTCACGACACCGGTATCTAAGGATGACACAACTAAGATTCACTCAAGAAAGCTAGATCACCTCTCGCTCTCACTGACAAACCCTAACTTACACTTAGTTGATTTTAAGAACAAACCGGGAAACGAATTGCTAAAGTGTTCTAATGTCGACTCTCCTCTCGGTCTCACCGACACACGACCCTGATGGAAACGAATACTACGCAACCAAGGATAGAGGAACAATTTGTTTTAACTTAAACTAAATCAATTAATCGTTCACAGACCCAAACCCGACAAGAACCGAACCCGCTCTCGCGCGATCCTAATTCTAACAAGTACAAGCTATGAGACGACCTTACTTCCTATCACCTCTCGGTCTCTAAGAAGGTGCCTACCTGCTGAATTTAACTAATTAACATACCAAACTAAACCCTACGGTTGATCACCCCGCAAACAATCTCAAACAAGCAACAATCAATCAATACTAATTCAATCAATCAAAGCAAAGGGTTTATGAGTATAATTAATCAAATTACAGCCACTAAACACAACCTAATTCAATATTAAACCAAACTTTCATTAACAAATCAAGTCATGATGATCAAACATTCCATATTACTTACTAAAACCTAACAATATTCATCAAACCAGGTAGAACTAATAAGTTTAGCCTAACATGATTTTTGGACAGAAGGTATACATCAAAGTAAACACCATATTAATCAACATAAACATCATAATAATCATTCAACAATCTATCAAGATCAATAACAACTCAATCTTCAATTCAATTGCAATACAATTCATGTTTAAAGATCAAATCACAAAGTTATGAACCTTGAACAAGAGCACAAAGTTTATGGAGTGTTTTCAACCAATTGGGGCTGAAATAAACGATGATGAATGATGCTAGCTGCTGTCCCAAATTCCCTTAGTCTTCTTCTCCTTCCTCTTAGCCGCCACAAGCTCCAAACTCTTCTTTTTTCTTCCTTGGTGGCTGTTGAATTACGATCGGCAGAATTAGGGGTTGTTAGGGGTTTATTTTTTTTAATTAACTTAATATATTATGCATGAAAGGCTTGGATCTTGTGGGCTTGGGTAGGGCCTTGAGTTGTAGTCTTCAAAATTGATCAAAAAGGTCCCCAGAGTCTTCACACTTGAAACTTTTCTCCCTTAAAACTCATAACCTATAGTCAATTATCAATCTTTGTAAGATCATGCAAAAACAAGCCATAACTCTTATTTATTATACTATTAAGCACTTAAAACATGGTAAAAAGGTACGGAAAGTAAGTGTGTTTTACAACACATCAAACATCCCCACACTTAAGACTTTTCCGTCATTGAAAAAAAAATCTACACAGGATCATAACCAAGTGAAAAACAACAAACTCCCAGATTATTTATCATTATCAAAGCACAAGAAACAGCTCGACATATTGATCGCGATTGCCGATATTGTTGTCCACTTAAATCCAGCCACCAGCCAATCAAACCCCCCTTTTGCATTAAACGTTTTAAGTCCAAAAATTAAGGCTACCCCTACCCCATCCCATACAAAGAGAGCTAGAAAAACTAGAGTCGAAGCAAACTGGTTCGACAAATCACCATAAGCCAAGGACTCGTTGATGGTATTAATTAGATGCACTCAGTGAAATTTGGATGGATGAATGGTCATATGGAGGTCGTACGAGCTATTCATAAATATTATTGGACTTTGTCCTATAAATTCCTAATTTGATATTTATTGACTAAGAACCTTCGAGCCCAAATAGTGTATCCTTAGAGTCACTATCCCCTTGGTAACACGTAAACTCTAAGTCTCGTCTAGTATGTGCATCTTTGGCGTCTTTTACTAACTTAAAAGAATGCTTCTTTGGCATTTTACAATACATAACTTTCTTCACAAGCATTTGCTTTTCTTGAACAACTTTTGATAATACACATAACTTTCAAAACATACTTCTTTTTTTTTTCTCTTTTTTAATCTTTTACATCACCCTAAAATATATAACTATTTCTAAGCTCGTAAAAAGATGGACATGTGGTGGTGTGCTAGTTTGAGTGTATCCTCCCTAAGTTTTCAGATTGTGGTAATCCTCCCTAAGCAAAGAAATTCGGTTTCACCGTTGTTTTCAAGTTATTATATGTATAAAAATTGCTAAAGCGGACTATCAAAGCTAGTTGGGCCTACCGACACATCCCAAATCAGATATGAAAACCATATCTTCTTTTATTATTATATTATATATTTCAAAAGTTCTGAAAGTTCGTTAACACAACGATAATAATATCATTTCCTGCTTAACGTATAAGAAAATCAATTTTCAAGGGACATTTTTCTTTAAATTTTTTTTTTTATATTCAATCGCCCCAGTCACTTTCAGCTTTTGGGTGAATGGTTATCCCGTACATCTATAGGTAGAAAACGGGACCAAACATATACAAGTATATGTCCCTCAAACTTGAGTAGCCGACATAATTTTCAGCGAAAGAACAAAATAATTTTTATTTTTTTTATTATTTTTTTTCTTTTATTTTTTTTTCTACAACTAAGTAAAATAAATTCCCATCCCCACACTTAGAATGAAATCGTCCTCGATGAGAACAAGGAAAAGAAATAAAATAAAATTAAAACTTAAAATAGCAAAAAGTAAAATAGAGAACGGGTTACTCGCCTGGTTTAAATGCAGAATCTTCATCAGTTGTGTAATAATCGAGCAACCGTATAGCATTTCATTCATGGCCGCAACCTCAGGAGAACCAGTTTCAAAACGCCATCAGAGCTACCATGAGCATAATAATACTTGCAATAACTCAAACTCGCTCGCATGTAGCGGCTTACAAAACAGAAAGCCAAAACATAAGAAATAAACATGTTTTTATATTTTTTATTTTTTTTGATTTTTATTAATTTTTATTTTTTAACTAACATAAATAAAATAAATAAAACAGATATTAAAGAAAATCATAGTACACACTCTATAACTCAGGGTGTCTCCCGAGTGATACATCCAATACGTCTACGCCTCGGTGAATGTGTCAAGGTAGAACACCTCGACTGTCTGATCAGCTATCGGCTCGCCTATGTAATGCTTCAGCGTATGACCGTTCACCTTAAACTTCCCGCTATGATCTTGTATCTCAATAGTGCCATACGGGAATACCTCAGTGACCGTGAACGGTCCCGACCATCGGGATTTCAACTTTCCTGGGAATAACCTCAACCGGGAGTTATACAATAAAACCTTATCCTCACACTTGAACTGCTTATTACCATTCAACTTTCTATCATGCAGTTACTTAGTCCGCTCCTTATACTTAAACGACTTAGCATATGCGTGATCCCAGAGCTCCTCTAACTCATGAAACTGGTGGAAGTGAGTGCCCTCTGCGGTGGATAAATCAAGATTAACCCTCTGAAGGGCCCATAAAGCACGGTGCTCCAACTCAACGGGAAGATGACAGGCATTCCCATAAATCATCTGAAATGGTGTGGAACCAGTCGGAGTCTTGTAGGCTGTACGGAAGGCCTAGAAAGCGTCATCTAATTTGTCGGATCAATCTCGACGATTTGAACCAACCGTTTTCTCAAGAATACGTTTGATTCCCTCGATTACTCACTTCCACCTGCCCACTAGTCTGTGGGTGGTAGGCGGTCGCAAGCCAATGGGTGACCCCATAGTGCTGCAACGCCTTATCCATCTGCAAATTGCAGAAGTGAGTACCTCGATCACTGATCAAGGCTTTCGGGACACCAAAACAAGCAAAGAGATTCTTAATAAAATGGATTACCACTCGGGCATCATTCGTGGGTAAAGCCTTGGTCTCAACCAACTTTGACACGTAATCGACGCCCACGAGTATGTACTTGTTCCCACGCGAAGATCGAAACGGTCCCATGAAATCAATGCCAAACACATCCGAAACCTCACAAACTTGAATAGCATTTTGGGGCATTTTGTTTTGTGATGAAATGTTGCAGACACGCTGGCAACGATCACAACTCCTAACAAACGCATGTGCGTCCTTAAAGATAGAAGGCCAGTAAATACCAGAATCAAAGACTTTCTTCACCGTCGAACTCACACCTTGGTGACCTCCTGTCGGTACCACATGAAAATGGCTCAGAATCTTCCATCCCTCCTTGACATCAACACACCTCCTAATCAGCTGATCAGCACCGATGCGGAAAAGATACGTGTCGTTTCATAGGTAAAACTTAATGTCAGCAAAGAATTTCTTCTTTTGCTGGTAAGGCATCTTCGGGAGGTACTCGTCAGCGAGATAGTTCGCGAAGTCAGCAAACCATGGGAAACCTTCCTCCTGTGCCGTAACAAACATGAGACTCTCTGTCGGAAAATGATTGTCAATCCTGAACCCCGAATCTCCTAACTCTACTCCCTCTAGACGCGAAAGATGATCGGCCGCCACATTCTCGGCCCCCTTTTTATCACGGATCTCAATATCAAACTCTTGAAGCAATAAGATCCATCGGATAAGACGAGACTTACCATCCTGCTTGCTGTAGAGATATCGAATAGAAGCATGGTCCGTGTACACAATCTTCTTGGACAAAACTAGATAAGACCTAAATTTATCGAATGCAAACACCACAGCTAACAACTCTTCCTCGGTGGTGGTGTAATTCTCCTGAGCGGTATTCAAGGTCCGGCTCGCATAGTATATCGGGTGGAAGTGTTTCTCCTTCCGTTGTCCAAGCACGGCTCCAACGGCATAATCGCTCGCGTCGCACATCAATTCGAATGACAAAGACCAGTCGGGAGCAATCATGATTGGGGCATTAATGAGTTTGTATTTTAGAAGATCAAACGCCTCGATACACTGTTCAGAGAAGACAAATGGAGCGTCTTTCTCCAGAAGTTTGTTCATGGGTCTCGCGATCTTAGAAAAATCTTTGATAAACCGGCGGTAAAACCTGGCAAGACCTAGAAAACTACGAATGGATCTCACAGAAGTGGGCGGGGGAAGATTAGAAATGGTCTCGACCTTTGCTCAATCAACCTCTATCCCCGCACTAGAAATCCGATTCCCCAAAACAATGACCTCGCGAACCATGAAATGACACTTCTACCAGTTAAATACTAGGTTAGTGTCAACACAGCGGGACATCATCCTCTTAAGATTAGAAAAACAATGATCGAAGGAACTCCCAAATCGTCCATGAACACCTCTATGGAGTCCTCGATTATATCATGGAAAATGGCCACCATACATCTCTGGAATGTGGTCGGAGCGTTACACAGTCCGAACGACATACGTTTATAGGCAAACGTTCTGTAAAGACAGGTAAAAGTTGATTTCTCCAGGTCATCGGGAGCTACGGGAACCTGAAAGTATCCGGAGAAACCATCTAAGAAGCAATAGTATTGCTGACCTGCCAAACGCTCAAACATCTGATCAAGGAAGGGTAAAGGAAAGTGGTCCTTCCTGGTGGCATTATTCAGTCTGCGATAGTCGATGAAGACTCTCCATCCAGTCACAGTCCTAGTGGGAATAAGCCCGTTCCTCTCACTGGTGACGACAATCATGCCACCCTTTTTAGGAACCACTTAGACTGGACTTACCCAAGCACTATCAGAAATGGGGAAAATGATCCCCACATCAAGGAGTTTAATGATCTCCTTCTTCACAACCTCTTGCATTTCCAGATTAAGCCGTCATTGCGGCTGAACGACAGTTAAGAAATTATCCTCCTTGATGATTTTATGAGTGCAAAACGAAGGGTTGATACCCTTAATGTCGATAATCTTCCATGCAATCGCCTCTTTGTGCTCTCGTATCACCCTCAACAATTTCTCCTTCTCGACCTCCGTTAAAGCAGATGCAATAATAATCGGCATCTTCCTCTCTTCATCTAAAAACGCATACTAAAGATGGGCAGGCAAATCCTTAAGCTCTAAGGAAGAAGGAGGACTCTCGACATAAGGTCGGTCCATAGGATCGTCTCGTACGATCTCAGAAGACATGCCAGATTCAGGGCTCTGTGACTCGGTGTCGTCATCCAAGGACTGATCGGTCATGGCAACCATTTTAATCTCTGGAATCTCCCTATCGAGAATCTGGGTGTCGGAGGCAGATCCTCCACAGATTTCGATGAAAAACTCCCCAACATGTTCCATGATGGTATCGATGAAGTATAAGGAGTCATCAACAGACTTGGGGTGTTTCAATGACTGTCGAACGTCAAAGATGACGTTCTCATCCCCTATTCTCAAAATCAACTTACCCTCGCAGACGTCGATCAACGACCCTGCAGTGGCAAGGAATGGTCGGCCCAAGATAAGTGGGACACTATCATCATCGTTCATGTACAAGATGACAAAGTCCACCGGGAAGATGAACTTGTCGACACGAACAAGCATTTTCTCGACCACCCCTCAGGGGTATTTCACAGAACAATCAGCAAGTTAGATACTCATCCGGGTAGGGCGTGGTTCACCTTGACCCAACTTGCGATACACGAAATACGGCATGTGATTAATACTGGCACCAAGATCTGCCAGTGAATAAACTACCGTATCATCACTCAAGATGAAGGGAATCGTGAAACTCCCAAGATCGGACATCTTCTTTGATAACTTTCTCTATAAAGACTGTAGAGAAACCAGCACTTAAATGGATGGAAGAGACTTCAGCTAACTTCTCTTTATTCGACATAATATACTTAAGGAACTTTGCATATTTGGGCATTTGCGTGAGTGCCTCAAGGAAAGGAATTTTAAGATGAAGCTGCTTCAAAAGATCAAGAAATTTGGAGTTCTTCTCCTCGTCTCTATCCCTGCGGAGTCTCACAGGATATGGAAGTCTAGGTTTGTAGACTCTCACTAGTGTGCTGGGCAACTGTTGGTTCTCAGCCTGTGTTGTACTTCCTGGGCCGCGCCTTTGATGCACCTTGGCCGGTGGAGACTCCAACTGAATCTCCTTGTGTACCTGCTCCTCTACATCTACTGCAGGCTCCTCAATGATTCCTCTGATCGCCTCCTGACTCATGAGCTTGCTACGTGCCCCTGCACCGCTTCTCGTCGTCACAGCCTTCGCGAACGCCCTTGGATTTTGTCCGGTATTACTTGGAATTGTTCTTGGCGACCTCTCATTCAGACGACTTGCTATCTCTCCCATATGCCACTCTAGATTTTGAATTGACGCTCCCTGATTTCTCATGAATGACTCGTGCTCCCGAAATTTCTCTTGAGTCTCTTTGTGATGGGAGTCCTCTCGAGTCATAAGTTGCGATAGCATATGTGTCTGATGTGCCATCATCTCTTCTAACATGGGCTTCTTTTCCCCACTACTCGCTTCCTCACTGGAATCCTGGAATAGACTTTGACGCTGCTGGAAGCCGGACTGATTTCCGTTTCTCCAGTTAGAATTTTGATTGCCTCTCCACCCTGAATTATAAGAATTGAAAGACTTTTGATTTCAGTTAGGATTACTAACAAAGTCAACAGCCTCCTCCTGGAAACATACGGGGCACTAAACGGTATCATGCCACCCTCTACAGATCTCACACAACTTACTCTTCACCTGCAAGTCCTTCACAATCTTTGCCAACGCCTCAACCTATGCCGCAAGTGCGGTGCTCGTGTCGACCGGATGCATGCCGCGTGATAGGGAATCGATGGTCTTGGTACTCTTAGCTGGTGGTCGCTGGTATCCACTCATGGCTATCCCGTTAAACAAAGAAATGCACTCATCCGTATCCTTCGTCATCAATAATTTTCCTCTCGCAGCCGTGTCGAGCATACTCTGAGTCGCGTATGTCACTCTGTTATAGAACTTCTCAACAACTGCCCAGTCTTGCAGGCCAATGGTTTGGACGTAAAGCGATTAAATTTTTGAATCTCCCCCACGCCTTGTAGAAGTTCTCGGTGTCCTCCATCTGGAAAGAATGAATCTGGTTACGCAAACGAGTGGCCTTAGCCGGAGGATCGTATTTCTCAAGAAACTAGGTTTGGATGGCGGCCCAAGTAGCAATGGATCCCTGTGGGAGGGACTCAAGCCACAGACTCGCATGATCAACGAGTGAGAACGGAAAAACGCGGAGTTTGATGGCGTCTTCGGATACGCCGGCAAATGAAAAGTGTCGCAAATACGTGTAATGCGAGTGAGATGAGAATGCGGGTTTTTGTGGGGCAACCCGTGAAATTAGATGAATGAGAGATGGTGTTCAGAATGTTCGATGGAATCCGCCAATTTGTCAGAACTGCGATGGCTGGTGGAGCAATGCTGGATCTCGCGCCCGCATCGACCGGGCGGGCCCGGTCTGCAACTGTCCTCCTCGGTGGTGGAACTGCGTCGCTCATAATCCTATCCCTAATGATGGATTCCGAAATAGTAGGAGAAGAGGATGTATTACCGACGGACGTAGAAGAACTGGAAGACGGTCTAGCACGACGCCTCTCACGCAACTCTCTCTCTAGTTCGGAACATCCCTCAGATTCAGGCGGTCCTAGTGATCGAGTACGTCGCATACAACTATTAAGATAAACAAAAGAAACTAAAATTAGCTAAACTATTTAAACAAAGAAAAAGAAAAACAAAACAAGTAGCAAACAAGGTAAGTCCAAACTCGAGTCGTTCTCAATACGCCTCTAACCGTGTCCCCGGCAACAGCGCCAAAAACTTGATGTGTGTTTAAAGGATGTTTCTTTCTACGGACTTCACAACTAAGCTTTAAATTTATAAAACGGATTTTCTTAATAAAACTACACACAACCGGCAAGTGTACTAATCGTGAGTACTATAGAACTAAGGAAGTCCGAGTATCGAACACGAGGACACGTGAAAACGTCTATGATTACTAACCCTAGAAAAGACCTTCCTAAGAATAATATATTTTAAATCGATTTTTAATTATTAAACTACTTGATCTAACTTACTTTAACTAAATAAAAAGACTTAACGAAACATTAAGAATGAGACTTAACAATGGAGAAAACGTCTACCTAGGTAAGAATCCTATTGAAGGTTTAACAAGCTAATGGATTGAATAATCTCACGACACCGGTATCTAAGGATGACACAACTAAGCTTCACTCAAGAAAGCTAGATCACCTCTCGGTCTCACTGACGAACCCTAACATACACTTAGTTGATTTTAAGAACAAACCGGGAAACGAATTGCTAAAGTGTTCTAATGTCGACTCTCCTCTCGGTCTCACCGACACACGACCCTAATGGAAATAAATACTACGCAACCAAGGATAGAGGAACAATTTGGTTTAACTTAAACTAGATCAACTAATCGCTCACAAACTCAAACCCGACAAGAACCGAACCCACTCTCGCGCGATCCTAATCCTAAAAATTACAAGCTATGAGACGACCTTACTTCCTATCACCTCTCGGTCCCTAAGAAGGTGCCTACCCTCTGAATTTAACTAATTAACAAACCCACCTAAACCCTAAGGTTGATCACCCCGCAAACAATCTCTAAACACCAAGTAAAGAGCCAAACAAGCAACAATCAATCAAATCTAATTCAATCAATCAAAGCAAGCGGTTTATGTGTATAACTAGGTCATTGACCCATGGGCGCCTTGGGTGGAAACAATTAAATTTTATAACATCAACCGATAATATGAAAGTGGAAAAAAAATTCATACGTACATATGGCGATGATAAGAGAATATACAATTGTTAATAACGTCGGTAACAAAATTAAAACTTTATTAAACATAACTTTCAAACCAAAATAAAATGCACTTTACAATCGTTCGTTAGATTAAAAATTGTTGGGTTTTAACAAGATTATCAAAGTGATAAAATCCCTATTTTACCAAAAACGCAGCGGATATAAAAGTTTTAAATCTTGTTAATATGATATGTATAAAACCAATTTTAAACATGCAAAACCCAAACCCGGATCCAAATACGAATTACACACTATCAAATACATGCATGTCACTATAAGTCCATGCATGTTACTACTACCTTTCAATATGACAAAACCGGGTGAAATAGATGATGATTGAAAGGTAAGAACTTGAATATGGAAGCTCCTCAAGCTAGCATACCCCAAGCTTCAACAACACACCACTTCTAGCTAGGATTTGCACTTGAAATTTTCTTCTTCTTTTCTTATGTTGGATGAAAATACCCAAGAGAGGAAGAGAGAAAAGTTTACTTGGAAATTATGTGTGTTATGAAAGAATGAAAGAGAAAGACTTGGTTTTATTCAAAGGCATCTTTCTCTCCACCAATAATAACCATTGCATGTCTCCACTCAAACATATAATAATATTACATTTGAAAGAGTATTATTCCTTTTCCTTTTTTTATAAAGTTTTATATATATATATATATATATATATATATATATATATATATATATATATATATTTATAAGTTTATAACTTATAACTTATAAAACTTATTATATGTTAAGATACATGCTTGGTTATTATTATTCACATATTGTTATTCATTCAACTTAAATAACACTATGTAATGTTCTCTCATAAAACATAAATCATCCATATGATTTGTTTATTACACAAGTACATTTATTTAGAAACCCCTTTCCAAATAACTCAAGTGTTAATATTCATTTGTTATGATCACATCATATATGAACGAATATTATCGGTGTTTGTCTAGCTTGTTATTGGGTATGACCCGACTTGGATCATAACGTACTAGCCACATCAATTTAATATGTCTCTTGGGCAGACGAGTCCAACAATCTCCCACTTGCACAAGATACATAGAAGAGTGATGCAAGTAGCAAATACCGCCTAACTACGGTTTACTACCCCTAATACGTATGACGAAGTGCCATTCAATAACATCATCCCTTTCAAGTCCCATACTTGAAAATGATTTAGGTGAAACTATCATTTATCCTTTTGCCACAAATGTCATGTTAAATCCAGAGACACAGAGTGATCATTCTCTGTTGATTTAACTTGTCAGGCCTTAGACATTTAACTCTCAACGAATAAGAGAGACAAATCCCATATTGACTACATACGTCTCTCACTATCACCTTGTACTATACTTGAGCTTAGCCATATGTACTGACATATTTCAGAGCAGCGAATAACTAAGTCAAAGCATAATAGTCGATGAATATCAAGACCCAATATGTATCTCAGGTCGGAGGATACTATGAAGTTCGCCTTTACTCAAATTTACTTATGATCACAAATCCCAAGGATTCCATGCAGTAAAATTGAGAGCGGGTCAGTCCAATATTTATCCCATAAATATCTATGAACCTTGGCAGCAACCCTTTGCTATATTCATACCTCATGAATATCTACCAATCCAAGTTCATAATAGTCTTACTTTCACATTTGTTCCCACAAATATGAACGACTACGGACGTTTAGAATAATTCAAATTATTCACGGATTTAAACATACTAAAATGGAACATAACTCAAGAACATGACCATAACCAAAACCATATGAATGAGTTAAAATAAAATTGTTCCAATATCCAAATACAAATTTTGATCAAATCCAATCACTAGAATATCGAAGTCCTAAGGCGCAAGTATGACTCTCATGCTTCGGCCTTTCAAGGAGTTTCGTGAGTGGGTCCGCAATGTTTTGATCAGTGTGAACTTTGCGAATACATATCTTTCCCTTTTAAACTTCATCCCTTATGTATTTGAATCTCCGCTCAATGTGCCTAGTCTTTTGATGTGCGCGGGGTTCCTTGATTTGAGAAATCGCACCCTCGTTGTCACAAAAGATCTCTAGAGGGTCCTGAATGGTACGAACCACTCCTAGATCGGCAATGAACTTTCTAATCCATGCAGCTTCTTGAGCTGCCAGGGAGGCGGCGATGTATTCAGATTCAGTGGTGGATAAAGCTACCACGTCTTGTTTTGCACTCTTCCATGAGACAGCACCACCATTGAGAATGAAAACGTATCCCGATTGTGATCGAGAATCATCTCGATCAGTTTGGAAACTCGTATCAGTGTAACCCTTTACAACGAGTTCCTCCTCACCAGAGCCATATATTAGAAACATATCCTTAGTCCTTCTAAGGTATTTCAATATGCTCTTAACAGCCATCCAATGGCTAGTTCCCGGATTTTGTTGGTATCGATTTGTCATGCTCAAGGCGCATGACACATCCAGTCTAGTGCAAATCATGGCATACATGATGGATCCTATAGCAGATGCATATGGGATACCACTCATTTTGTCTTGCTCATCCTTTGAGCTTGGACATTGAGAAGCACTCAACATCGTTCCTCTTTGAATAGGTACCAAACCTTTCTTAGAGTTTTCCATCTTGAACCTTTTCAAGATCTTGTCAATGTATGCACTTTGATTTAAACCTATCAACCGCCTTGATCTATCCCTATAGATCCTTATTCCCAGAATATAGGCGGCTTCACCAAGATCCTTAATGGAAAAACAGCTTCCAAGCCAGGCTTTTACACCTTCCAAGGTTGGATTGTCATTTCCAAACAGTAATATGTCATCGACATATAATACCAGAAAGGTTATGATGCTCCCACTAGCTTTCTTATACACACAAGCTTCATCAGCGTTTTTGATGAATCCAAATTTCTTAACTTCATCATCAAAATGGTGATTCCAACTTCTGGATGCTTGTTTCAATCCATAGATTGATTTCTTCAACTTGCATACTTTGTTAGGATGTTGTGGATCGACAAAACCTTCAGGCTGAACCATATAAACATCTTCATTAAGATGCCCATTTAGAAAAGCAGTTTTGACATCCATTTGCCATATCTCATAGTCATAATATGCGGCTATGGCAAACAATATCCTTATAGACTTTAGCATCGCCACGGGTGAGAAAGTTTCATCATAATCAACCCCTTGAGTTTGAGTGAAACCCTTTGCTGCAAGTCTAGCTTTACAAGCATCCAAGTTTCCATGCATATCAGTTTTCTTCTTGAAACCCACTTACTTCCAACCAGCTTGGAATTTAGAGGTGGAGCAACCAAGTCCCATACTTGATTGTCATGCATGGATTGCATCTCAACATTCATGGCTTCTAGCCATTTGTCACAATTAGATTGCGACATTGCATCTCGGTATGTGGTGGGTTCATCCGAATCAACCACGTAGCATCCATCCATGAAAAATCCATATCTCTCAGGTGGGGTGCTAACTCTACCAGATTTGCGAATGTTTTATATGTTTTGATCAACCATTTGATCATCCTCAACAACCTCTTGTTGATTGCTAGTGTCAACCAAACATGTATCGGCTTGTAGTTCTCGATCCTCTTCGAGTTCTACAGTTCTATCAGTTCCTTCCATAAGGAACCTTCTTTCCAAGAACTTAGCCTTTCGAGCTATAAACACTTTATGCTTGCTTGGATTGTAGAAATAATATCCCATCGAATCCATGGGATATCCTACAAATATACACTTAGTGGATCGACATTCAAGTTTGTCAGGGGTGTAGATCTTAACATAAGCCTCACAACCCCATACCTTTAAATATGAAAATTTTGGAGCCTTTCGATGCCATATTTCAAAAGGTGTCCTATCCACTTTCTTGGTTGGTGCCATATTTAAACAACGGGCAGCAGAGATCACAGCGAAACCCCAAAATGATAGAGGTAATGAGCATCTAGCTATCATGGATCGAACCATGTCCAATAAAGTTCGATTCCTCCTTTCGGACACACCATTATGTTGTGGTGATCCAGGTGGAGTAAGTTGTAAGACAATCCCACAACTCCTAAGATGTTCTAGAAACGCATCATTGAGGTATTCACCTCCTCTATCGGAACGTAGTACTTTGATTGTTTTGTTGAGTTGATTTTGTACTTCATTTTGGAAGACTTTGAACATTTCAAAGGCCTCATTTTTGTGTCTTAACAAGAACACATACTCATAGCGACTATAATCGTTGGTAAAGGTAATGAAGTATCTTTCACCATTTCTTGTCATTGTCCTAAAAGGTCCACATACATCCTAATGTATGATACCTAATAAGTCTTTCGCCCTTTCATTTGTTCCATTAAAGGGTTCTTTGGTCATCTTTCCCAATAAACAAGATTCACACTCATCAAATGAATCAACATTTGATTTCAAAAGACCATTCTTTCGAAGTGTATGAATACGATTCTTGTTTATGTGACCAAGAAGACAATGCCAAAGAAAAGTATTACTCAAATCCATTTTGAGTCTTTTGGTGTTAGCTTGGTACAACGAGTTATCAATGTATGAGTCAGCATAAATTAATTCATAAATGCCATAAAACGGCATCGCTTTAAAATAAAAGACATTATCCATGAAAACATAAATACCATTATCAACAAACTTAAAGTCATAACCAGATTGTCTTAATACAGAAACAGAGATAATATTCCTAGTCAAACTAGGGGAATATAAATTGTTTTTCAAAACAATTTCCAAACCATTTGGAAGCTTTAAAACATAATCTCCTCGGGCTTGGACGTCAACCTTTGCTCCATTGCCCATGAAGAGACTTATATCTCCTTTCTTCACCTCATTTCTTCTTTTGAACCCTGCAATGAATTGCATATGTGAGTTCCACATCCGGTATCCAATACCCATGTGTTAGAAGAAATAATATTAAGATCAATGTGAATCATGAAAGTTGTACCTGAGGTTTGCCCCGCATCCCTCTTAGCTTTCAACTCCTTGAGATAGGTCGGACAGTTTCTCATCCAATGACCTATCTCACCACAACCAAAGCACGGATCCTCAGCGCTAACCTTTAGCTTCTTTGGCTTTGGTTCCGCCTTTGCCTTTCCCTTGAACCCCTTCTTGACTTGCCCCTTACCAACGGCAACCTTTGCTTTTGGTTCCGGGTGATGCCTTTTCTTTGAGCCACCCTCATTGATCGCAAGAACGGGTAAAAACTTTTTACCCATGCCGGCCTCGGCTGTCTTAAGCATTGCCTGAAGCTCACCAATGCTTTTGTCCCATCCATTCATGTTGTAGTTCATGACGAATGTCTCAAACCATTTAATTAAGCCATTTAGGATTAAATCCGTGGCTAACTCTTTTGAGACGGGACAGTTAAGCCGTTCAAGCCGATCAATGTGGCTCTTCATCTTAAGTACATAAGATGAAACAGATTGGGTTTCTTCCATATGACATGCATGAAGCGCTCGAACCATTTCGAATCGATCAACCCGAGCTTGAGTAAGGAACATTTCCTTAAGTTGGGTTATCATGTCATACGCCCCATGATTCTCGAAATCCTTTTGGATCTCGGGAATCATTGTTCCCAACATGAGGCAAGAAACTTGCACCGAATCCTCAGTGTATTTTAACCAATCCGCATAGGCATCCAAGTTATTGACATCAGGTTCATCGGGAATAGGATCGTCTAAAATATAAGACTTCTTTTCTTGCTTGAGAACAATTCTCAAGTTTCGATACCAATCCATGAAGTTGTTAAAGTTTAGACAATCCTTATCCAGAATGGATCTTAGTGATAGATTATGCACGTGTGGGATAATTGCGTTCGGTGCGTTGTTTGCGGCCATCTAAAAGAATTTTAACAAAGTTCAAATTAGTATTTTCGATATTAATAAAATTTTAATCTTTAATACCCTTTAAATGTCTCCAAAACAATTATTGATTAAAATCTAGAACCCAACGTTTCATTCAAATAGTAGTTAGGTGACCTTTATCCTACTATTCGAATTAACAAGGTAGTCAACGTGTGACAATTGCAACCCTTTGCAACTTCTAGTTTTATGGGATCGGTTAAACATCATATGTTTAGTTGGTATGTTAAATCCCATCAACACCTTTGAACGCCATGTTAAGGTGATCCTATAGTCATGGTTTCAAATCAAGTCGTCCTACTTATACACACGTGTGAGTTTACTCATACAAGTGGTTAGGTGATCCTAATGCCAAAAGTACTTGTAAAATCACCTTAAGATCACAAGTTTTCTTAAAAGTGCTTAGGTGATCCTAAGTCACTTTCAAGTCTACAAGTGACTTAAGTGTCGTATAAAAGGATGGTGTTTAACTTGTTTTTAAAAGGGATTTTAGTTTTCTAAATTCTAGATTGGAAAACTATTTATTGTACCTTTCATTTGCATACATTCAAATGTATGGTACTTAGTTGAAAAACCCATTTTCAAAGTTCCAATTAATAAAACCCATTTTTATTATGAAATCATTAGTTATTAATAAAACCAATTTTTATTACCTAACGATTTCTAAGGAACCAATTTTATGCTAGTTGATTTTAAGTTGTTAAGCAAACCATATTGCAAATAATAAGTAAATCAACCATGCAAGCACAAAATATACACAACCACAAGTTCATAACCATAGCCTCCTAATATTGACCACACTTGTTGACCGAAGACAAGTGTGTCAAAAAGTCTCTTCTAAGGGACCCAAAAGAACATGCACTTGTGTCGGTGAACTCCCACTTGATTCCGTATCCATATGCTCCAAGTGTTTACTCCCGGTGTTGTGGTCTTCATCATTTTATTTGGGCTTCCATCCATGCATCTTCTTTTACAAAATATATCCTAATACATTTTTCTAGTAAAAGAAATACATCTAATCTACTTATTATTACAAGCCATATGAATGAATAAATAGATTACAAACCCAAATAAATATTACAACCAAATCGAATGAACAAACAACCAACACAATCATTCAAACAAACACAAGGCCATGGCTAGGTTATGAACATCTATTACACATCCAAATATGCAATAATACAAGACCAAAATGGTTCCCCTTTTTGCCTCAAAACTTTCGGCCAAAGCTTAAGCAAACCGAAAGTTTCGGGTTTTGTCCAAACAAACTAAACAATCATCCAAATGACTTGGTTTTTCAAGATTACCACATGCATGTAAAGTATAACCTTGAAAAACCATGGGGTAACCAAAAACCCAAAAAGTTTCGGCCAAATGGTGAAACCCAACATAAACCCGAAAAATTTTGGGTCTAATGAAGCATGCATTCGTATAAGCGGCTCTTGATGCCATTGTTGGGTTTTAACAAGATTATCAAAGTGATAAAATCCCTATTTTACCAAAAACGCAGCGGATATAAAAGTTTTAAATCTTGTTAATATGATATGTATAAAACCAATTTTAAACATGCAAAACCCAAACCCGGATCCAAATACGAATTACACACTATCAAATACATGCATGTCACTATAAGTCCATGCATGTTACTACTACCTTTCAATATGACAAAACCGGGTGAAAGAGATGATGATTGAAAGGTAAGAACTTGAATATGGAAGCTCCTCAAGCTAGCATACCCCAAACTTCAAAAACACACCACTTCTAGCTAGATTTGCACTTGAATTTTCTTCTTCTTTTCTTATGTTGGATGAAAATACCCAAGAGAGGAAGAGAGAAAAGTTTACTTGGAAATTATGTGTGTTATGAAAGAATGAAAGAGAAAGACTTGGTTTTATTCAAAGGCATCTTTCTCTCCACCAATAATAACCATTGCATGTCTCCACTCAAACATATAATAATATTACATTTGAAAGAGTATTATTCCTTTTCCTTTTTTTTATAAAGTTTATATATATATATATATTTATAAGTTTATAACTTATAACTTATAAAACTTATTATATGTTAAGATACATGCTTGGTTGTTATTATTCACATATTGTTATTCAACCAACTTAAATAACACTATGTAATGTTCTCTCATAAAACATAAATCATCCATATGATTTGTTTATTACACAAGTACATTTTATTTAGAAACCCCTTTCCAAATAACTCAAGTGTTAATATTCATTTGTTATGATCACATCATATATGAACGAATATTATCGGTGTTTGTCTAGCTTGTTATTGGGTATGACCCGACTTGGATCATAACGTACTAGCCACATCAATTTAATATGTCTCTTGGGCAGACCGAGTCCAACAAAAATAACAACTTCATATATTACTAAATAGTTCCTTATAAACCACATTTGTAGTTTTATTTGTAACTTTACCCTCCTTATCTAATATAAGCATTTTAACACCGGCTCTACTCTTCACTCGGGATAAAGCTACATATAAATGACCATGTGTAAACACCGGATGTCTAAGATATATTCCAACTCTTGCTAGTGACTGGCCTTGACTTTTGTTAATTTTCATTGCAAAACAAACCGTAATAGGAAACTCTCTTCATTTTAACTTTATTGGCAATTTCTTATCTGAAGGAGTTAGAGTACTACGAGTTAAGTAAGTTGGATGACCAATGTTAGTACCCAAAATAACCTTTGCTTCGATAAAACGCCTCCCCAATTGAATAACTTGTAATCTTGTTCCGTTGCATAAACCATTTTTCTGATTAATATTCCTTAGCAACATTATTGGCACACCAACTTTTAAACCAATTTATGATTAGGTATACCAGAAAGCTTTAAACCATTTAGAAAATCCGTTGAGTGCAATGCTGGATCGAAACCAGGCCCAACACTATCAGAGTTATCTATACTATCAGAATTAGGATATACAACTTCTTCTCCTAGAAAGAAAGTATAAAAATCTGTCATTAATGTCTTGGACAACCTCGTTTAAAGGTGCAAGTATGGCTCTTTCTTGGAAATATGAAATATCATTAAAATTATCAAATAATGCTGGATATACAAAATCAATAAGTTCAGAAATTGGTTAAGATGAATCACCGATCAAAAGATCATCTTGTATTTCAATAATGGAATTACCATCATTGTGACCACCAAGTTTACCTTCACCAAGTTCCAACAACCAATTTGCAAACTGGTAGGCCTCTTGAAAATCTGATGGGTGACACCCGACGGTTAACCTCATGTTTTTGGTTAACCTAAGAACCTTGCAATTGGACCAAATGTGGGACGAACTGAGTGAAGCATTAACAATGTCACTATGTGATCCATTTTGTATTACCGGTAGGATTTGACGAAAGTCACCCCCAAAAACAACAACTCCCCCCCCAAATGGATGTTGAGAACTGTTACGGTTAACACCTTTTAAAACATCTTTTAGACTCCTATCCAAGGCTTCAAATGCATGTTTATGTGTCATAGGAGCCTCGTCCCAGATAATCAGATCAGTTTGCTTCATTAAGTTGCAAATATCTGGATTTTTTGTTATTGAACAGGTAGAATCCTCAGTTAGATTTATAGAAATAGAAATCTAGAGTGAGCGGTTCTACCTCCCTCAAGTAACAAAGATGCTATACCGCTTGAGGCAACATTTAAAACGATTTTTGCTTTGGGTCTTATGGAAGCAGATAACATCTTCCATAAAAATGTTTTTCCCATCCCTCCATAACCATAAACAAAGAAAACACCGCCATTATTTGCATCAACTGCTTCCATTATTTAGTTATACACATTGCGTTGTTCATCTGTTATTGAATTATAAAGTCATTCAAACTCACCCATCATAACTTGTGTATTGTACCCCAGCTCCTCGTTCATAAAACGATTTGTTGATGCCGCTATAGAATCATCATCAGGGAAAGGCATGGTAGGAAAACAATGCAGACTACAATTATTTCGCAGGAGGAAATTTTGAATTTCAAGTAAAGCGAGGTTCTTTAGTTGCGCCTCTGAAAGTAAGAAATCTATATCGAATAAAAAAATTGTTAATACTTATTTTTTTAAACATATTTGTTAATGTATTAACAATTTAAAAATATAAAAGAAAACCATTTGATACCTTTATTTTTCTGCTCATTTGGTTGTTTGTATAGAATGCCACCAATTAAATACTTCCAAGTCTTTTCCCAAACATCATCCGGCCTAGATAAACTGTATGTGATTAACATGGTTGCAAATAAACTGCGTAAATAATAACCACTTGCAGTATGACTTGCTTCTTCAATAGCTTATATATACTCGTTGTCATCATCTAGAAGGCCTCTTTTATAACACGCATCTCTATACGTAGCACACCCTTCACCATCAACAGTACGAATATCTTGAAAGCACTTAGGACCTCTAACCTTATTTAACAAAATTCTTAGATAGTATGCTTCATTAAAAGTTGGCGGAACACGATGATTTCGACCAATAGAAAAACCTCGTTTACGTAGCTCCCAAACCCTTTCGTCTTGTTTCCAAACAAATTTTTTTGGAAACTCAACGTACGTTAGGGTTTGTGCAAGATCGTATTTTTTAATACACTCAATCCAACCAGTGATCTTGACGAACCAACAGTCGACTTGTTTAAAACGTCTTTAACATCATCATCATCTGCAAACACAAATGTTTGTTGTCCGGGTAAATGAAACAGAAGGCGAGTAATTGAAGGAAATCTATAATGGACATCAAAAGCAAAAATTCTCTATGCCGCCTCACATGCAGATAGATATCTGCAATCTATAAGAAGGTAAAGAACCTGCATAACACCCATGGATGAAAAATGATACAGATTGGCCTTATGTCAATCAGTTAATTTCTAAAAGTATAAGAGAATGTGTGTTTCGGTGGTACTTGAAAACACACATACGTCCAATCTCAATACCATTGAGGTGAGTAAAAACCAGCCAATCATGGACACGCGACCTGTATGCCCCTTGATTTAACTCCAACCGTATCTATGTAGCAACTTCTATACCATCGGGATGAATTAGCACCAACTGGGTTTCAACATCCAAGCCATTCTCACGAGCAAACTGAGTGGGCAAACGCTAAAAATAAACGTGTTCAAAGTGTTAAAATAAATCATGATAATAAGCATCCGGATCCATCATAAATATTATTAAAGTTAAAGGTTTTACAAGGTGATATAACTTACCAATCTATCAGCAACCATAATTTCTAGAAAGTTGTTTTGGTCATCATCCAATTCATCTTCATCCATGTCTTCAACATTTTCATCTACAACTTGCACTTGTTAATCAGGTTCTGAAAAATTTATATATATAGGATTATAATATTATTTTTAATACATGCAATGTGTCAAAAAAAACATGTAAAAGCAAACAGTCATGTTCGTCATCTCCCAAAAGTATTTGCATAAAATCGATATCTGTACTCGGGAGGGGACCGTAATAGACCATAAATGGATCAAAGTTGATGCGTTCAATGCCGTTTATGTCAAAAACATAAAGTCTGAATGTGCGATCATGAATATGTCTTAGAACAATATGTTCATTGACCATAAGATTGACATGTTCAGCAAGTTCAACCCAATCACCGCCAAGACCAAAAGTTGGTGCACCGTTGTTCACATTAACAATCGGTAAATCCCATGCATCTCCATCAACGGCAACAATATGCGTGACTACTTCATCGGCACAATCTCGAAAGTACCGAATAACCTGATCAGTCCTTAATGGCTAGTAAACATTGTAAATTAGTCTCCAAAATAATTTAATATCAACAATTATGACATAATAATTTCTAATTATATTAGGATGTAAGAAAATTTGAAATGGAAATTAAAAATATATACCAGATAAGTTAGAGTTGGAAATTTGACAAAAGCCTCGAAATTCTTTAAATCAGAATTCGGGGTGATCAGGGATGCAAAAGAATCTCCATTTACGATCGTTAACGGGTTCTAAAACAAAAATATCACCAAATATAAATTCATTTCTCTGAAGAAACTGATTCCATCCATCCATTAAAACATATTGATTATTAACAAAATCAATATGTATGAAATTGGTCATTGTCATTATTATGATACAATATAAAAAACCGATCCTCGGGTTCATTGTCTAATAAGTGTTGACATATTTGAGCTGGAAGAACCTGAATTTAAAATGATCGTTACTTGTAAAAGAAATGTCTATGGATCAAAATAAAATTAGTAAATGATCAAATGTGAATCTAATTAGTAATAGATACCATTTGCATTTGTGAAGGATCATAAAATACAATAACCGCAGGTACATCCATTATAAATATCTGTTGATCAAAACATTGAGTACAAGTTGTTATAACATATACACGAACTTGAAATACACAAATCAATAAAACATATTTAAAAAAAACTGAAGGTAACACGAACTAAAAACCACAATAACACCAACTTATGAACAATATTTTAAAATCAGATTTTGTATGTATTAATATAATCACATAGATTAATGTGGCTAACTCTTAATTTAGCCCTACTTTATCGTGAACCATGAACGTATCCTTTAAAGTATAATATGTAATGAGGTTTCATAGGCAGTCAATAATGGTGATTAATGTATATGTCTACTCTTCACCAAAGAACATTATTTAACAGAAACAACAAACTTAAGTATTGATTGAAATCGGAGGTTGTATGATTAACAGAAATCGGTTCATAAAAAGGTTTCATTTACAGAAAATTGAGAGGTAAGTAATGTCGCTATGATAAAATAAGAGGAGACTAACAAAATCGGTGAAGTTCATTCAAAGACGAAGCCATCAGTTTGGTGAAGAACATACCTGATCGTAATGCGTGTTAACTTGAGCGATTAAGAAGATGAACGGCCTTTTGAAGTTTGAGGACTTGATATTAGATATTATGTTTATAAATTTATAATAGTAAGATTATAATATTATTATGTTAAGTTTCTAGACTTTTATTTGTAAGAAATTGTTTAATATGAATTACAAATATAGATTATGTATTTTCTTATACGATCTGATATTTTCTTTTGAAATGACGTTTTTTTTAAATTAAGTAGTTTTTTTTTATGAAATATATAATTGTCGGTATTGTTATATGCTTGTTTACCGTTTAAAGTAAAAACGGTTCAAAAAGAGATCTCAAATTTATAACTCGTTTGTAAATTGGATCTCAAAGTAAACTTGATGTGTGTTTAAAGGATGTTTCTTTCTACGGAACTCACAACTAAGCTTTAAATTTATAAAACAGATTTTCTTATTAAAACTACACACAACCAACTAGTGTACCGATCATAAGTACTATAAAACTAAGGAAGTCCGAGTATCGAACATGAGGACACATGAAAACGTGTATGATTATTTACCCTAGTAAAGACCTTCCTAAGAATAATATTTTTTAAATTGATTTTTAATTATTAAACACTTAACCTAACTTACTTTAACTAAATTGAAAGACTTAACTTACAAGACTTAACGAAACTTTAAGAATGAGACTTAACAATGGAGAAAACGTCTACCTAGGAAAGAATCCTATTGAAGGTTTAACAAGAAATGGATTGAATAATATCACGACACCGGTATCTAAGGATGACACAACTAAGACTCACTCAAGAAAGCTAGATCACCTCTCGCTCTCACTGACAAACCCTAACTTACACTTAGTTGAATTTAAGAACAAACCGGGAAACGAATTGCTAAAGTGTTCTAATGTCGACTCTCCTCTCGGTCTCACCGACAGACGACCCTGATGGAAATGAATACTACGCAACCAAGGATAGAGGAACAATTTGGTTTAACTTAAACTAAATCAATTAATCGTTTACAGACCCAAACCCGACAAGAACCGAACCCGCTCTCGCGCGATCCTAATTCTAACAAGTACAAGCTATGAGACGACCTTACTTCCTATCACCTCTCAGTCTCTAAGAAGGTGCCTACCCCCTAAATTTAACTAACTAACATATCCAACTAAACCCTACAGCTGATCACCCCGCAAATGTAAGGCACCGTTACCGGTGCCTCACTTTTGACGTTGGATTTACTCATAAACGCAGTTCCTAATATCAGAGTTAATTAAAAACTTAGCGGAATAATAAAAAAACATCAACCATTCTTTACAAATATCCATAATTTGTCTTTTTAAACATAACATTCATTATAACATTCAAAACATCATGACAATCTTCAGATGCCAGCCTCTTCAATCCTGCCATGTGTCCATCTCAAACCAGCTGTCTCAATCTGTTAACCTGCATGCATACTAAAAGTCAGCTACGCTGAGTGAGTTCTAGTTAATCACATAACCTACTTTACATACCCATATACATGCCCGAAGGTACGTATTACATACATAACCTGTACTTCATTAGTCCATACTCATTTATGGCTAACCTTTCGTTATAAAGGGCATTTCACCCTATATACCTCGGATATTATTAGGGTCCGGTACCCTCCATCCTCGGATATTATTAGGGTCTGGTCTCCCTTCATCCTCGGATATTATTAGTGTCCGGTCTCCCTTCATCCTCCGATATTATTAGGGTCTGGTCTCCCTTCATCCTCGGATATTATTAGGGTCCGGTCTCCCTTCATCCTCGGATATTATTAGGGTTCGGTCTCCCTTTCTTCCATGCCTTCATACCATACCTGTTCTTACATACTTTTCTTGACAATACGAGCAATATCGGAAGAGCGTTCACGTACCATCAACATATCATACATACATTATGCATACATCATATATATTCATACATACATCTTATCCTACATCATACATATCAATCACATCTTTAGCTACCACCTGACGGTACATGCAATATCCGAAGATCGTTCACGCATCTTCAAGCAATCATCATACATATATAATACAAGGCATTCACTTACTATTTAAGGTAAGTGTATTAACTATCACATCGAGTATGCACACAGACCCGAAAACATAACAAGGAAGTGGGGCTAGAAACTCATCTGAACTCGATTACGTTCACCGTTAATAGTTATTCCCTTATTTAGTTGTGCACGACTAACTGTATAACAATTACACGTATCAATGAACTATCACTAAGCATATCGCATTTCTAGTCTAATTATAACCCACAACGGACGGGGGTCCGGGGGCAGCGCCCCTGGCAGCGGGGTCTAGGGGCGGCAACCCCTGGCAGGGTCCAAAGGGCAGAGCCCCTGGTTGGGGTCGAGCTGCCATGTCAGCATGGAAAAATTTTATTTCCATTAACTGTCTTAACATATTTTCCATTAGGATTTTAAATCATTAATTAATTTACTAACTTAAAAGTTCAAGGGTTAATGTGTAATTATTGCATTCTTTACCAAGTCCAGGGACTGTTCTTGTCATTTAATAAACTCCTAATTCGTTACTGCTTCATAACGAATTGGCTTATCATAGCGAATCAACAAATTGAACCCTTTAACGAACTGGACTCCTTAACGAATCAGTCCATAGCGAACCGGTCCATCTAATTCGTTATATCTTCTAACGAACTGGCTATAACGAATCAAGGGTGATTCGTCATCCTTTCCCCTTAACGAATTGAACATGAACTATAGCTAGTTCGTTATGCTCCCAAAGACGAATCAGCTAGCGAATCACCTTTAATTCGTTAAATTCCCCGCTAACGAATCACCTCTAATTCGTTAACTTCCCGTTAACGAATTAGGGTTAGGTCAGAATGTCAAGGAACATTCCCTGACATCCTTACCTCGTACACCTTTTCCGGCGCCGCCTTTCCGGCGCTGTCGCCGGAAAAACGCGGTTTCGCCGAAAAACGAGTTTTGACTCGTTTTTCACCGTTTTTCGCCCCGTTCGATCTGAGCTCGGGTGATCCATAAGCTCATCTTAGGTTAGGTTTATACCCGAATCCACCTAGATCCCGTGACTTAAACGGTATAACGGTGTCGGCTCGTCGTTTCGTGACTGTATCTAGCGGGTTTAAGCTCATACAATATCATACTATCATTACCTTAGGTCGGAATCGGTCCTTCTTCTATCTTTCGGCTAGAGAGAGAGATAGCTTAAGTGTGTGTTTTGGGAGGTGTATGGAATGTGTGTGAAATGAATTAAATGGGTGATTAATGGTTTATATAATTATGGATCATGGGCTTAAGCCCATGGTCTTTTCCTCTTTCCTTCATAACTCAAGTCCATAACCCCATTCCATTTAACCCAACACTAGCCCGACTCATAATAACTCATACTTTCACTTAATAGCCGTAACTAGAAAACGGGATGTTACAAGTCTTCCCACCTTAAAGAGGTTTCGTCCCTGAAACCTAACTATTACATAAACAAATCTGGATAAAACTTGCGCATCTCTTCCTCCGCTTCCCATGTAGCGACCGATCCTTTGCGATGCTTCCGTATCACTTTCACTAAGGGTATAGCCTTGTGACGGAGTTGCTTCTCCTTGCGATCAACTATCTCGATTGGTTGCTCAATGTAGTTCAACTGTTCATCAACCTCAATGTCCATTAATGGCACGTGCGACATGTCATCAGCCAGATATTTTCTCAAATGAGAAACATGAAAGGTTGAGTGAATTCCTTCTAACTCTTCTGGCAAATCTAACTTGTAAGCCACTTCACCTACTCGATCTAAAATCTTGAACGGTCCGATGTACCTCCGACTCAACTTTCCTCTCTTCCTAAAACGAATAATTCCTTTCCAAGGCGAGACCTTGAGCATCACGTTGTCACTAACGTTAAACTCGATTGGTCATCGCAGCTTATCAGCATACTACTTCTGTCTATCTTGAGCAGCTTTCATTCTACCCTTAATCTGATCAAACTTTGAAGAAGTTTCTTGAACAACTTCCAAACTTCCCATCTCTTTTTGACCAATCTCTCCCCAACATATAGGAGTTCTACAAAAGTCTTCCATACAACATCTCGAATGGTGGCATACCAATACTTGAATGGCAGCTGTTGTTATAAGAGAACTCTGCCAGATGCAGATGATCATCCCAACTCCCTCCAAAGTCGAAAACACAAGCACGTAGCATATCCTCAAGGGTTTGGATCGTCCTTTCAGACTGTCCATCTGTTTGAGGATGATACGCCGTATTGATGTTCAGTCTTGTTCCCATAGCTTCATGGAACTTCTTCCAAAACCTCGAAGTAAACCGTGTATCTCTATCAGAAACGATCGATAACGGCACTCCATTCCTAGATACAACCTCTTTAATGAAAAAGCTTTCTAACATCTCTGACGAGATAGCCTCTCGTATAGGCAGAAAGCGAGCACTCTTGGTCAAACGGTCCACAATCACCCAGATGGTATCATGATGCTTGGCTGTACGGGGTAGCTTAGTTATGAAATCCATGGTGATGTGTTTCCATTTCCATTCTAGTATCTCTAGCGGTTGCATCTTCCCATAAGGCTTCTGGTGCTCTGCCTTGACTTGTAAACAAGTTAAGCACTTACTGACATAATCTACTACATCATTCTTCATTCCCGGCCACTAATAATCCCTTTTCAAATCTTGGTACATCTTAGTAGCTCCTGGGTGAATCGAATATCTTGACTTATGAGCTTCATCTAAGATTCGACCTTTGAGATCTCCATGGCGTGGGATCCACATACGATCAAACCTAGTCTTAACACCATGAGTGTTTTCCATCATCTCGTCTTGCTGACCGAAAATCCTTTCTTTCTTCACTAGTCCTTTATCTACCAGAACTTCTGACTGCAGTTTGATGATTTCTTCAAAAAGACTTGAATTCATAATCAGTTGGTGTGACTTCACTGTTGCAATGACTTCCTCATTCTTACGGCTTAGCGCGTCAGCGACCACATTAGCTTTACCAGGGTAGTACTTAATGTCGCAGTCGTAATCCTTAATCAACTCCAGCCATCTTCTCTGTCTCATGTTTAATTCCTTCTGCTCGAAGAAGTACTTTAAACTCTTATGATCTGTGTAAACGGTATACTTAGTACCATACAGATAATGCCTCCATATCTTTAGAGCATGCACTACTGCTGCTAGCTCTATATCACGCGTCGGATAAGTACTCTCATGGACTATCACCTGTCTAGACACGTAAGCTATCACTTTCCCTCGTTGCATCAACACGCAACCTAAGCCACGATGCGAAGCATCAGTACAAACAACCAAATCCCCGTCACCATAGGGTAAAGCAAGGATTGGAGCTTGCGTGAGTCTCTTCTTTAACCCCTGAAAAGCCTCTTCTTGAAACTTACCCCAACTGAATACTATCGACTTTCGGGTCTTACTTGTCAACGGTGCGGCTATCTTGGAGAAACCTTCGATGAATCTCCTATAGTAGCCAGCTAACCCTTAGAAGCTTCGTATATCGGTCGAGTTCTGCGGAGTCTTCCAATTGGTTATAGCTTCGATCTTAGCTGGGTCCACGGTAATCCTTTAAGGATTGATCACGTGACCTAGGAATTTCACTTCTCGCAACCAAAACGCGCACTTCAAAAACTTAGCATACAACTTCTCTTTCTTTAGATTCTCCAATACCTCCCTCAAATGCTTAGCATGATCAGACTCGCTTCTAGAATAAATCAATATATCATCGATGAAGATGATAACTGACTTATCCAACATTGGCCGACACACCCTATTCATCATGTCCATAAATGCTGCGGGAGCATTCGTTAGACCGAATGACATTACGAGGAACTCGTAGTGTCAATACCGCGTCCGAAACGCTGTTTTAGGGATGTCTGCCTCTTTCACTTTCAACTGATGATAGCCTGATCTGAGATCTATTTGTGAGAACCAACTTGACCCTTGCAGTTGGTCAAACAGATCGTCAATCCTTGGCAAAGGATATCTATTCTTTACCGTAAGCTTGTTCAACTCACGATAGTCTATGCACATTCTCATACTTCCATCCTTCTTCTTCACAAATAATACTGGCGCACCCCAAGGGGAAACACTTGGTCTTATGAAACCTTTGTCGAGGAGTTCTTGCAGTTGGGACATCAGTTCCTTCATTTCAGACGGCGCTAGACGGTAAGGTGCTTTCGCGACGGGCTGGGCTCCTGGTACTAAATCTATCTGGAATTCTATCTCGCGCTCCGGTGGCAACCCAGAAAAGACCCTCAGGAAATACTTATGGGTAGTCGCACACGATAGGAACATCTTTCATTTCTTTCGTCTCGACCGTGGAGTTGACAACATACGCCAGGTAGGCACCACACCCTCGTCTTAATAACCCTTCGGCTTTTATCATCGAAATGATGTTAAGCCCTGAACTTTCCTTATCACCATAAACCGTCACCGCACCGGCGTCCAAGGACTTTAGCTTTATTACCCTACTCTTACATACTATCTAAGCTTCATACTCGGACAACCAATCCATTCCCAAAACTACATCGAACCCTCCTATGGTAATAACATACAAAGTAACAGGGAACTCATGTCCCTCTAGCTCTATCTTACAATCCTTAACCATTTTCGTTATTTTAACCGAAGTGTCACTAGCGGTTTCTACTATACAGGTTTCATACACCCGGCACCTCTTCATTTTAGCTTGTTTACTAAATGTCGTAGCTACAAAACTTCTATTCGCACCCGAATAAAATAATACTGAAGAAGAAATGCCGTTTACTAAGAACGTACCAGTCACAACATCAGGAATCTGCCTAGCTTTTTCCTGGGTCAGCATGTAGGCTCTATTCCCCAGCCTTGCGTGATCAGCATCTTTCTTCCCACTACCTCCAGCTTCCCCCTCCATGCACTTCTTTGTAAAATGACCCGTTTTACCGCACTTATAGCATGCGGGTTTTGCATTGCATTCATTAGCATAATGCCCCATCTTCCCACACTTATAGCAGGCATTTGTCCCCATCCTGCACTCTCCACCATGAGCCTTTCCATATTTGTGGCACACGTCCGAACTAGTACCCCACTTGCACTCGACACCGTGTACCTTTCTACTTCTTGTCCCTAGGGTTCCATAACTGAGTACCTGGGCGCTTGACAGGGGCGACCCATTTCTTATCCTTCTTCTCTTCGACCATCACATCATCTGCCGATAAGTCGTCATAAACCATTTCCGCGAGTCCTACAGCAGAATCAAAAGTACCCGGTCTACCAGCCTTGAACAAGACGCGAACCTTCTGCGGTAGTCCCCTAAGGTAAGACTTGATCTGCTTGGCTTCAGTGTTCACCATATCTGGCACCAACCTTGACAGACGGTTGAATTCAGTGGTGTATTCTCGGTGTGTCATCTCACCCGCCTTTAGGCTCAAGAACTTCATTTCAACCCTCTCAACCTCCGCATCAGCACAAAACCACTTCATTACCAACTCCTTCAGATCATCCCACCGCATAGCTTTGATCCCCTCCCGGGTCTTCCTTTGTTAAACAGTTTCCCACCAGTACATGGCTTAATCAAGAAATGATTGGGTGGCAAAACCTACATCTTGATCGGGACGGCACTCGCTAATGCTGATAACCTTATCCATAGTAGTTATCCATTGGAGAGTAGCGATTGCGTCTCCCAAGACAGTCAGCTTCGGCGGGTCACAACCCTTGAAGGACTTATAGTTGCACCCACCTCGGCCCCTTTTCTTGTCATCAACCTTCACTGACTTAACCACGCTTAATTCTTCCCCCTCCCCTTCATCATTTTTCTTACCATCTCTTTCCGCCCTTTCAGCGGTTCTTTCACGGCCTCCAGCAGACTCTTCAGCATTCTAGTTTTTTGCAGCATCTGCTACCGCTTGAGCAATGGCAGCTTGAACAGCAAGGTCAAGTGGATACCCATCGTTGTTACTCGGATTTCGACCAGCTGCACTTCCTTCTCCCTCATTTTTAGTAGCTGCTTCCACTGATGGTTCTCGGACAACGTGTTGCCTGCCACGACGTCCCATACGTCCTCCTTTTCCATCAGCTTTCTTAGCTCCAGCCATTCGTATTCTATAAGGAAACACAAACGTCATCACTTAAGGAACCATTTAGTACAAGGATAGTAAGGCTAACAGGTAATAACAGTGGCCAGCTGTGATTAGCTGATCACGTTACTCTCCGTGTCCTATACATTTCCCTTTGTGAGTCCACTTGTGCTAGTTCTACTTCTAACAGTTAAATAATCAACCCGTACATATCATCACGTACTCCTATCCCTAGAAATTTAAGCTAGCATTCATACATTCATTATTTAGCAATCATGCAAACATTCATTCATTATTCTACTTTACATGTGAACTTACTCACGTACTTTACCTTTACTTAGCTTGCGTGAGTGACACATGACATTCTCGTACTGGCATCTTCTTTTTTTTTCTTACTTTAATCCCATTCTCTGTTCGATTCTAAGCACGTAGGATGCTTAAATCTCTAGAACTTTGCTCTGATACCAACTTGTAAGGCCCCGTTACCGGTGCCTCACTTTTGACGTTGGAATTACTCATAAACGCAGTTCCAAATATCAGAGTTAATCAAAAACTTTGCGGAATAATATAAAACATCAACCATTCGTTACAAATATCCATAATTTGTATTTTTAAACATAACATTCATTATAAAATTTAAAACATCATGACAATCTTCAGATGCCAGCCTCTTCAATCCTGCCATGTGTCCATCTCAAACCAGCTGTCTCAATCTGTTAATCACATAACCTACTTTACATACCCATATACATGCCCGAAGGTACGTATTACATACATAACCTGTACTTCATTAGTCCATACTCATTTATGGCTAACCTTTCGTTATAAAGGGCATCTCACCCTATATACCTCGGATATTATTAGGGTCCGGTACCCTCCATCCTCGGATATTATTAGGGTCCGGTCTCCCTTCATCCTCGGATATTATTAGTGTCCGGTCTCCCTTCATCCTCCGATATTATTAGGGTCAGGTCTCCCTTCATCCTCGGATATTATTAGGGTCCGGTATCCCTTCATCCTCGGATATTATTAGGGTTCGGTCTCCCTTTCTTCCATACCTTCATACCATACCTGTTCTTACATACTTTTCTTGACAATACGTGCAATATCGGAAGAACGTTCACGTACCATCAACATATCATACATACATTATGCATACATCATATATATTCATACGTATATCTTATCCTACATCATACATATCAATCACATCTTTAGCTACCACCTGACGGTACATGCAATATCCGAAGATCGTTCACGCATCTTCAAGCAATCATCATACATATATAATACAAGGCATTCACTTACTATTTAAGGTAAGTGTATTAACTATCACATCGAGTATGCACACAGACCCGAAAACATAACAAGGAAGTGGGGCTAGAAACTCGCCTGAACTCGATTACGTTCACCGTTAATAGTTATTCCCTTATTTAGTTGTGCACGACTAACTGTATAACAATTACACGTATCAATGAACTATCACTAAGCATATCGCATTTCTAGTCTAATTATAACCCACAACGGACGGGGGTCCGGGGGCAGCGCCCCTGGCAGCGGGGTCTAGGGGCGGCAACCCCTGGCAGGGTCCAAAGGGCAGAGCCCCTGGTTGGGGTCGAGCTGCCATGTCAGCATGGAAAAATTTTATTTCCATTAACTGTCTTAACATATTTTCCATTAGGATTTTAAATCATTAATTAATTTACTAACTTAAAAGTTCAAGGGTTAATGTGTAATTATTGCATTCTTTACCAAGTCCAGGGACTGTTCTTGTCATTTAATAAACTTCTAATTTGCTACTGGTTCATAACGAATTGGCTTATCCTAGCGAACTGGTTCCTGTAACTAATCGAACCCTTTAATGAACTTGACTCCTTAACGTATCAGTCCATAGCGAACCAGTCCATATAACGAATTAGTCCATCTAATTCGTTATCTCTTCTAACGGACTGGCTATAACGAATCAAGGGTGATTCGTCATCCTTTCCCCTTAACGAATTGAACACGAACTGAGCTAGTTCGTTATGCTCCCAAAGACGAATCAGCTAGCGAATCACCTTTAATTCGTTAAATTCCCCACTAACGAATCACCTCTAATTCGCTAACTTCCCGTTAACGAATTAGGGTTAGGTCAGAATGTCAGGGAAGATTCCCTGACATCCTTACCTCGTACACCTTTTCCGGCGCCGTCGCCGGAAAAACGCGGTTTCCCCGGAAAAACGAGTTTTGACTCGTTTTTCACCTTTTTTTGCCCCGTTCGATCCAGATCTGAGATAGGGTGATCCATAAGCTCATCTTAGGTTCGGTTTATACCCGAATCCACCCAGATCCCGTGACTTAAATGGTTTAACGGTGTCGGCTCGTCGTTGCGTGACTATATCTAACGGGTTTAAGCTCATACAATAACATACTATCATTACCTTAGGTTGGAATCGGTCCTTCTTCTATCTTTCGGCTAGAGAGAGAGAGAGAGAGATTAAGTCTTTGTTTTGGGAGGTGTATGGAATGTGTGTGAAATTAATTAAATGGGTGATTAATGGTTTATACAATTTTGGATCATGGGCTTAAGCTCATGGTCTTTTCCTCTTTCCTTCATAACTCAAGTCCATAACCCCATTCCAGTTAACCCAACACTAGCCCGACTCATAATAACTCATACTTTCATTTATTAGCCGAAACCAGAAAACGGGATGTTACAGCAAACAATCTTAAAACACCAAGTAAAGAGTCAAACAAGCAACAATCAATCAAAACTAATTCAATCAATCAAAGCAAGGGGTTTATGAGTATAATTAATCAAATTATAGCCACTAAACAAAACCTAATTCAACATTAAACCAAACTTTCATCAACACATCAAGTCATGATGATCAAACAATCCATATTACTTACTAAAACCTAACAATATTCATCAAACCTAGGTAGAACTAATGAGTTTAGCCTAACATGATTTTTGGACAGCAGGTATACATCAAAGTAAACACCATATTAATCAAAATAAACATCATATTAATCATTCAACAATCTGTCAAGATCAATAACAACTCAATCTTCAATTCAATTGCAAAACAATTCAAGTTTAAAGATCAAATCACAAAGTTATGAACCTTGAAAAAGAACACAAAGTTTATTGAGTGTATTCTACCAATTGGGGCAGAAATAAACGATGATTAATGATGCTAGCTGATGTCCCAACTTCCCTTAGTCTTCTTCTCCTTCCTCTTAGCCGCCACAAGCTCCAAACTCTTCTTTTTTCTTCCCTGGTGGCTGCTTAATTGCGATCGGCAAAATTAGGGGCTGTTAGGGTTTTATTTTTTTAATTAACTTAATATGTTATGCATGAAAGGCTTGGATCTTGTGGGCTTGGGTCGGGCCTTGAGTTGTAGTCTTCAAAATTGATCAAAAAGGCCCCCATAGTCTTCAAACTTGAAACTATTCTCCCTTAAAACTCATAACCTATAATCAATTATCAATATTTGTAAAATCATGCAAAAACAAGCCATAACTCTTATTTATTATACTATTAAGCACTTAAAACATGGTAAAAAGGTACGGAAAGTAAGTGTGTTTTACAACACATCATAAAGATTGGTGAGAAAGTTGATATTCTCCTATAGAACTTGTGCAATTAGTGCATTTCGAGACCTTAGCTTGGCATGATTGCAAAAGTGATAGAGGCAATTAGGTTAAGCCTCATCTGGATGAGTGCGAGTGTGGATTTTGGGGGTTGGGTATCATACATTACATATATGAGCGTGGATAATGAGAGGGCGGGGGGTTGGTTCACTTAGAAAACAATTTTGGACATATTATGTTTATTCAATCAACCCCGATATTAAATTGAGAGATTATCCGGCTTAATAGGTTTCTTTGTATTTGTAATTGTTATAGTATTTATCAATTTTGGACATATTATGTTTATTATGCTTCAAAAAAAAAAAGGTTGTGTTAGAGATGCAATGTTCAAGTATTATGTAGTGCAAAAAAAGAAAAAGAAAATATATATATATATATATATGAAAAAAATAAGAAAAACAAAAAAGAGAAAAGTTAGTGATGTATATAGTTGTTTATTTAATTGTTTACTTAGTTTGTTTGTAATAAGCTGGATCAGATCGTTTGAGATACTTTATATATTCCCTTCCATACCCTTACACCTAGCCCCGTTATAACCTGTTTTAAGTCCTCTTGATTTTCATTCTTGTCAAAGCATTTATATAGGTGGAGATTTGATGATTGTACAAGCGTATGCCAGGACAATTGGTTATAAGTGAAAACGTGTGAATGATCACCAAGAAGAGGGTTAATGTAAAGATGTGTTATGTATAAGTAAAAACCGAAGGCATGTTAGGTTTGGTTAGAATTATATGGTTTAAATTGACTATCAAGTATACTAGTGCAAACCGATAGAAATGAGGGAATAGGGTATGACTTGGGACCTTGACTGAACCGGAATTGTTGGTATGATTGGTGGACACAAGTTGAAAATGAAAAAAAATTGTTTTTGAGGTGTTTCTTGGGGGCAAGCAACAGTTAAGTGTGGGAATGTGACGGGTGAACCGTAGGGGAAGACTTTAAGCAAGCTAAAATATATAAATGCATATGCTAACAAATTAATTGTTAAACTCGGTTCAATTAGATCTACAACGAATGAAACTTAGATCTAATACCGTAATACCTTAATATGATCTAGTTCTATAGTAATTACTCTTAGTTAGTATGTATATATATATATAGTATATTAGTTATATTATATGTGTATTAGTAATACTTTAAGTGAAGCGTTGATCGAGAGAACAATTGAACAGGGGTTCGTTACTATTAAATCAAATCTTGAATTAACAGGGGAATGAACACCCCTATATATAGACGATGGATCTAGTTAGTTACATGTCCCGTAACGAACTAGAGTCTAGTTCGTTAACATTACAGACTCAATTAATAAACATAACGAATCACTTGAATCGTTATGCCCCATTCATCAACATTCCATGACGAACTGGAAGAAACCTAACAAACTACAAGCCCATTCGTTAAACATCCTTAACGAATGGGAGTTACATTAAACAAACTGGCTAGTTCTTTAAACATCCTTAACGAACTAGCCTTACATTAACGAACTACTTAATAAACATAAATATCTCTTTCATTATAATAATAATAATAATAATTATAAAGACGACAAATACAAAGACTCGAGATGCCAAAACCGTGCTCTAACAGACACCCCCTCATCTTGAGTTCTTTGTCTTTAAATTATTTGAAGCGCTTAGTTTTCCAGTCCCGACAGCTATTAATCTCGTACTCGTAACATACACGTATGACACGCTGGAATTGCATAGCTTGATCATAATCTTCACGGCGCTCGATCAATATCTTATTCTTGAATAGCACATTGGATCGATAATCTTATTCAGCTCGGTCTTCAAACCTTTTCCCAAAATAATAACGGCCTCGCCAGTACGATTATCATAATACCAACGGTTGAATGATAAATATACTGATTAAGCATCTTGACTGGTACACGCTTCATCGTCTTTGGCGGTTTACTTTAAGCACAAGGTTCCTCCAACCCATTATTGGATCTATCTCGTCAATACGTTTACGGATTGGAATCTACGGCTTATATAATTTAAATCCGTGGTTCACCTCGAAGAGCAAATGTTGATGGAACTATTCTGCTCGACGATTTCCACCACGGTTAATAAACGGTCGACACGCGAGGGTACATACATCCCAACGCGGTACTAAGAGAACGTCAGTAATGTTTTCATAATACTGGACGCTGTTCTCCCATTTGATAATGCAGATCTTTAACTCTTAATCGTAAAGCCATGAAACAATGTCACCTCTTACTGTAGACACGGCTTTGAATGAAGTCATTTGATTAGCTTTAGCACGTGCAATGGCTTCCTGTTCCTGTTCTTTATCAACATACCTGTACGCCTCGATAATCTTGCGTGCTACCATCCTTGAATATTAGCAACAGATGAATCAGGATTCGATTCAAAGCTCTTGCCTTTACCCTTTGATACTTTATCCAGATGATCTTCAGCTGCTTTAACGTTTTCTTCAGTAAATATAGGAGCACCCTGATCAACGTTTGATCATTGAATAGATCAGGGTATTCCTCAGCTTTCACATCTTCGATCTCAACCTCCTCGTCTTCATAAATAAACGACGTATTCATCGGAATCGTCATATCATGTAAGACTTCCTCGTCGTTCTCAACCTCAACATCGTCCTCGGCCTCTAACGCATCAAGTTCTTCATCATTCAGACCCAGCAGAATAGAAATCTGCTCGCGTGCCCAGGGTCGATCGAAAAATTGCCCCACCTCAATCTCATCAGCATTAACCATGATCCTAACCACCCCTTCGCGTCCACAAATAATAGTATTAGCCTTTATCGACTCAATTGGTTTTACATTCGTAGAGTCCTGATAAACAACCACCTGTTTGTTCAAATCACCAGCAGCTTCACTTGTTCCGGTACCAGAGGATGAACCATGAGCTTGTTTCGGCTCATTACCTCCAGCACCCGGTGCATCAGGATCTTCATCATCATTCTTTAACTTCTTAAGTGCATCAACCTTGCATGTTAGTTGCAGAATAAGATCCTCTTGCTCATTGATTTTCACCCCATGAGACGTAACAAACTCACGGAGCTCCTTTGTCTCTTTTTGACAGTAGGAGACCTAACCCATCAACTTCCTTTGATTAAATAACAACTTCTCTTAAGCATGGCGATCGGTCGTCATTTAATTCTCATAAATATGAATCAAGCTCAAGAGCATGTTTATTTGATTGTCATGTGGCATGGCATGGAAGGATGGAGGGATCGGTTGTACAGGACCTTAAGGACGATTAAGCCTCATGAACGAAATGTCCATAGGCTGTGTCAGCATCATTGTCGGTGTTGGAGAAACCACCGATGTAGCAGCAGTAGGCCTTGGTAAAGTAGATAAGATAGATTGTGAAATCATACCAAGCCTAGGATCCGATGTGAGTGTGGTCGTCAATGTCAATTATGGGGTGACCTTGGAATTTGAGGACCAAAAAAGACTCCAGCACCTTCAGTTTTACGACGTTTTGCTGGTTCAGCAGAAGCAATCTCTTTACCTTTCCGTTTATGTTGTGCAACAAAAGAACTTACCACCACAGCCTCAACTTGTTTCTGATCACCCCCTTGACAACCATGTCCAACATCATCACCATCATCTCCATAACCACCGTCGTTCCCACCTGGACCTCTTCACGATCAGAATCCGAATCATCGTGGATCCAGCGATCATCAGAAGGAAATACATATGTTGTATTAGATACATGACCAATCAAGCGTTTGAACCTTGGTTCAGGATCTTGACGGTACTGCTTCATTCTCCTCATTGTGTCAGCCTTCATGTGTTCAAGCTTCAATACATCGTTGCGGAGTGTTGGATCAATCACCATATCAGGAATCGCATCCTGAATAACAGTTGGAGGATCGAGGATACATAAGAAATTTATTACGTCGATTCTTGATAATGGAATTCTCTTTGAAATGATATAAGATCATCTCTGAGAAGTTTAAAGGCTTGTTCAAAATCAATGCGACGAATGCTGATTGAAGCATAATTCGACACTTGTCAAATCCACCTTTTCGTCCACCAAGGTAATGAATCAGAACGTTCAAAAAGTACTTGTAAGTGGCACACAAGTATGCCTTGTTATACATGGGCTTCTCCAGGTCGCCAGTATAAAACACACGACCAAACAGACCACGGATCAATCCCTTGTCGAATTCATATGGGTTATCCATATTGTCACCAAATCTCAACACCCTTTGGATCTCCTCGGTTGATATCACAACCGGTCTACCATTCACCTCGACAGCTATGTCGTTCTCCGTCTACATATTGAGCTGTGTTCCAGAACTGACGGATAATACAAAATCGAATCTCAGGATTCGATGTGACAGCATAACTGATACGTGAATGACGTATGAACGCTAGCATCTCCCCAAACTCCCCAAATGTATCTTTATCGGCAATGTTCGTTCCGACAAAAGCACAGATGTTATGCTTCTTTTCAAACGACAATAAAGGAAGATCCGGTACTTGTTGCGGTATCGGTTGTTGCTCAGCAGCAGGAGGATCCTGAATATTCTCGTTAGTCATAACTGAAAATAGATAAACCCGAGATTTAGTATAAATAAAATAATATTAAATAAATTAAGATAATATTTAATGATATTTTCTTATTAAATAATATTAAATTAATTTAAAATTTTATTTTATAATAATTTAAAAATGTCATTTGTTAAATATATGATTCGTTGTAAACGAATAGGTGCTTCGTTATAACAAATTGACTAATTTGTTATCACGTAAATTATACGAATTAGTCATAACGAATCAATGGTGAAAAGATAACGAATTTAGGAACGAATGGGTTGTGATTCGTTATTATTTTCACGAATGGTTGATTCGTTAAACCTTAGTAACGAATTGAACATGAAGCAGTTTCAATTCGTTACCTTATAACGAATGGCCAACAATAAGACTTAATGTTTGACTAATTAGAGTCCAAGTCAAAATTAACAAGAACATTGAAAGTCAAATTTCAAATCTGGAATCAAATACCACATAATCTACTATGTAAATCCGAACGAATGATCCTAATGATCTCGGAAACACATCGATACATGATTCATGATGTCCAATTAGGCTAAATAATGTTCTAAATTAGCTAAATTGCGGTTTATATGTATAAGTTAAAAACCGGACAAACAAACTATCAATTGACCCCTTAGATGTTCATCAAATCTGATGAAAATCATTAAGCAATGATCCCCATTACCTTGCGATTCAGAAATAATGATCAAAGTAAGGTTTGGTTAATGTCGAATTTTCTTGAAAATTTGGCCAGAGTAACTTTGCTTAAGGTTGAAGAAAGTGAATAGTGAATGAAGACGAATTGCCTTCACACTTTACTATAAGCAACGACTCAGCATGGTTTCCAAGACAATGAATCAACTGATTCGTTTAAATTTGAAATAATGAATCAATTTATTCGTTATCCTATTCGTTACACGTGGCAAAAAATTCATTACACGTGGCAATAACTTCATTACACGTGGAAAACGAATGAGTGATTCGTTACGAATCAATAACAAATTGAAAACATGTCTGATTCATTATATAATGGATGACGAATTAGGTCATTCAGTAAAAAGTGGTGGTTAGAAAAGTAACGAATCAAAGTAATTCATTAAGAATAACCTAGTTCGTTATCCTGAATAACGAAACACAATTTAATTTAATTTTAAATTAAATCACTTAAATAAATCAATTAAATAAATAAAATTATTATTAAATTAATTTAATGTATACCCGTATTTCAATGAACTTATACCTTAAGAATCTTACCCAATCGTAATAAGACGAAATACTTTAACTTGTTCTACGCTCAAAACACATAACTTAAAGGAATTAAATAATATGTAAAAGGAAAATTAAAAATCTTTATAGTATTTTACATTTTTGTTTCAAAATATTACATTCAAATAAAAAAAATAAGCAGAAAACATAAAATATTTTTGTGTTTTTGTATGGTTTTTCGAAAGCAGTACATAGTTTTGGTGAGTTTAAGCAGAGAATCATATTGACCAAATTGCCCTTCCATCACAGTTTTATATTTCAGCGATATTATGACTGGCGTTAAGTCGGTCATTGATATTGTTGTCCACTTAAATCTTATAACAAAATTTCAAGCGTTTTTGTGATATGATTAATTGGTTCAATTAAAGCACAGAATATCAGAAACTATCAGCCTCTAATCTCGGTTCAAGCTTAATTTGATTTTTACCGTATCACCCCAACTTGACTTAAACCATTATGCTGTTAATTAAAATTTTGATTTTATATATTTTGTTTGATGCACTAAGATTCTTTCACTGTGAGTGAGTATGCACGAGTTCATCTGTCAGCTTACATACATTGTGTCCCATGGGGTTCGTTTCTTAATGGTATTAAGACGCACGCAAGGGAGGAACAATGTATGACTACCAACGAATTTTGATCAAGTCAGTAATTTAAATTGTACATTGTACAGCAGTGATCAAGTTTAATGACTTCGGGGTTGCACTAAAAGCGTTTAAAATATTCATGCATATGAATACCCAGATGATTAAGCCGCATAAAGACTCATAATGTCCAGAATCCTAAAGCTTTTTAATCAAACTTATTTTATTTTTGGTGATCAAACAGACATAAGTCTTGAGTATGACAGACTATTAAATTTCTGCCATCACTACTGAGATTTTTGGTAGAGACTAACACCTCTTTCAATTTGGCGTTTCTTTAGGTTTATATCACACACTTTACTCTAACGGCTTGTTTAAGACCTATCAATGCACCAATGCAATTAAGCACTCAGTCTTTCAAACTTATTTATTTCTGGATATGGGACCAGATGATCAATGTACTATCATTTTCTCTTTTTGCTTAAAAACTAAAAAAAATTTTAGGAGCATAAAAAAATAAATTCAATCACCGCAGTTACTTTTAGTCTATAGATTAATGGCTATCTGATTAATCCAAAAATGGATAACGGGACCAAAACATGCAAGCATGTACCACAAACTTAAATAACTGACATAATTTTCAGCGAGAGAATAAAATAAAAACGCACAACAGTGGCCCCAACTACTTTCCATTATCAAGTAAATAGCTATCCCGAAAATTTACAAGTAAATATCAGGACCAAATACGTACAAGTATATGTCCTTCAAATATGAGTAAATGGCATAATTTTTAGCGAAAGAATGCAAAATTCTTTTTGTTTTTCTCTGTACATACTTTAAAAACACAATCTTTATGTATTTTTCAAAAATTTTTATGTTTTTGGATTTTTAAAATATTTTAAACAAGAAAACACACTATTTTTGAATTTTTCAAAATTTTTCAGTGGTTTTTTTATTTTTTTTTATTTTCTCTGTACAAACTAAAAGCACAATATTATTATATTTTCTATTTCACCCCCAAAACCCAAAACATAAAAATTAAATGAAAGAAAAAGAAACAAAAATTAAACAAAAATAGTTATCCTTGTTTAAGGACGTCAGCAAGGGTTTTTAATCCATTTAAACCAAGCAAAAAATTAAAACATGTTTTATCAAATGCCTGGGTAATTAGATCGGCTTTTTGAAAACCGGTGTGCACTTTCTCGATATCGATTAATTTCTTTTCAATACAATCCCGTATAAAATGATATCGAATTTCGAAATGTTTCATTTTTGAGTGTTTCACGGGATTCTTGGTGATACTGATAGCAGCAGAGTTATCAATTAAAATTGGAGTAGTAAGAAACTTCAAACCGTAGTCGCGCATATGTTGTTGTATCCATAAAACATGTGAACAGCAACTCGAGGCTATCACATATTCTGCCTCAGCGGTTGAAGTGGAGACCGTTGTCTGCTTTTTACACTGCCAGGAAACAAGCCGGCTTCCTAGGAATTGACAACCCGCTATAGTCGATTTAAAGTTGATCTTGCAATCTCCATAGTCTGAATCGGAAAAACACAGTGAGTTCAAAATTATCGTCCTTGGGGTACCATAACCCGATGTCAGGATTACCCCTCAGATATTGAAGTAAACGTTTTACCGCCGCCAGGTGAGTCACTCGGGGACTTTCTTGTACCTAGCACATAAACAAACTGCAAACATTATGTCAGGTCGAGAAGCAGTAAGATGCATTAAAAACCTATCATCGCTCGATAAAGGGTAGGATCAACGATGTCCTCCAATTCATCCGGTGATAAACTGTGACCCACGGGGAGAGGAGTTGAAGGGATTTTTCCGGCAGTTATCTTGAATCGGCTCAAGACATCGTTCACGTACTTCGTCTAATGAATGAAGATTCCCTTGTCAGACTGATGAACTTGCAACCCTAAAAAGAAGTTCATCTCTCCCATCGAGCTCATTTCGAATTTTGTTTGCATTGACTTCTCGAAATCCTTACATAACTTGTCATTTGTTGATCCAAAGAGTATGTCATCGACATATATCTGGACAAGGAGCATATCATCACCAATATTCTTAAAAAATAATGTGCAGTCTATAGTTCCTCTCTTGAAGCCGTTATCAGTAAGATGATCAGCAAGCGTGGCATACCAAGCTCTTGGGGCTTGGTGTAGACCATACAGGGTGTTGTTTAAATGGTAAACTCGGTCCGGATAATCAAGATCTTCAAATCCAGGAGGCTGTAGAACAAATACTTCTTCGTGTGGTTCTCCATTAAGAAAATCACTTTTCACATCCATCAAATAAACTATAATGTTCTTGTAAGCCGCATAAGCCAGAAATATTCGTATAGCTTCCAATCTTGCAACCGGAGCATATACCTCAGTGTAGTCTATTCCCTCTTGCTGATGAACACTTGCACCACTAACCGTGCTTTGTTTCTCACGATCACCCCAAGATCGTCCTTTTTACATTTAAATACCCACTTCGTAGGAATAGGCTTCCTAACTCTAGTGGGTTTACCAATGAGATCCCACACACCCAGTCAATTAAACTGTTGCAATTCCTCTTGCATTTCTTCTACCCAAGATGGATCTTGAAGTGCCATACGAGTATTCGTAGGTTCCACTTGAGATAGAAAGCAAGTGTATTTGGCGAGATTCATGATTCCCGAAGAATGTAAATCTGCATAAGCACACAATATTTTAGACTCACTTGAAGAAGCAACTTGATGACGTGTTTGCACACCTACATCGAGTTCCCCAATGATGTGGTCCTGAGGATTATCATTATGAATCCTAAGGGTAGGATTCTCAGGCACAACTACATTGTCAGTTAGGTTGGTTATATTCTCTTCAGCGTCATGAGACGATTCACCGATCTCATGTGTTTCTGGAAATTGAGCTGAAGAAGAATCAACAAAATGACTATCATCCGATGAAATAGAAATCACATCGGATGAATAAGGAAGATCATTTTGTGTTGCTTCTTCTTGTGTATCTTCATCATAATTAGTAATTGAAGATCTTGGTGGTAAGTATTGATCTTCTAAATATGCTAGCACTACGTCTTCATCAAGTTGTTCAACTATTTGAGTGAAAAAATTAAATAGACTCTCATAGTTAAACATCCAGTCGGGTCCTATACCTTGAGGAGGTGTGGTATATTTTTGACAATCAACATGGTACCACTCTTTAAATTAGGCTTACGTTTGTTCAGAAGCTCATAACTCGTCTTTTGAAGCTTCTTCACAGTCAAAACACGATTGAGCGTCTAGCAAGCAGTATTCACAGCCTCGTTCCAGAATTGAACAGTAAGCTTAGAATTTGCAAGCATTGTTCTTGCAGCTTCAATAAATGTTCTGTTCTTTCTCTTAGCCACCCCATTCTGTTGTGGTACATAAGGAGCACTATATTCTCTATGAATTCTCTTTTGAAAACAAGAGAAATCCAATACATTGTTTTTGAACTCCGTACCATTATCACTTCGAATACGTCTTACTTTCAATTTGTATAGAGATTCGATCTTAGTGATTAAATTTTGAATCAGAATGGGTGTCTGATCTTTTGAACTCATTAATAAAACCCATGAATACCTTGAATAGTCATCAGTGACAACTAAACAGTACCAATCACCAGCGATACTCGCATGATTCACAGGACCGAACAAATCCATATGAAGTCGCTTTAATAGAGTGTCAATGGTATGGATTAACTTATATGGGTGTGACTTCTTCTTCTGTTTGCCTTTCTTACAAGCAACACAGTGGTTAGTTAAATTAAAATGTTTCAAGGAAACACCTTCGACTAAGTCATTACCCATTAAATAATTCATTTTACGAACATGAATATGACCCATTCTTCTGCGCCAGAGAATCGTGTCATTTTCAGTTGCCTTAGAAACAAAACATGTTTCCATAGAAGTTGATGCTTTTGAAGACATGTTCAACACATAAATATCATTCGATCGAGGAGATCGCATGACAACCATGTCCTCGGGAATGATGTGTCCCGGTTTCAGAATCAGACATTCTTTATCATTAAATGTTGTAGTGTATATCTTATCAAAGATTTTTGATACACTCAATAAATTATGATCAACTTTATCACAATAGTTGACTTTTTCAAATGTGATACTTCCATTTGACACTTCACCCTCTTTAGTGATCATACCTCCTGAGTTACCAGCAAATGCAACATACCCTCCTTGTATATTTTTATCATTTTTTAAAAGATTGATGTTGCCGGTAATGTGACGAGAGCATCCACTATCCTTTATTTAGTTTTCACCAGAAATAGTCTTGGATAAACCCTACACAAGAAAAGAAAATGATCAGTTGAAAAAGGAAGCCCATGCCTCAGTCTTGGGCACCTCTTGAGTTTCTCTTGGAAGCTTAACATTAAGTGAATCTAAATGCTGTTTAGCCACTTGTGAGTATGTCACAGGTATTTTTGACTTTCGTCGTAAGTAAGCAGCTTGAACAATATTCGCATTCACATATTTGCAAATCGGTTCCATAGGAACAAATTTGGGCTTAACATAACTTACATTCTCATTAACATGAATCACCTTTCGAGGATTCACATCAGAAAACATAATGTGAGTTTCATCATCAAAAGACGTTGGTCTTCTAAAAATCTCCATGATCAAAGGAACGGGTTTTGATTGTTCCTTGATAAATGGATGAAGATTTTGGGATTTCTTTAATCCATAGTTTCTGATTACATAGCCATGTTCACAACAGAGAAAGCAAGTTCTCATGTCAACATGTTCATGTGATGGTTTAGCATAAACATGTGCAACCGAAGGTTGATGATAAACTCCAGCAAAAGGACCCTTATCCAAGTCATCAAAAATCACAGATTTTCGTTTCTTGTAAAAAATCCAAATTTGAACAATTTGAAAAGCTGTGTAAAGAATCAGTTCCATTTGACTTTACAAACTGAACATTTTTAGCAAATTTTAACAAACTTTTTGCTTTTTTCAACGGATCTAACACTTTTGAGGTCTTAGATTTCACAACCTTGTTTTCAATGTCTTGTACCTTAGAAGTTTCACTGTGAAAGACACTTTCAATCAATTCGGGTTTGATGATATCAAGCGGAATGTCTTTCTCAGTGAACATTGTGCTTATCCTTTTAAGCTTAAAAACACGACCAGTTGATGGCACAAATGAAACAGGATTGATAAATCGTACCAAATCCACATCAGAAACTTTAGGCTTTTCTGATTTCTTAGCCTTCACTGGTTTAACAACTTTTTCCTTTTCACTTGTGATGTGTTTGAACCATATACCGCTTCCTCAAATTCATGAGGTTCACCAAGAATGTGATTCGAACTTGGAATGTTCTTATTCTTTTGTATCACTTCGGGTTCAAACACATCCTCAATAATGACTTTCTCAACATTCTCAACAAAAACTTGGTTGCTTTCAACATGATGTTCTTGATTTGACATTTGGACTTTAACATTCTCAGATTTTCTGGTTTAGGTTTTTCTGAAACAACAGGTTCATTAATAACCACTTCTTCTTTACTAGCAAAAGGGTTTGCAGTATAATCATTATGAAATGGAGGTGGTATTTCAACAAAACCTACACCTTTTTTAGAATCTTTTTGCATACAAGTTACTTCGATTATCTCATTTAGCAAAAATGATGATTTTCTAAATTTTTTATCATTCTCAAGCTCAATGATCTTAGATCGATGTTTCAAGATTTCTTGTAATTTTTTATCATTAATTGTCATTTTAACTAACAATTAAGAATTGGGATCATGGTTACTTGTAGACAATGCTTCAATTTTCTCCCTAGATCTCATTTGAGATTCTAAAGATTGTCTATAAGTATCCTTAAGCGAAGCAATTTCTTTCACTAAACAGTCATTATAAGCTTTCAAATATACTAACTTAGGTTTAATTGTCTCACAATCAACACAGGGCATAGTAGCAGATAATTTAATAGAATTAGAAACAGAATAACTAACCTTATAAATTTTGGTCATAAAAGAAAATGTAGTTGATTGCATTTGGCATGAATCATCAGAATCAGACTCGGTGTCATTGTCAGAAGATATCTCACTACCACTTGCATCATAAAACCTTTCACTCATATCAAACATCACCAAATTAGTTTGATTGTCATTGCACAACAACCTTTGTATCCAATCAGTTCCATCAGCAGCAGACAACAAAGCTTGTAAACCCAAGGCAGATGGTTTGCTTCTAGAAGACTTATCAACATCATTACCCTTTTTCCACAGGAGAGTTTCTATCTTGATTTCTAGGACCAGTGTATTCCTTCTTCGGTCACACTCTTTAGCAAAATGTCCAAACAATTGGCAATTATAACATTTAACCTTCAACTTATCAAACCCTACCCTCTTATTCAACGACGGTAGATCTTTTCCAGTTCTTTGCATAAACCTTTTCACCTTCCTTACTATCATTTCCATATTTCATTTCAGATCCATGAGCTCTAAATCATCAGGGTCAATTTGGTCATAATCTTCGTCAGTTAATTCACTTGTGGCACTTTTACTTCCAACCAAGTTCTCATATGAAGTCATAAAAGCACATAAGAAGGCAAAATTTTGTTTCGCCTCTTTCATATTTACGTTCGGTGGAGCTGAGAATTGATTTGTTTTAGCTGAAGTTCTAAAACCTCCAGATGCTAAAAAGCATACACTTGGATCACTGTAAGTTGTTGTTGAATTCTCATTAGCATTCTGAGAAAGAAATGCAGTGATCGGAGTTACTATGGAGTTTAAAGGCATACTTTCACCATAGAAGGATGGATCTTGACTTTCTTTTGATGACTTTTGGAACTTCAAATCATATTCTCAAGCCTCAAACTTTTGCATAAACTTAGAAGTAGTCAAATCTTCATTCTTGAAATAGTTTTTTTCCTTCAACACCATTAAAAATGTTGAGTATGAACTAAGTAAAGCATTTTTAACTGTGTCGATCTTATCAGACTCAGATGGTTCCATCTTCAACTTGTCCATCTCAGCAATTAAATGATTGAAACGTGTAGTCATTTCCTCAACAGTTTCACCTTTGTGTAAGTTAAAGTTTCAAAATTGGAACTTTAACATTACATTCTTACTCTCTTCAGTATTACCCATGCTTCTCATTCAAATATGTTGAAACAAAGAAGTAGATATCTTAATACTTCTAACCTGATGGAATATATTATCTGGCAATGCCATGGTAAGAGTTGAATATGCTTTTGTATCGATCTCTAAGGCTTTCTTCTCCTCTTGGGAATACTGTGAAATGGCTTTAGAAATAAAACCAGTAGTCTCATCACCAATCATAGGTACAGTGTAAACTTCATCAAGACAATAGGAGCAATCAGGATGAACAGACCCTAGATATGCTCTAAATCGGGGTTCCCATTTTACATAGTCACTAAACTTCATCAATCGAGGACATTTGGTATGAGATCCGATTTCAGCATCCAAATGTAACATTTGTTTCATCAACGCATTCTGGGATGCTAATCCATAGAAACCAGCCATTTTAAATAACAAGTTCAAATTTAATAACTCAAACTTCAAGGGCTAAAGGTGAAAGATTTAACAAACTGTGAACAGTAACAGTAATGAACTGTGAACAGTAACTGTGACGAACTGAGTATAACGAATCAAAGACACGAATTGATTGCTATCTAAATAACGAACAAGAAACAGTACCACAATAAATTAGCTTAACACGAATTAGTAACGAATCAAGGACGCGTCACTAACGAATCAAGTCAATCAATTCAACGAGTCAAATTGACGAAACAAGTTGACGAATCAAGTTGACGAATCAGATTAGAAAATCAGGTTGACGAATCAGGTTAGCGAAACAGGTTGACGAATCTGATTGATGAATCAATAATAAATTCAAAGAACACAAACTAACTACAGTTGATGACGAATCAACTACAGTAAATAACGAATTAGGTTGTTAGACGGTTACAACAAACTTGGCCACGTGGCACAAGTTTGTTAGAAAGTTGGTTAACGAATTAGACCACGTGTCTAACAGACCAAGCAGAATGAATCAAGCTTGATAACGAACTAGTGATAACGAATTACAGTTATTTAACGAATCTTCAAACACTTATGAAGATCTTCAAATCTTAAAAGTGATTTTCCAGAAATCTTGAAAATTTCCAGATTCATAAACACACCAAAATTTAATCCAGATTTGTAATACCAATTCAATACTTAACCAAATTGGCCAAATCTTAGCTTAAAATACATGTAATCAAATCGTGATTCCAATACTCACAATCCAGTATACATTAACCGATCAAACACACATAAATTCCTACAATTCTTATCCCTTGTTCCGTACACAACATTATCCAAACAAAAACCAATCAAATCAAATACAAACCACAATTCAAGTCTCACAAACCTACATTAACCCTTACCGAATGCCAACCAAATCAAATTCAATCCATTATCATAGATTCAACAGTTAACTAGATTAAATTAAAATTAACTTTAATAACACCAAAAACTAAATTAATAACAAGTCAATAGCACTAAATCAAGAGTAATCAAGAGCACCGAAAGCTTTGATACCACTTGTTAAACACGGTTCAATCAAATCTAGAACGAATGAAACTTAGATCTAATACCGTAATACCTTAATAGGATCTAGTTCTATAGTAAATACTCTTAATTAGTATATATATATATATATATATATTGTATATTAGTTATATTATATGTGTATTAGTAATACTTTAATTGAAGCTTTGATCGAGAGAACAATTGAACAGGGGTTCGTTACTATTAAATCAAAACTTGAATTAACAGGGGAATAAACACCCCTATATATAGACGATGGAACTAGTTCGTTACACATCCCGTAACGAACTAAAGTCCAGTTCGATAACATTTCAGACTCAATTAATAAACATAACGAATCACTCGATTCATTATGCCCATTCGTCAACATTCCATGACGAATGGGAAGAAACCTAACAAACTACAGGCCCATTCGTTAAACATCCTTAACCAATGGGAGTTACATTAAACAAACTAGCTAGTTCGTTAAACATCCTTAACGAACTAGCCTTACATTTTACAAACTACTTAATAAACATAAATATCTTTTTCATTATAATAATAATAAATACAAAGACTCAAGATGCCAAAATTGTGCCCTAACATTAATTTTATGGAATTAGTTGACTATGGTTACTCATATAATTTCAGGTATGAGGATATAGAGGATGAAATCACGAGAACGTGGGCGAAAACGACGAAGAAAACGGAGTTAAAACGAGAACGATATGAAGAAAACAAGAAAATAAGAAAGAGCTCCACTGTGGCCCACGATGTTGACCGTGGGCCATGGTCAAAATGGCAAAAAAATGGCAGTTTTCAACGTACCGTGGCGTTCAGGGGCACCGTGGAAGCCACCGTGGGCCAGAGTGGGCACTGTGGGCCAAGGTCCGGAAGGTGTAACTGCCGAATTTTGGTGTTATTATTTTGTTTCTTAATTTCTTTTCACATATCTATCATTCAAGGACGACCTAGGGGTGAATTGGAGGTGCCATAGATAAATTATGAGTGCTGTAATCATTAACACTTGTTTTTAATTCGTACGATTACTATAATCGAAGGGATGATGAACCGGATCATGCTCGGCTAATTCTCGTTGTGTTTTCCCTCAGATTGTAAGGTTTCATTATGAATGTTGATTGAATTTTTATGCAACTTCTAAGATAATAGTTTGATCTTATTGATTTCATTATTATGGTGATTATGAATTGATTAGTAGATTGTTAGTTTGTTGAGTTCGTGTTCTAAACCGTTAGTTCTTGGTGCTGTAAGCAATCGAGATTAATCGGGAAGGATTCGGGGTTGGAGTAACTAATTGATATTTGAGTGATTACCTTGCATTAATAATCCAAGTACTTAGTCTTCAATTAACACAATCGTTGCATAAGCACGAACTATATCTTTATCGTTCATTTCAGTTAAACATTTATTTTGGCATTCGTGATAACCTGAAACCGAGGGAAGGCAAATTTTCTCGTATTTATTTAAAACTCGTTAAATTGTTTCAGTTATTTTTGTTAATCAAATCAACCAACCAATTCTTTGAATTTACTTTTTATGCAATTTAGTTTAGTTTAATATAGTCAGATTACAATGCTACTTAGTAACACATTTTCCACAAACTCTCTTTGTTCAATACCCACTTACTACTATCTAATTAGTTGTATTTGGTTTATTTTTGAGTGAGTCTTCGACCTCACGTCAAATTTTGGCGACGTTGCCGGGGAGTAGTGCGCAACGTGTATTATCTTTTGTAGTTTTTGTTTGTTATTTTCGGGTTTACGCTGGTTGTGTTAGTGTGCAGGTACTTACAGATGTATGCATAATAGAGGCTCCAACAGGTCATCACCACTAGTAATTGATCCCGAGATTGAACGGAGACTTAAAAGAAACCGAGTGTTACTTAGGAAGAACAAGCTTATTGGTTCTCCAACTGCATCAAACAGCACCATGGATTCACCAGCTCCCACTTCAGGTCAAACATTGCCATCTACACCTCCACCAATTTCACCTCCACCGATTACAACTACCATACATATTTCATCAAGTGAATTGAAACCAACTCACACAACTGAACCCATAAATGCTCAATTCACCTACTCAACATCATCAACATTGCCACCTATTTCCAACCATTTTGCTACCTTTGGTGCATCATCATCTCAACAAAACCAACAACCAACCTTTCAACAACCACAATCAAGCTACCAATATCAACCCCCACCTTTCATGCAATATACAATAACACAAGGTGATGGTTTTTGGTATGGGTTTGACAGTGAATTTTGCTTAACAAACGGAACCTGTGCAAGAACATAATCGACAACCACCACCGGTTGTCCAACAACTAGTTCAACGGCCACCGGTTAATCAACAACAACAAGGTCCACAACAAGTGCATCCACAAGGGAAATAACAAGAGCATCAATTTCAACAACAAATTCCCCAACCACAATTTCAACAATTTGCACCTCCATAGCCCATTTATAGGCAAATGGGTCAACAAGGAGTACCAATGGGGGCACCAAGAAGACATGCAAGAGAGATGGTAAGGGGGATTGAAGCTCATTTTTGACCGATCATCACTAATAATCCATCTTCGGTGGTTATTCCTCAAAATCAACAAGGAAGGGCATTTGAGGTTAGAACCAATTTACTCCAAAGTCTACCAAAGTATAATGGTTTAGCAACGGAAGAGCCGTACTTTCACTTGGAGGCGTATGACTCAATTTGTAACACAATTGGGGGTCAAGGGTTTTCGCCGGATGAGGTTAATTTGGTCTTGTTTCAATTTTCTTTGGAAGATAAGGAAAAGAGATGGTTTTACACATTACCTTCCGCATCCATTTATACTTGGGACGATATGCAACAAAGATTCTTGGAAGAATTTTACACGGCCCAAAAGACTAATGATGCAAGAAGGAGTTTGAGAACTTTCCAAAAACAATCGGGAGAAATGTTTCATGAAGCATTTGAGAGGTTTAATATGATGATTAAAAATTGTCCTCATCACCGTATTGCTCTTTAGGAATTGTTAAATTCTTTTCATAAAGGGTTGAGTATGGAGAATGAACGGGATTTGAGATAGATCACAAATGGTACATTTGGTACTAAACATGAATAAGATGATTGGGCATATTTGGAGCAAATGACGGTCACATCAAAGAGAAAGGCTCAAACGGAAGAAGAGTAAGGCCAGAAATTGGAAGACCACAAGTACAAGCCGTGGAAGAAGGAGGGGTATAAGCTACTAATCATGTAATTGATGTGGGTACAAATTGTAATAAGTTGGGCCATGCTTTTGAGGTGTGTACTGTGGGACAAGTACAAGTAGAGGAGGTGAATGCACTGCAAGGGAGAGGTGGCAGGAATTACAATATGAACTCAAACACATACCACCCCGGGTTGAGAAATCATCCAAATTTTCTCTATGGAAATCCGGCCACTAAATCCAACCCGAATTTCCAAGGAAATTATGTTCCTCATCAACAATATAACAATCAAGGTAATTTTCATGGAGGGAATAATCAAGGGTTTCAATTTCAGGGGGTGGTGGTCAAAGTGGGTACGCTGGTCAAAGTTCATCAAGTGGAAATGAAGTCATGGACATGTTGAAGATGATGCAACAAGACATGCAATGGAGAATTCAACTTGATGAAGCTCGAATGCAAAAGGATGAAGTCTATGACAAAGCCATCCAGTCGTTGACCACTCAAATGGGTCAACTCGCAACCGATGTGGATAATTTGAAGAAGAGCAGCTCGAGCTTAAAGAAGGGGAATAACGGGCATATCAATGCGGTAAGTCTTTTACCTAATTTTGAAATTTCTGGTGTTCAAGTTGATCCAACACCACAGTTTGTTGAGGGGGTGGTGGAAGATATTAGTGATGAGATTGAAAATGTGGTTAATTATGAAACAATTTTTCAAAATAACTCTAAACTAAAACCGAATGAAACATATTTTTGTGAAAATAATTCTTATGATAAATGTTTAAATGACAAATTAACCAAAAGTAGGGATGAGAGTGTTGATACTAACACTTTCCTGAGTAAACTTCAAGACCCAGGTGTGCCTCTTTTATCAATCCAAATTGGTGAATTTAACACTGATCGAGCATTGCTAGATCTTGTAGCTTGTGTTAGTATCATGTCTGGTAGTTTATATGATCAATATGAGTTTGGTCCGCTACAAAAAGTAAGCACCACTGTGGTTTTAGCGGATCAAGCCCATACACTTCCCTGAGGAATGATATATAATGCGATGGTACATGTGGAGGATTTCTTTTACCCAGTTGACTTTTTAGTACTTGATTATGCTAAAACTATAAATAACATGCAACCCACAGTCATATTGGGTAGAGCCTTCCTTGCCACTTCACTTGCAGTGATTGATTGTGCTAAGGGGACACTGGGAATAAAGTGTGGGAATCATGATAAACGATAATTATTATTTGAAATTAGTTCTGACCCTTTTGTTGACAAGGAAAGCCTGAAGGCGGATTTTTGTTAACAAGTGTGTATCCTTGAGCAATGATCGCACGAAACTGGAATGTTTTGTGATTGACAGGTTAGTTGAGAAGAAAGAAGTTGAGCATCAAAAGAGTGAGAAGGTGACAGAAAAAGGTAGCCGGCCAAGGAAGATGAAAGTGAGACATCCACCTAACCTAAATGATCCATGGTGGAGGATGTAGTACATGTTCCTCGACGCTGAGGGCATCCCCGAATCGCGGGGGATTTTGTGACATTTCTAATTGGATGACGTCAAGTCATCATGCCCCTTATGCCATGGGCGACACACGTGCTACAATGGCCGGGACAAAGGGTCGCGATCCCGCGAGGGTGAGCTAACTCCAAAAACCCGCGCGAGCGGTAGTGGACGAAGCGGAAGCGAGAATGTCGGCTTGAGTAATGCAAACATTGGTTCCCTGGGATTGGCTTTGGGCCTTTCCTGTGCAGCTTAGATGGAAGGAGAAGAAGGCCTCCTTGCGGGGGGGGGGGGGGGGGGTCCGAGCCATCAATGAGATACCACTCTGGAAGAGCTAGAATTCTAACCTTGTGTCAGGACGTACGGGCCAAGGGACAGTCTCAGGTAGACAGTGTTGTTCGGGTCTGACCCTGGTTTTCCGAAAGACTGGCAACAATTTCTTGAAAAGGAGCGTGCTTATAACGAGAAATTTGCACGGGAGTGCGCCAGTCACCCACCTTGAATGTTATAAAAGTTTCAAAAAGGTGGTAATTGTATATTTTGTAAACTTTATTTTTTATTTTGCATTATAATTTTTAGTTTGTTTGTTATTAGTGGTATTTTAAGCTACCATCTTAGCAAAATCCAAGTGTGGGAAAATTCTTATGGATTTCTCTTCGACACTGTGTTGGGAGCAACCCGGGTTTTTCATGGAAGGAAGTGGAGTTTTACTTCGTAGTGTCTTTGTTTTTATTTTTTCAAAACCATACATTGGGGACAATGTATCCCAAGTGTGGGGATGGGGGAATTTTCTTTTTCAATTTTTTTCTAAAAAAAACAAAACAAAAAAAACGCTTATTTTTTCTAAATTAAAAATAAAACCGGAAAGTGGTAAGATGGTGGGGTAAGGTTCAATTCCCTAAAGCACATGTTTGCCTAGTTGTTTTTTTTTATAAAAAATGAGGTTTTGTAGTATTCTAGCCAAGGTTAGCTTGCTTTTGGTAGAATAACTTGCATAACATATTCGTTTACACTCGCGTATTAAGAAAGTAAAGATTGGTGAGAAAGTTGATATTCTCCTATAGAACTTGTGCAATTAGTGCATTTCGAGACCTTATGTAACGATTCCGACGAAACCAGGTATACCCTAACAGGTAGACAATAGTTACGTTATATTTAACGTCGGGTACATGAATTACCATAGTAATTGTACGAGAATACATGGTTCACTGTATTGATTGTACGTGAATATATAATTCATCGTATTGAATATGCGATCAATCGATCGATAGTTATTGAAACCCGAACGAATCGAGGGTTCAATTATAGACGATATCTATAATATTTAGTGATTTTACGAAGCATTAATGCTTCGGGATAAGTAAAGTACGGCACAGAAAAAGAATTTCGATTTAATGGTACGTCGGTACATTAAACGAAACCTTCAATACCAAACCGAGCAAGAGATGATCGATCAAGCCGAAAAAGATGCGCGATAATTAATAATATGATGTTTTAAGTTAATAAAAGTCATGGTTTAAGTTTTTAAAGTTTTTAAATCGGTTTTATATAAATTTCATTTTTAAGCCGAAAAACGACCGTTTTAGCCTCGTTTTAAGCCGAATTAAACGTTTAACCGAAAAACGAACTGAACCAGATTATCCAAAACATTATCCAGATCATGGAAATCCAAATGAGTGGACTAGATTAAACAAGTGGGTCCCACCCCACCCATCCACTAGTTCCGATCGGAACTCACACACACCCACAAACCATTCATTTTCTTTTTTCACAACACCATCCATCAAACCTTCAATTCTCTCAAGACCAAGAGCCAAAAACCGAGATTCTTGACAAGAAAAACCGAGGTAAAATTGTGTTATGTACGTGTTTATGTTCGTTTCTTGAGTGTTCTTGCAAGAAAAGGAAGTTTCCAAGTGAAAAAGGGTGAAAACCCGAGATGGAACCGATTCTTGCATGATCAAGTGATGTATACAAGTTATACAAGGGATCTTGGTCCAAGAAATGAGTTAAACGAGTCAAAAACGAATTTTTACGGTTAAAATCTTTGTTTTTATATCATAACCGTAACCATGAAAGAAATGGCTTGATCGTGAGTGTAACTTTCTTGGTATTGTGGTATGTTGTTTGTAGATTCTGTAATTAGTGGTAGACAAGGCGGAAAGATGAGTTTGTAGCTTGTAGTGGCGGAAAACGAAAGGTTTATTCGGTTATGTTCGGTTATGAGTTTTTGGGACAGATTGTTGATGGTTTAGAGTTGGGTCATGAAATTTTACAGGGATGTTCTACACATGAAAATAAGAGTTCTGTGAAGTTTTGGTAATTTTTGGATAAAGGATGAATATTTGGTGAATTTAATGCTCGGTTTTGGCCAAAAATGGTGAAAAATAGCTAAACGTCATGAAAAATTCTGGAAAATTTAAGATAAGCTTTTTATATCATGTATAAGTCACACACAAAATTTGAGGTCCATTGGAGAAGTCTAAGTAGGCTTTTCGGTTAAACGAGTTCTAGGGATTTCTAGCTCGGTTTTGGTAAAAAGGGGATGTAAAAGAAGATTTTGGTTCTGGAAAAATTACAGGGGACTATGTGGATGGCAGGGGACCTCCAGGAAAAATTTGGGATTTTTCTAAGATCGTTTGGTATTTACGACATACTTAGTGTTTAAATGGTATTTAAAAATAGATAAATAAATTTTAAATATAAGAATTAATTCTGGAAATATTTTTATAAAATTCCCCACTGTTAAAAAATGATTTGGGAAAAATTTCAAGATCCGAGGGTAAACGGATAATTAATCATGCTAATTAGCAAACTTTTAAAAGTTAAAACGCGTAAACCGGTGAAGTTCGCTTAAGCGAGCTGACTGGTGTATAAAAACCTTAAAAATGAACTATTTTCATATAAATGAGCTAAACAAGTAAAAATAAATCATCCGAAAATAATTCGGATGATTTGGGTAATTTAATCTATTTTAATAGTTTCCGGTACGCCAAAGACGGAAACGGGTCCCGCGGCCAATCGGGACGTCTAAACCGAGCTATAATTTCACATTTTAAATTAAATTATCAGACAACCACTATTTTCGGGTCGTGTGTGACCAAACTCATTTTTGAAACATAAAACGGATATTCGTGCTAGGCACGCAAAACGAGAAAACGATTAATAGAAATTGTGACCATGGAACTCTAAACAACATCACAATCTGAGTCCGGAGAAATATTTCTGGGTTAACCTTGCCCCCAGAACGGGTACAGTGCTGGGTTGACAGTGTCCCCAGGTGTACCGATTGATAAGATTAAAGATTATATAAACAATAATTGTATAATAATGATCGTAGGGATCATATTACAGATTGGACGAGTTAACTGATATTGATTGTTGTTACCTACTTGCATGTGCTAAGGTGAGTTTTCACGAGCCCCTTTTACTGAATTCTTTTAAATATTTTCCCGGGGCGGAAAGCATGTTTTTATCAAAGTGTTTAAGTACATGCTGATCGCATGGAAATGAACGTATTTATATAATGTTTAATGTACGGGAATCGTACGGTAATGTATTGAAATGGTAATTGTTTGAGTTGTTAATATTGTAAGGTCCCGCAACAGTTTCTGGGGTAACAGAGTTCCCAGAGGTTATTAAATGTGTTCTGGGGTAACAGAGTTCCCAGAGGTGATTGGAAGTATGTTTCTGGGGTAACAGAGTTCCCAGAGGTTATTAAATGTGTTTCTGGGGTAACAGAGTTCCCAGAGGTTATTGGAAGTGTGTTTCTGGGGTAACAGAGTTCCCAGAGGTTATTGGAAGTATGTTTCTGGGGTAACAGAGTTCCTAGAGGTTATTAAATGTATTTATGGGTTGACAGTGTCCCCAAATAATATTATGTTATGATATGGATTTATCATGGTTTACTAAAATTGTGAAACTCACCAACTATTCGTAGTTGACCCGTTTTCTCACATGCTTTTCAGGTACAACTAAGATAAAGTGATTGATTACGTGCTAAGTGCTTGTTGTGTGTAAGTTTTGCGTGCTGGACGTTAGGATACATTATAACAGATAGAATTATGAATCGTATTGTATGAAGTGTGTATCACCTAGACGGTAATGAAAGATGAGATAATGTAATTTTGAAGTATATTAATGCATTCGGTTTTCTTTATAAACAATGTGGTTGATATCAGAGGTGTCTGTCGCATCCCGTTTACGTTTCCGCTGCGGTTACGGGGTGTTACAGAACTTGGTATCAGAGCCATTGGTTATAAAAGAATTAGGATGTCTTTAAAAGATACCTAAAATATAACCAGTAGCTCAAGTGTTATAGGATCTGAATATCAACTAATAATTTATAGTGACGAGGTCTGGATGAACTTGGATGGACAAGTGAGTTATTATGGTCCGGAACATAATAACAGACTTGTCCGCACGAGGGAATTCAGGGGAAGTCACGGGGTACATTAATAGGTAAAAATGGCAACATATGTGTACAGTATATAATATTATTTCTATGTGCTAATGTGTATATATATATACGTGTGCATATCTTGGGGGTTCAAGTATTGGGAAATAAGACCCGGATAAGGAACCGGGGGATGTGATAATAAAAAGTACCGAGTATGCTGAAATTTCTAGAGCATCGGTTGGTGATAAGTCGGACTTATCGGGTTATAGTTATGATGGTACCAAGTCAAATCTCCCGTTTGACATTAACCAGAAATGTCTAGTAACCGTCGCTCCCAACCAAAAATTGATAAATCCCATACCCTACCAACACCGGTACCACCTATTCTAATAACTTCCTATGTTATCCTTACATCCGTTAGATGTTTACACCCATGTATGCTCGAATAGAATGATTACCTATACACAAAGAAGTGTTGGAGTCATTATAGCATAGTTGGTTGTTTGTTCGTAGGAGGTATACTGTGTATGCCGGATATACGAATAAACACGGATATTATAACTCCGTGGTATGTAATTGGTTGGTGCTCACGGTGAGCATGTATCGGTTTTGCTGATATGCAGAAGGTTATTGAAATCAAGTATGTTAAACATTAATCCTTATTGAGAAAGATCTATATGTCAGTTGGTGACAAGGGTTATGAAACATATTAAAACGTTAACCGACGTCAGGTTAAGTCTATATGTTATTATATTTGTGGAACATATATACTAGATGCCGGTATGTTAATATATATGATAATATTTGGTGTGTATGTGTACCTGTTGTTATGATTGAACTGGTAACGAGTTATACGGTGAGATTAGTATTGATTACTGCGTACGGGACGAGTACGGCAGAATGACATAAAAAGAGTAACTCCAATGATGGAGATTGATATGATTCAGTTGATTGCTCAAAGATAGCAGATGATGATACCGAATGTCGTATCACTGTTCACTGCTAGTGTTGATGCAAATGTGATCGCAGAATTATAGATCGAGCAATCACATGATTATGAATATTTCAACTCTTAATGTAATTACTAAGAGTGAAAATGTTACACCGAATGCTATTATAACTACAAGTATTAGTTATAAACTAAACATGAATAGTAGTCGTAATGAATTAGATCCGGTATGAAGGATATGTTTGTTGTTTGTGGTAAGGAAATTATTAATAGTTTACTGATGGTAAAGGGAGGAATAGATTAGCGAGTGGATGGAAAAGATCGAAATGGTTAAGGATATTGGTAAGAGTCTAGAATATTGTGTAGTGAAATATGCTACAGATATGTTGGTAGATTATGTTGTATCGTGATGGAACACGATGGTACAAAAATTATAGTTGGAAAATTATTACTCAGATGATATGGTCAGGATTTAAAATTCTTGTGCCAGAGCACTTTTATTCGAATAATTAAATTAAGAGATTGGAAAATGAGCTATGAAAGATAGAAATGTTGTGTGCTGATCACTTAGAACACGCTAACCGTTTGAAGGAATTGTCATGTCTGGTAACATGGCTAATTACTCCTGAAACTAAGCGAAGTGAGCGCTATATTGGGGACTAACTCCATCGATAAGGAGTATAGTCAACCCTGCAAAATATATACAACCTTTGGAAGGGTTGTGGCACAAGCCAGCATTGATATATTTGACTTTATGGGAAGCGGAATGGAAGGACGTTAGGTGAGACGTCGAGTGTTAAAGAAGGGAAATGATAAAGGTATAGTGCAAGATAGACTTGTGAATAAGTAGGTATGTCCTACAACCCAGAATTATACTAAGACTAGTTCTGGTGCGAAACCATGAACCGCATAAAGGGTCCTTCCCTGCATGTGGAAAATATATGGTTATCGGCAAGAAGAAGAATGTCGGGTGATAGTGGGCCACAGGTGTAGTAAAGATGGACGTAATGCCCCAATTGTAGAACCAATTGAAGCCTTGTGAACCGGAAACCCCCAACCCATTCCTGTACGACCACTCCGAACCCAACAACTTCAATAACAATCCACCCAAAGAAATCAAATTATGCCAAACAGTTGTACTTGCTATGAATGTGGCAGTGAAAATGAACCTAATGACAAGCATCAACCTCTGATCAAGCAAGGAGCCGTGCTTTTGTGAGTAATTCAAATAAAGCACGTCATGATCCAACAGTGGTATTAAGTACATTGTAGTTTTAAATCAATAGGCTTCGATGATATTTTTGCGGTCGTCGATAGAAGTTAGTTCCTGCTAACCTCCTATCCTTTGGAAAGATACCGATTAGTGAAACTATAGAACCCTATACTGTAGGATCGCTAACGGTAAATCCCTAATGGTTAACTAAATTGTACGGAATTGTCCTATTATTCGAAGTGAATGATCTGTTTAACCAACTGCAAGGGCGTTTTGTTTTTTTTGTAAATTGGTCTTAAATATAGTTATCTCCAAATGAAAAATCCGAGAGGAAAACGTTGCGATAACAGTGTTTCGGACTCGCTACGGCCATTATGAATTCTTAGTTATGCCCTTCGGGCTAACAAATGCGCCGGCAGCATTCATGGAACTCATGAATCGAGTCTGTAAACTTTATTTGGACAAATTTATCATAGAATTCATTGATAATATTTTGATATATTTGCAACGTAAGGAAGAGCACGATCGACGGTTAAGGAAAATTGTGGAAGTGTTAAAGCAAGATGAGCTATACACGAAGTTTTCGAAATGTGATTTTGAATAAAGAGGGCATAATCCCTTGGTCATGTTGTGAAGCAACAAGGATTTAACAAAGACCCAATTAAGATAGAAACCCTTAAAACTGTGCCAAGCGCCGATTTTAAGCCTCCCCGATGGAGACGATGTTTTGTTGCGTGTTGTGACGCATCGCGTAAAGGGTTAGAATGCGTGTTGACGCAGTATATGAAGGTTATAATCTATACTTCCCGACAGTTAAAAGTACACGAGTAAGATTACCCTACTCACGACTTAGAACTGGGAGCGTTTATCTATGCATTTTAAATGTGGAGACATTGTCTCTACGATACGAAGTGCACCATCTTCACCGATCATAAAAGTTTGCATCACATATTCGATCAGAAAGAACTAAATATGAGGCATCGAAGATGGGTTGAGTTGTTAAACAATTACGACTGTGACATCCGTTACCACCCGGCAGGGCTAACGTCGTAACCGATGCCTTTAATAGGAAAGATCGGGGTAAGCCATTGCGAATGAGGGCGTTGGGGATGGTAGACCAGTCGAACTTTTCAGATCTGATTCAAGTCGCTCAACGTGAGGCGTTGAAAGAGGGACAATTGGAAAAGGAGGGACTTTACGGCAATGAGAAGAATTTCGATCAACGCGTGCACGAAATTCTCTACTTCAAAAATCGGATTTGGATCCCGACCCTCCATGACCTTCGTGAATTAATCATTGACGAAGCGCATAGATCGAAATAATCCATACATCCGGGATCGGATTGGACTATTGATGATACGAATATCTGAAAAGATTTTGTTAATGACCGAGAGTAGAGAAAGATATGGTTACGTATGTTGGTGAAAATTTAAGTTATGCAAATGATAAGGCTGCATACCGAAAACCCTTGGGAACGCCACAATGACAGAAAATTCGCCAATGATAGTGGGAATAAATTACATTGGATTTCGGGATGCAAATTCCCAAGATATATCAAAGGCATGAGGAAAATTGGGTAATCGCGGATCGATTAACCAATCCTCGCATTTCATTCCAATCTATGACGATTACCACAATGAATTCTCGCCCAAATTCATGATGTTGAAATGGTAACTCGTCGTGGAGTACCATTTTCAATGATCTCAGATCGAAATAGTCATCCTACTTCCATTATTGGAAGGAGGGGAAGGAAGCATCGAGAGCTTGAAGCTTTCTATGGGTGAAGCAGTTATCTCCAATTTGTTAAATTGAAAATGGGCGTCGATCGAGCCATAAGATTTGAATTGACCCGAGAAACAATCAATCGGATTTATAATATTTAAGGTAAGTTGAAAGCAGCGCGAGATTGGCAAAGGATTTATGCCAGCATTCAAAGGAAACCATTGGCACTGGAAAGAGGTGACAATGTATTTTTTTAAGGCATCACCTTAGAGAGGTGATATGAGGTTTGGCAAAACCGAAAATAACTCCGTAATATATTGGACCTCATGAAAGTATTTCCATGATTGGTCATTTAGTTTATCGATTAAAGTACTCCAGGGGATAAGTACTATACATGATGTTTTGCCATGTATACGGATTGAAAAGTGCCTAAGCAATGAGGCAACGAAAGTACTAGTAACAGAAGTACTCATCAAAGACTTACTTGATATCGTAACTAAATTCCGTAATGATAGTAGACGGGAAAACTAAACAGTTTGGACATACCAAGCTTTATTAATTAAGATTAAGTGGAATTCACAGCGAGGACCAGATTATACTTGGTAACGCGAGGATGAATTCTGAAGGAAAAACCCCCCCACCTTTCTCTCGAAAGGAGATTGTGGGCGTGTAAAATTTCGGGGACGAAATTTCTTAACGGGGGGAGAATGTAACGATTCCGACGAAACCAGGTATACCCTAACAGGTAGACAATAGTTACATTATATTTAACGTCGGGTACATGAATTACCATAGTAATTGTACGAGAATACATGGTTCACTGTATTGATTGTACGTGAATATATAATTCATCGTATTGAATATGCGATCAATCGATCGATAGTTATTGAAACCCGAACGAATCGAGGGTTCAATTATAGACGATATCTATAATATTTAGTGATTTTACGAAGCATTAATGCTTCGGGATAAGTAAAGTACGACACAGAAAAAGAATTTCGATTTAATGGTACGTCGGTACATTAAACGAAACCTTCAATACCAAACCGAGCAAGATATGATCGATCAAGCCGAAAAAGATGCGCGATAATTAATAATATGATGTTTTAAGTTAATAAAAGTCATGGTTTAAGTTTTTAAAGTTTTTAAATCGGTTTTATATAAATTTCATTTTTAAGCCGAAAAACGACCGTTTTAGCCTCGTTTTAAGCCGAATTAAACGTTTAACCGAAAAACGAACTGAACCAGATTATCCAAAACATTATCCTGATCATGGAAATCCAAATGAGTGGACTAGATTGAACAAGTGGGTCCCACCCCACCCATCCACTAGTTCCGATCGGAACTCACACACACCCACAAACCATTCATTTTCTTTTTTCACAACACCATCCATCAAACCTTCAATTCTCTCAAGACCAAGAGCCAAAAACCGAGATTCTTGACAAGAAAAACCGAGGTAAAATTGTGTTATGTACGTGTTTATGTTCGTTTCTTGAGTGTTCTTGCAAGAAAAGGAAGTTTCCAAGTGAAAAAGGGTGAAAACCCGAGATGGAACCGATTCTTGCATGATCAAGTGATGTATACAAGTTATACAAGGGATCTTGGTCCAAGAAATGAGTTAAACGAGTCAAAAACGAATTTTTACGGTTAAAATCTTTGTTTTTATATCATAACCGTAACCATGAAAGAAATGGCTTGATCGTGAGTGTAACTTGCTTGGTATTGTGGTATGTTGTTTGTAGATTCTGTAATTAGTGGTAGACAAGGCGGAAAGATGAGTTTGTAGCTTGTAGTGGCGGAAAAAACGAAAGGTATATTCGGTTATGTTCGGTTATGAGTTTTTGGGACAGATTGTTGATGGTTTAGAGTTGGGTCATGAAATTTTACAGGGATGTTCTACACATGAAAATAAGAGTTCTGTGAATTTTTGGTAATTTTTGGATAAAGGATGAATATTTGGTGAATTTAATGCTCGGTTTTGGCCAAAAATGGTGAAAAATAGCTAAACATCATGAAAAATTCTGGAAAATTTAATATAAGCTTTTTATATCATGTATAAGTCACACACAAAATTTGAGGTCCATTGGAGAAGTCTAAGTAGGCTTTTCGGTTAAACGAGTTCTAGGGATTTCTAGCTCGGTTTTGGTAAAAAGGGGATGTAAAAGAAGATTTTGGTTCTGGAAAAATTACAGGGGACTATGTGGATGGCAGGGGACAACCAGGAAAAATTTGGGATTTTTCTAAGATCGTTTGGTATTTACGACATATTTAGTGTTTAAATGGTATTTAAAAATAGATAAATAAATTTTAAATATAAGAATTAATTCTGGAAATATTTTTATAAAATTCCCCACTGTTAAAAAATGATTTGGGCAAAATTTCAAGATCCGAGGGTAAACGGATAATTAATCGTGCTAATTAGCAAACTTTTAAAAGTTAAAACGCGTAAACCGGTGAAGTTCGCTTAAGCGAGCTGACTGGTGTATAAAAACCTTAAAAATGAACTATTTTCATATAAATGAGCTAAACAAGTAAAAATAAATCATCCGAAAATAATTCGGATGATTTGGGTAATTTAATCTATTTTAATAGTTTCCGGTACGCCAAAGACGGAAACGGGTCCCGCGGCCAATCGGGACGTCTAAACCGAGCTATAATTTCACATTTTAAATTAAATTATCAGACAACCACTATTTTCGGGTCGTGTGTGACCAAACTCATTTTTGAAACATAAAACGGATATTCGTGCTAGGCACGCAAAACGAGAAAACGATTAATAGAAATTGTGACCATGGAACTCTAAACGACATCACAATCTGAGTCCGGAGAAATATTTCTGGGTTAACCTTGCCCCCAGAACGGGTACAGTGCTGGGTTGACAGTGTCCCCAGGTGTACCGATTGATAAGATTAAAGATTATATAAACAATAATTGTATAATAATGATCGTAGGGATCATATTACAGATTGGACGAGTTAACTGATATTGATTGTTGTTACCTACTTGCATGTGCTAAGGTGAGTTTTCACGAGCCCCTTTTACTGAATTCTTTTAAATATTTTCCCGGGGCGGAAAGCATGTTTTTATCAAAGTGTTTAAGTACATGCTGATCGCATGGAAATGAACGTATTTATATAATGTTTAATGTACGGGAATCGTACGGTAATGTATTGAAATGGTAATTGTTTGAGTTGTTAATATTGTAAGGTCCCGCAACAGTTTCTGGGGTAACAGAGTTCCCAGAGGTTATTAAATGTGTTCTGGGGTAACAGAGTTCCCAGAGGTGATTGGAAGTATGTTTCTGGGGTAACAGAGTTCCCAGATGTTATTAAATGTGTTTCTGGGGTAACAGAGTTCCCAGAGGTTATTGGAAGTGTGTTTCTGGGGTAACAGAGTTCCCAGAGGTTATTGGAAGTATGTTTCTGGGGTAACAGAGTTCCCAGAGGTTATTAAATGTATTTATGGGTTGACAGTGTCCCCAAATAATATTATGTTATGATATGGATTTATCATGGTTTACTAAAATTGTGAAACTCACCAACTATTCGTAGTTGACCCGTTTTCTCACATGCTTTTCAGGTACAACTAAGATAAAGTGATTGATTACGTGCTAAGTGCTTGTTGTGTGTAAGTTTTGCATGCTGGACGTTAGGATACATTATAACAGATAGAATTATGAATCGTATTGTATGAAGTGTGTATCACCAAGACGGTAATGAAAGATGAGATAATGTAATTTTGAAGTATATTAATGCATTCGGTTTTCTTTATAAACAATGTGGTTGATATCAGAGGTGTCTGTCGCATCCCGTTTACGTTTCCACTGCGGTTACGGGGTGTTACACCTTAGCTTCCCATGAGTGCAAAAGTGATAGAGGCATTTAGGTTAAGCCTCGTCTGGATGAGTGCGAGTGTGGGTTTTGGGGGTTGGGCCTCATACATTACATATATGAGCGTGGATAGTGAGAGGGTCGGGGGGTTGGTTCACTTAGAAAACAATTTTAGACTTATTATGTTTATTCAATCAACCCCGATGTTAAATTGCGAGATGATCCGGCTTAATAGGTTTCTTTGTATTTGTAATTGTTATAGTATTTATCAATAGGCTGTATCAAGTATTATGTTTATTATGCTTCAAAAAAAAGGTTGTGTTAGAGATGCAATGTTCAAGTATTATGTACTGAAAATAAAAAAGAAAAAGAAAAAATATATATGTGAAAAAAAAAAGAAAAAGAAAAAACAGAGAAGTTAGTGATGTATATAGTTGTTTATTTAATTGTTTACTTAGTTTGTTTGTAATAAGCCGGATCGGATCGTATGAGCTACTTTATATATTCCCTTCCATACCCTTACACCTAGCCCTTACACCGTTTTAACCCGTTTTAAGTCCTCTTAATTTGCATTTGTGTAAAAGCATTTAAATAGGTGGAGATTTGATTATTGTACAAGCGTATGCTAGGAGAATTGGTTATATGTGAAAACGTGTGAATGATCGCCAAGAAGAGGGTTAATGTAAAGGTGTGTTATGTATGAGTAAAAACCGAAAGCATGTTAGGTTTGGTTAGAATTCTCAGGTTCAAATTTAACATCAAGTATACTAGTGCAAATCGATAGAAATGAGGGAATAGGGTATGACTTGGCACCTTGACTGAACCGGAATTGTTGGTATGATTGGTGATCATAAGTTAAAAATAAAAAAAAAATTGTTGTTGAGGTGTTCCTTGGGGGCAAGCAACAGTTAAGTATGGGAATGTGATGGGTGAACCGTATGGAAGCCGTTAAGTGAGCTAAAAGATATAAATGCATATGCTTTAAATTTATTGAATTAGTTGACTATGTTTGCTCATATAATTGCAACTATGAGGAGATAGAGGATGAAATCACGAGAACGTGGGCGAAAACGGTGAAGAAAACAGAGTTGAAACGAGAAAGATATGAAGAAAACATGAAAATGAGAAAGAGCTCCACTGTGGCCCACGGTGTTGAGCGTGGGCCACGGTCAAAATGGCAAAAAATGGCAGTTTTCAACGTACCGTGGTAATCTGGGCACCGTGGAAGCCACCGTGGGCCACGGTGGGCACTATGGGCCACGATCCGGAAGTGCCGAATTTGGTGTTTTTATTCCGTTTCTCAATGTCTTTTCACATATCTATCATTCAAGGACGACCTACGGGTGAATTGGAGGTGCCATAGATCAATTGTGAGTGGTGTAATCATTAAACACTTATTTATAATTCGTACGATTACTATAATCGAAGGGATGATGAACCGGATCATGCTCGGCTAATTCTCTTTGTATTTTTCCTCGGATTGTAAGGTTTCATTATGAATGTTAATTGAATGTTTATGCAACTTCTGAGATAATAGTTTGATCTTATTGATTTCATTATTATGGTGATTATGAATTGATTAGTAGATTGTTAGTTTGTTGAGTTCGTGTTCTAAACCGTCAGTTTTTGGTGCTGTAAGCAATCGAGATTAATCGGGAGGGATTCGCGATTGGATAAACTAATTGATATTTGAGTGATTACCTTGCATTTATAATCCAAGTACGTAGTATTCAATTGTCACAATCGTTGCATAAGCACGAACTATATCTTTATCGTTTATTTCAGTTAAAAAATTATTTTGGCACTAATAGAAACCTGAAACCGAGGGAAGGCATATTTTCTTATATTGATTTAAAACTCATTAAATTGTTTTCAGTTTTTTTGTTAATCAAATCAACCAACCAAATATTTGAATTTACTTTTATCCAATTTAGTTTATTTAATATAGTCAGATTACAAAGCTACTTTACAACACATTTTCCACAAACTCTCTGTGTTCGACACCCACATACTGATATCTAATTAGTTGTATTTGGTTTATTTTTGAGCGTGTCTTCAACCTCACGTCAGTACGCTTCCTAAAAATCGCACGTACCATAATGAAACCTTCAATTGGTCATCAGGAGCTTTATGTGGTGATGTATATACTTCACGGTTGCCCAATGCTAGGATTTGATTCAGAAGATGATACTTAGTTTTGACGTAAACACAATGAAATTTTCAGAATTAAGCTTTTCGGATGTCTATGGTTTTGCAAATTTGGGTGTTTTAGCCGATATAAAGTCTGAGCTCCATATGCTTGTTAGTCCCAGATTTATAGAATATGGGACTGTAACTTTGTGGAAGTAATATAACTGTGTATGGATAAAGTTGTTATCTTATAGTAATAGAGTGTCTATAAGATTTCCGTTGATTACCTCTATCATGTATTACGATTTAACTGGCTCGTGTCTTGTGATCACTGAGTGGGGACAAGTGCTTGAAGTTGATTTGAGGTTCGATCAGCTCGCTTATAAATTTCCTTCCTTTTGTGTTCAATTCAACCACGGTGCAATCTATACCGAGACTATAGTTTCTCCCTGATGTTTATTTCAGTCTAATTTACTTTTTCATTCTAGGGAACTCTAATTTGTGTTTTATGTACTTTAATTTTAATGGCGTTCATGTTTACTTAAAGTAATTTATATGTATACTACTACCACCACCACCACCACTACTATTTGCGTTTGGTTACAAACTTCATTTTGGTATTGTGATGGTATTACATTCAATTCAAGGTGCATCATGTAGGCAGCAATATTATTTGTTACATGTAATAGTTATATTTTTGACGTAGTTGTAACAATTGAAAAAATTAATATCATATTCCACTAAAAGATTGGTTTCGTCTAAAGTTTTAGTTTGGAAAAAAAACATCAAATTACTATATAAGATAACAATGAACAACTATAAACCAAAAATAACCATAAAAAGTAACACTTCTATACTAGCACATATGTAGTATTAATATTAATTTATTATTATAAAATGAAATCAAAGTAATTAGCAAATAAATAATATGAAGTTGGGACACGTGAGAAATTGCGACGGTATTGTTAAATTAGGAAATTAACAATTAATATTGTCTATTAATTCTGAAAATGTAAAAGACATAATTAAACTTTATACATAATGGTATTTTGGGAAAAGGTTGGAAAATAGGTATGAAATGAGTTCTCAATTCTAAATGAAGTAAATGTAAGTGGTCAAATGGTTATAACAAGTCATGCAACCATAATCCAAATATTATTAAAGTATATATGGAATATCGTAAATACATTTATGAATGTCCAAATATAAAAGGTTTCAAATTTCGTTATGGAATATTATATTGTATGGACAGCAATAAAAAAACTTTTATTAGAATTCAATAAAGGTTTTTATTTATATCTTACATTCTTATGTGTCTAAGTATGTTTCATTGTTAAACATGCAAGAAATCTTCACATTTAGTGTTTTACTCATTTTAAATTCCTTACTACTTTTTAATATCAAAGTATTACACCTTTGTTTTAAAGGTTTAATTGATCATGGATATGCATTCCATTGTTGACTCTTTTTCATCAATCACACAATACGGAGTTTGGTATACCGTGGCTTTTGTTTGGGTCGATTTCATTTTGCTTATAATCCATGAAAATAAATTGTTGGTTGTTTTTCTTGACCAAGCCGTAAGATCATTTTTCATCTACGCTCAAGCAATAAAACTCAATTTTGGACGCTAATATATTTTTATTTTTTAAAGACATCATACAGTCGCATTCGTACAGGCAACTTTAATGCACTTTTATAGTGACATGAATTTAGTGGGCAACATGTTCGTACTATATCATTTCCAAATAGAGAGTTTTGAATACATAGAGTGGCCAAAACATGAAAACCATCTTCTGCTTGACGGTGATTTCAAGATTGTATTTAGCAAACACACTAAACTTATTAAATTTACAAGTAATGTCCCACGAGGGTTTTGTTTGTACCCATTAGCGCCTTCCATAAAAACTCTTACGCACGACATGGGATACGAAAAAATATTTACATGTACGTATAATCACAATCCTTACATATAGAAGTAAAATATACTTCTATCATATGCTACTTTTACTATATACATATTATAAAGAATTCATATATTGGTTGTAGCTGTTGTTGGAAAAATTATCATGGTTCGCGATCGTATGATACATATCGTTTTAGTGTGTTTCTAAAAGATGTAACGTAAGTCCTTAATTGTATAATAATTATAATTTTTGTTGATTTATATTTACAAATTTTGAGGTTTCTAATCTTGTCATATGTGGCAGCGGTCACATAATACAAATATATTTAGACGACACAATGCATATCAATATTGTAAAAACTTTTCGAGCAACGTTAAGTAAATCTATTGTGTCGTATCTCGGGTTAAGTTGGTTCGTCTGCGAGATAGTAAGTTATACATTTATTGTTTTTTTTTTAATTATTTACACTAATTGTGTCATGATTATTTGTAAACTTATACATTTCATGTTTAATTACTTATAGCGAATATTTTAACGTCAACAAATTTAACTACGATCGATTATGAACCAGACGTGGCCGAGGCACATGAAATTATGATGTCGAGTTGTTTTTGTAGCCCTTGTTCGTGTTGAACAACAATTGTCCTCTTATCTTAGTTCCCATTTTGTTTTAAGACCTTGCTATCCTTGTGTTTAATTTGTCTACTTTTCTTATTTTACTTCACAATTTAGTTTAACAAACCTTTGCAACTATGTTTTGGTTTTCCTTATCTGTGTATTTATTTTAAAGCTTTGGTTATTTTGGTTACTTTTTATCAGTAAAGAACGATAGTGGTTACAATTAATAAATTACTATTATATTTCATTCAATTGGTTATTCAAATACTCAAACAAACCATCTATAGCACAATCTTAGATTATCATAACCTGACTCGCAAGTTGTCTCCGAAAATTAAAATACCTCGGCTGAGCTGATAAAAAGGCACGTAGGCCCTAACAAGTAATGAAATATATAAGCTAATTTTTCAAACGACGATTAACATTATTTTTTTATTTAGTTTCTACATTTATTTTAGGCCTAGTGGCTTAAATGGACTATGGATAAAAAAGGTTTTGGACTTGATCGAGATATTACGAAGATCTTGACACATGTTCTTTCTGCAAACCCTTATGTCAAGACATTTCGAAGTCTTGCTGAACTTGGACCTCTTGACAACTATAAAGTTACTTTCAATGCGTCAGTGGAACTTGACCAAAGGGTGTACAACCGACCAACAACATCTGAGGTTTAAATAACATTACATTATTTTAGTTATTTAAAAGAAACTTATAAATACTTTTCTTTTTTACTTATTCATAATGCAACGTTATATAATTTGTCGTATTTGGGTTGAAGGAAATGACAATATCACTTCATACAAAAGAAGCATTGTTGTGTACGGAAGGTCTGAATATAGTCAAAATATTCAGCCGTACTTTGGTTGCTATGATCTGTTATGTTATCCTCTATTTTTCCCAATTGGGGATTCTGGTTGGCATCCTAACATACCACGTCAAGGAGTATTAATAAGTGAAGTCCACAATGATCTTGATATCATCGACGAACCACAAAAGGTACCAATAATCTAACTACTTTTTCTTAGTGAAGATCATAAATAGTACAGTAAAGTGTTGCAATTAATTATTATCTTTTTTAATCTATTCAGATTCTAACACAAAAGGTCGTAGAACAACCGTAGCTATGCGAGAGTACTACTGTTACAAGTTCCAAATTCGGTCTGCTGAGAATGTGCTTCTATTTGGTGGTAGATTGCTACAACAATTTGGTGTAGACGTCTATATAAAACTTGAGACGTCACGTTTACATTTTTTTCAACAAATACAGGATTAGATAAGAGTAGATTTGTACCAAGGTATCGTGGATTGCGTCCATGCTGGTGAGGTTCATCCAAACAGATTCAGGCACGGATCGTTTTGCCTGCAAGTTTCATCGGAGGGCCTCGTGACATGCGACGCCGGTTTCTAGATGCTATGACTTTAGTTCAAGATAACGGCAAGCCTGATCTATTTATTACGATGACTTGTAATCCTCAATGGTCTGAGATAAGTGATAACTTAAAACCTGGTCAAATCGCACAAGATCGTCCAGAGCTTGTTTCAAGAGTATTTCGTGCTAAACTAGAGGATCTTAAGGAACAACTTTTAAAGAAACATCTCCTTGGAGAAGTTAAGGCATATGTTTATGTTATCGAGTTTCAAAAGCGTGGTTTACCACATGCACATATCCTTCTTATCAAGTACCCACAATACAAAATAAATAATCCCGACCATTATGATAAGGTTGTGTGTACTGATATTTCCCGATGTGCGAAGGCATCTTAAATTGCATGAGCTTGTTGTCATGCGCATGATGCATGGTCCTTGTGGAAATTTACGACCAAAAAGCCCTTGTATGCAAGGAGATCCTGAATCATGTCATTTCGTTATCCTAGACAATTTAATGATCTGACAACACAATGAGAAGATGCATATCCATTATATCGAAGAAGAGAACGGAATTAGGGTGGACATACGAGAAAGTGATCTTGATAATAAGTGGGTTTTCCCGTATAACCCAATGATTTTGATGATGTTCAATTGCCACATGAATGTCGAGGCTTGCTTGTAGGTTCCCTGACGGATCGCACGAGATATCTCGGTCTACTCAGGTGTGGAATCCCTGCGTAGATCATTACGAGTATAGAACACGAATCACACGAACACACGAAACGAACACACGTTATATATTATAACTCAAACACGTGATGTAATATCACCGTTACAGACTCTCGTCCTCACGTTACAATGAACTCGAACCACTGACACGAACTTAAACAACGATTACCAACCAAGCCGTAACCTAGGACTATAAATACACAACAACTTCGCCTGGCATGTTCAGGCGAAGTTGTCCATAACTTCGCTTGACTAACAAGTTCGCCTGTTAAGCGAACTTGTCAGTAACTTCGCTTAAACATACAAAACATAATTAAACATTACAGACTCGATTACAGACACTAGACTATGAACTACTGACATTATGCACCAACATTGCTCAAGTATAAAATCCGTGAAGTATGTATTCATATATGTTTACAAAGGACATGACAAACAGGTCATTAAAATTGATCCGGACGAGCAAGGGGTTGTTATTAATGAGATAAAGAGATTTCAAGATGCATGCTATGTATCACCCCCCGAAGGCTATGTGACGTATTTTTCTTTCCCCCTTTCTCAAATGTCTCCTACTGTATTGAAGGTGCAACTTCATCTCCCTAATCAGCTGATGGTCTATGATATTATGTCTGAAATTGTTGATAGGGAAAGAGATAAGAAAACCATGTTGACTGCATTTTTTGAGACAAACAGAGTGGATGAAACGGCATGGCAGTATTTGTATAAAGATTTTCCAAAGCACTTCACATGGAATGGAGGCTCACGTCATTTGAATCGTCGTAAACAAATGCCACAAAGAGGTCGTATTGTTTCGGCTAATCTAACTGAAGGAGAAAGGTACTACTTATGTCTACCTTTCTCAAATATCAAAGGTCCTACTTTTTTTTGAAGATCTTCGCACACGTAGTGGGCAAAGTACCCGAAATTTTGAAGAGAGGCCCTTGAGATAGGCTTAATTGAGAACGATGATAGTTTTTCGCGATGTCTCACGAAAGCCTCTCTATTTCAGTTTCCAAAGGCTCTTAAAGGGTTATTCGCCACAATATTGGTTTTTTTTTTGTAAACCTGGAGATGTTCGTAAGTTAAGGAATGATTACTTTGACTCAATGCCTGAAGATATAGGTTACATTGCCAAAATATCCATCGAGTTCAAGATATGGTTGTTACTGAGAACAGGGGATATCTACAATCTATGGGTGAAAATATAAAAAAAATCGATCTCCTAAAATTACGTATGATGTTAACTTGCTATATGCATTGCATCGTGAGGTACAAGAGGAGTACATGATAGTTGTGGAACCTGAACACTTATCTACTATAGATTAACTTAATTGTGACCAACAAATTATGTATGATGAGATCATGATGCATGTGGACAATGATCGTCCGGGTTGTTCTTTATAGATGGTCCACGTGAAACGGGTAAAACATTTATGTACAAAACCTTGCTTGCTCAAGTTCATTCACGTAGTCTTAGTGCTCTTGCAACAGCTTAATCAGGTGCCACAACTAATAATATGCCTGGAGGGAGAACGACTCACTCCAGGTTCAAGATTCCTATTAATCTCAATAATAATTCGATGTGCAAAATCAAAGATCAAAGTGGGACTCAGCCAAACTAATAATAAGGGATGAAGCATCGATGACAAAACTCTAGGCGATAGAGGCAGTCGATCGCACATTGAAAGACATCATTGACATTAGACTCGTATTTGGTGGAAAGATAATGGTTATGGGAGGTGATTTCAGATAGGTGTTTCCTGTTATTAAACGCGACACTCGAGCGCATATTGTAGACTCAATTATTCGAATGTCGCCTTTATGGTCTGTTACTAAAAAGATGATGTTGACCATAAATATGAGAGCGTTAAATGATTCATGGTTTTCAGATTTTCTTTTAAGAGTTGGTAACGGAACTGAAGAAGAGATCGAAGGCAACTTTATCTGAATCCCCGATGACATGACTATTCCTTTCACTAGAAAAGAAAATTCTATAAAGGAGTTGTTCTATTCGATCTTTCCATC